>NC_090181.1:2043888-2381388 GCF_024679245.1 Pseudorasbora parva
TAATATGCTTAGCGACTTGTGTTATTTACATATTTATACTTGAATTATATCGTCGTATTTTTGTCTTTGAAGGTGTACATGTGGGAAGTGCAGTTGTGCACGTGTGTGTGTGTGTGTGTGTTTACGCGTGGTTTGTGTAGACAGTAAGCGGACTAAAAAAAACACAGACATTTGAAGCAGTCTCACTCACCCTTCTAACGTTGGGACTGCTCCATCCTTCAGCATTAGGCGATTGGGAAAATCCGGCGTCGAGCTGGGCCTTGTTTATGAAACAGTCGGCACCGAAATGCAGCGAACAGATATAAACATTCGCGCAACTCAGTTGCTGATCCGGAAAAGCAAATTCCATCCACTGTTGCCTTAACGCGGGGTTTTGGGGAATCTGTGCAGGACTGTCTTAGTCTGGCAACCAAAAACGCACTTTTTTGGTGACATTGTTATGTGCACATCACCTGTCCAGCATCCTACAAGCCAGCGCTTTGATGGGCGTAGGCTGTTGCTTTCGCTCTCTCCCTCTCTCTCCCTCTCTCTCTCTCACGCTCTTCCGGTAGAATTGTCCGTAAGGCCCATACAAGGAAATTCCGCCCCCACTAACGTCAATGGGGACGCATGATCTCAAAAAACTTGCCGAAACTTATGACTAACCGGAAGTAGTATTTTTGACAAAGAAATACTCCCATCAAACGTCCACCTTAACTTTTGAAACTTTGTCTATGTTTAGTATGGGATTCCAAGTCTTTAACAGTGTAAAAAGATCAGTATGCATGAAACAGCATTTCACCCCCCCCCTTTAAGGCCTTTGCTGGACATCTTAGAGTGTTTCTAAAAGAATTATTATGGGCATTATTGTGGCATGGATGATTTGAGATGAATCTGAGTGTGGTTGGTCGTGGATCAGCTCCGTTTTAAGAAGAAAAGCAGCACTAATCAAATCACAGAGAACAGAGACGCTCTGGACTCGCTCGGGGTTTTTCCACTGGTCACATGACCTTCTTATTCTTTACATTTAAACGGGAGCTTTGCGCAGTCGAGTCTCGCGTGACGAATTAAACTCTCCAAACTCTTTAATAATCTGTGTGTGTGTATGAATATGGAGCTGATGGTCATTTCTCTGGCTGTTTGTTTGTTTGTGGCCGATGTCCAGTGTAAAGTGCCACCCTGTGACCTTGTAAAAGAAAACCCATTAAATATTAATGGCAGAAACATGAGCGGCTGCTTTGTTTCGGCCATTTAAAGGCTCCTGGGGTCATGAATTATGTTTACGCATATTCTCTGGTTCTCATGGACTCGGTCTGATCGTGTGAGAGATTCAGATTTATATCAGTGATGAGAAACATTTATGACTGATATGAATCAATCTGATATTACAAATGAAGGATAACCATATGAGCACGCATAGACACATATCTTCACAGACAGTTTTCCTGTAGTTTAAAGGAGAGTTAAACACCTGAAATGCTAAAATTCAATTTCCAAAGAATGCATGAATTAAATTAAAACTAAAGTAATAAAAATAAATAAATATTCAAATTAAAATAAATAAATAAATTTAAATGAATAAAATACCAAAAAAATAAATTAAAATAAAAACAAACTAACAAACAAAATATATAAAATATAAATAAATATTAACAAATCAATCAATCAATCAAAATACATAAAAATCTCAATCAATAAATTAAATAATGATTCATAAAAACAAATAAATAAATACAAATGAATTGTATAAAAATAAATAATGAAATACCATCAAAATATCTTAATAAAATAAACCACATAAATATAAATAAATACAAATAATTATTAATAGAAAAATATAAAAAAACAAATAAATAAAAAAGTAAAAATACAAATAAATAAATCCATTAATTAAAATAAATACCAATAAAAATGCCAATGAACTAATTAAAATTAATTACAAATAAAAATACCAATAAATATACATAATTATTAGTTAAAATAAATATATATGAACAAATGAATAAATTAAATACAAACAAACAAACCCATTCTTTGAAATAAAATGCATGAATTAATACCAATAAATAAATAAATAAATAAATAAAGTACAAATAAATAAATGGTATGTTAAAAAGTTAAATGCACAGAAAAAAACGGATAAATTAAATACAGAGAAAATTTCCACCCAGCTTAATCATCCTTTAACAGTAGAAAGACATTATTTGATCAGGTTTTACGGTGGGCTATAAAGAGCCGCATTCCAGCTCATTCCCACCCATCCGTCTCTGTCTCTGGGTGTGTGTGTGTGTGTGTGTGTGTGTGATCACACTGATGTCTTTAGCATTGAGTAACACAGCTCTTATATTAGACACACAAACACAGCCCAGAATGATTCGGTGTCAGTGTGATTGAGCGGATGCGGAGGAATCTGATTGTCATTGGTTCAGTTTCGATCACACTTCATTAAAAAGAGCTGCTAGTTTAATACACAGACAGACTAATTACACACATATGCACTTAACTGATCAAAAGCGACAGTAAAGACATTTTCTAACTTTCAATTCATCGAATGAATCATGAAGAATCACAGTTTTTATAAATGTCAGATCATCTGAGAATGATTAGTGAAGGGTCATGAGACACTGAAGACTGGAGTAATGATGATAAATTCAGCTTTGATCACAGGAATAAATCACACTTTACTGTATATTCACATAGAGAACAGATGATCTACACTGGAGGAATATTACACTGCTTTACTGGAGTTATGATTAAAGAAATGAACAGAAAATACTCAAAAACATTCAGAAATCTCTCAGCCTTCTCATGCTTAACATTTGATGTCCGTTTGTGTCCATTACATAAGAAGCCCTTTATTTGGTGTTGTTCCAGCTCACCCTGCTGGTTTATTATTTTAGTGTGTTTAGTAATAAAGCAGCTGTCTGTACATTATCATACACTAATTAAAACACATTCTCACACACACATTCTAAGCAGCTGCTGAATGTTGATTGACAGACCCTGTTTCCATTCATTCAGACAGCTGCTCTATGGGCATGTAGAAACCTGCACTGGACACGGACACACACAAACACACACACACACACACACACACACACACACACACACACACACACACACACACACACACACACACACACACACACACACACACACACACACACACGTCTATATTACCAAGAGGGGACTATCACTCTACACTATCCAAGAGGGGACCTGTGTTTCTAGTCATTTTGAAGAAACAAAAATGACATACA
Source organism: Pseudorasbora parva (assembly GCF_024679245.1). Lineage (NCBI taxonomy): Eukaryota > Metazoa > Chordata > Actinopteri > Cypriniformes > Gobionidae > Pseudorasbora > Pseudorasbora parva. Next base: position 2,047,128 of record NC_090181.1, read on the forward strand.
AAATTTTCTTTTAAGGTCCTTATTCATAATATAACTTCAAATAAGCGTTTGCTGTGACATTTCTTATCATCACAAACACACTGCAAAGATTTAGAGTTTTTACAGCAATACCTGAGTTTAAAGGGTTAAATCAAGCAGAAATAGCTCTCTAATGTATTCATTGCAGGTCATTATTGAATAGTGATTATGTTGCACACACACTGACTCAGGTCCCCTGTTAGATAGTAAATCACGACGCCTGTGTGTTTCTCTCCTCAACCCCCACAACCCCCCACTCACAATTTACATTTCAATAAGGGAGACTTGATAAACCAGTTTGTGAACCACAGGCCAATAGAGCTCAAACTACCAATGTGGCAGAACCCTTCTCAAATAAACTAGAGAAGATGCTGGGATTCGCCCTGCCAAATTAAACTAAATGACAGTTTTTACAATCGCTAGGCCACATTTCTCAATACTTTGGTCATTTTCAAAACTTGTTCTCAAATCCAACTTTCTGCTTCACAGCAGTTATTTCACATTCAAAATCCACAAAAACTAACAAAACACTTCATTCATGTCTCAAATCAAGTGCCAATGATCCACAGTTTAGCTTGCACAGACTGAAGTTGTGATCACTGTGTGAAGAGTTTTGAAAAAGTGACCAACATTTGTTTGACAAATTTGAGAGTGCCAGAGACTTTAACTAAGGAGAATATTCTGAGCACAGTGTGTGATGTTATTGAGATCTTTTATGATTTATGATCTTAACTGTGGATCAACATTGCTTTAGCACAAAATGCATTCAATGGCAACATCTTTCAATTTACCTGAATTCTTTTCTCACTTTGACACAAACACAATCAAATCTTTGTTCTACAGGCCAATTTGCACATCCTTACATGCTGTTTTCAAAAGTGTTAAACTTATGGACAAAACAATAACATAATACAAAACTGAATGAGACAGCAATTTGCAACATGTATACAGTAATATTGTAATGTAATTTAATTTTTGCTAAAAAAAAATCAAACACTATCAAAGCAACTTTGACGAAACTGAACACCAACACAAGTGTTAGACCATTACCATCCATTCAACAGAATAAACAGTGCTTTTCAGGACAGCCTGTCAGTAGTTGTAATATAACACTCTATTGTCCTCACTGTAAAAAAAAAAAAATAAATAAATAAATTTAATATATTATATATATATATATATATATATATATATATATATATATATATATATATATATATATATATATATATATATATATATATATATATATATATTATTTTTTTAATTTTTATTATTAGTTAATCATTTTTACAGTTACTTTTTCTCAAAGTGTATGTTCACTTAACTGAACCTACTATGACATAAGCAACTATGTTTACTGGGATACTTCCTATTTTTTTAAATAATTTTGTATTAATTTGTCCACTTAAAGCAGCACTAGGTAACTTTTCAACCTTCATAATATATTTTCAAGACTCTTGTGATGATACATCGACAATAGGTTGAATGACACGTCTGCCATAGCCTGATGGGGTCTGTATCGTTTTTAATCGTACTTTTAAACTTCGGGTTTCGGGTAGTAACCCGAGAACAAAAAGAACTACAAAATTCGACTGCTTTATGGCATATATGTCACTTCCACCAACACACACACTTCCTTACATTCGGATGTGCGAGCCCAACTGTGTTCGTCGGATAATATAGTCATGTCCGAAGCAGCACAGACAAATAAGAAAGAAAAGGTTTTGTTGGAGGAAAGCAATAAGAGGAAACGAGAGAGTGCTGTGATTAAAGGCAGGACGAGGATCAACATGTGACCAGCGTTTGCTCGTCGGCGTGAGCTGAAGGAGGCGTGCCCGACCGATGCTGTCCTGCTTGTTACGGTGATTACCGACCACTCAAACATTGAACTGAAGGATCATATAGATTCTGGAAAACGCTAACCAATAGACTACTATAATGACGCTGGCTTGTAAACGTGAGCATCGCGATTATTTGCTGTTTGAAAAAAAATAAAACCCATGAAATGATATTCATATGACATGCTGAAGCATCTGCCACTGACTGTACCTGGGATGAAGACGTTTCCCACGCGCCGCCAGAAGAACACCTGCATGTGAACTCCTCCTGCAGTGTTCAGGGGAACTGTTAGTGACATACGGGGTCCGCGGGTTATGAGACGACCCGCGCATCACTAGTTCAGGGCTATCAGGGCTGTCATGTCAACAAATGCACGCGCGATGGCATCCCCTGTTGTAGGATGACAGAGCTTACGAACGTAGTTGAGGAGATTATAACTGTAGGGGGACCCCGAGAGCAAAAGTAGCCAAGTGCTGCTTTAAGAGCAAGAAGTCCTGAAAGAGAGCTCAGTTTAGCATTCGTGGACTGTCAGCGATACAGCTTTTGGGGCGTGTGCTTCAGATGTTCATGCATATAGCACATGAGTAATGAAGAGCCTACCGAAGCAAAAAAGGCCTTCTAAAGAAAAGTGGTACGTTTGTGTAAGAACAATGTCCATATTTTAAACTTTATAGACTAAACTAACTATTTTTATTGAAAGAAATTGTGTTTTAGGGTTATTATGAAAAGAGTAACCCCTGACGCTAAGTTTTGTTTAGCTCTATCTTCTCTCTTCAGTGTTTGTCAGTGCACATACGTCAAGGATTCATGGGTGAAGAAGGGTTACTCTTTAAAGGACAACTCCGGTGAGAAATGACCCTATAGGGGTAATTATCAGATGGTTACCGAGTAGATCGTTCTCTGGGATGCGTTTTCATGGAAATCAAGTGTAAAGAGTTTTATCTCTAAAAACAGATTTGAGCGACGAACGCTCTGTTAAGAGATGAACTGTGACTTTGAATCTCATATGGGCCGTTGTTTCCGGAAGAAAGCACTGAACGCAACAGAAAAAAAAAAAAAAAGTCCATGTAATTAGATTTCACACACTTAATTCCTATCGACCAGCTCACTTAGCACAGCGCTCGTGGCTCGAGTCATCGAGACCTTCTTATTAAACTGTTTGTACTCTTACAAAGTTCTCAGTGCTTCGGTTTGCATGTAGGGACCCTCATTATGCTGCCGTGTTAGTGTGAGGATATGTTGAGCCTTGTTAGTGGTATTAACTAGCGGTTTAATTTCACTTATTCCATGCCCCATAGACAAACATTATAAGCTAATCTGTGTTTAGAGATAAAACTCTTTACATTTGATTTTCATGAAAACGCATCCCAGAGAAATATCTACTCGATAACCATCTGTTAATTACCCCGAGGGTCATTTCTCACCGCAGTTGTCCCTTAAGCGCAAGTTGATTCGTGTAGCACTGAAAACCGAAAGCTAGTATTTTAGTCTATAAATGTTTAAATATGGATATTTTTATTACACAAATGCACCGCTTCAGAAGGCCTTTATTAACCCCCTGGAGCTGTGTGGATCAGTTATATGATGGTTAGATGCACTTTTATGGACCGAAAAGGCACTGGCATTTTAAAGCTGGGAAGAGCCAGGACTTTTTAATATAAATTTAAATAACTCAGATTTTATTCATTCAAAAAAGAATGTCATATACACTTGGGATGAGTTGAGGGCGAGTAAATCATGGGCTAATTTTCATTTGTAGGTGAACTAACTGCTGTAAACTGGGCCCACAAACACAGTAATCCACACAACCCCCCACACAATTTACATTTCAATGAGGGAAGACTTGAAAACCCAGTTTGTGAAAATCAAACCTGAGATCTCCTTCTCAACTCACATCTTTCTCCTAGACAGAAATGAGATCAAGTGAACATCAAATTGAGACATAGGCAAAGTCTCCTGCTCCTCACATGTTTATCCTGAGACAAAAAATGACATTCTCTCATGTTTATCTCCACTAAAGTTTCATAAGAGATCTCAACAACATCACATACTACGCTCTGATTTGTCTCCTTGGCTAGAGAGACTGGATTGCTCATATGTGTCACCTCTAAAGTTTCAGAAGGGATCTCAACAGTATCACACGCTGTGCTCAGACTCTTCTCTTCAGCTCGATACTCTGGAACTCTCACTTTTGTCACCTCTAAAAAGTTTCATAAAAGATCTCAATAACATCACACACTGTGCTCAGAATATTCTCCTTAGTTAAAGTCTCTGGCACTCTCAAATTTGTCAAACAAATGTTGGTCACTTTTTCAAAACTCTTCACACAGTGATCACAACTTCAGTCTGTGCAAGCTAAACTGTGGATCATTGGCACTTGATTTGAGACATGAATTAAGTGTTTTGTTAGTTTTTGTGGATTTTGAATGTGAAATAACTGCTGTGAAGCAGAAAGTTGGTTTGGAGAACAAGTTTTGAAAATGACCAAAGTATTGAGAAATGTGGCCTAATGATTGTAAAAACTGTAATTTAGTTTAGTTTGGCAGGGCAAATCCCAGCATCTTCTCTAGTTTATTTGAGAAGGGTTCTGCCACATTGGTAGTTTGAGCTCTATTGGCCTGTGGTTCACAAACTGGTTTTTCAAGTCTTCCCTTATTGAAATGTAAATTGTGAGTGGGGGGTTGAGGAGAGAAACACACAGGCGTCGTGATTTACTATCTAACAGGGGACCTGAGTCAGTGTGTGTGTGTAACGTAATCACTATTCAATAATGACCTGCAATTAATACATTAGAGAGCTATTTCTGCTTGATTTAACCCTTTAAACTCAGGTATTGCTGTAAAAACTCTAAATCTTTGCAGTGTGTTTGTGATTATAAGAAATGTCACAGCAAACACACAGGTGTCGTGATTTACTATCTAACAGGGGACCTGATTCATTTTGTTAAACATAAATAAATCAAAAGTGGTTAGTTTAAAAAGCTCATAAATGTATAAGGTGGTAAGATGGGCCAAAAGTCACACATTATTTTTACAAATACTTGGCTAAAATAAAATGTTTTTAATAATGTCTATGTTAACACTTGTTTAAAAGAACTTTAGATGCAAAGTGTGTCCCATTTACCGTAACTTTTTTTTAAATAAATAAAATAATGCATTATTTTTCAATAAATATAGGCCACTGTCATTAAAATGTTTATATATATATATACACACAGAAACAACAAAATATTTACAAAAGCATTGAATGAGATCCCTTAATAATTTAATAAAGTTTTACGGTCTGTCCACGGCCATGATGGATGGTTTTCACAATATTTATTTGTAGAAATTGAAGACACACACATTTTGATGGCAGATGTATTTCTAATTACATCCTGGTTGTTTAGATTTTTTAATCGTTTTTTCTTGGATCCTGTAGTATTTAATTTTAAAGTAATGCAAAGTTTGAAACTAGTCAGGGTGTTTAGTAAAGAGATATAATCTATATGATGTTTGTTCCTTTAGTAAGCAGTCTGTTAAACAGCAGCTCTAGAGTCAGAGGACAGCAGGCCATTCAAACAATAGAGGAGTGTGTGTGTGTGTGTGTGTGTGTGAACGACGTGTGTTTAAGGGCCATTACAGTTCCTGCTCCAGCCTACAGGGGAGCTGCTGAGCATGGCCTTAAACACTCACACACTCTTAGGTCCCCTCTTGGTCAAAATTTTTAAAAATTCACCAGTGTGATGTTTCTTGATTTTAACATGATTTAAACACACACACCTGTAGGTCCCTACTTGGTCAACCCTTTAAAAAATCAACAGAGGTTTCTTTTAGTTTTTTACTTCATTTTCACATTATTTAACAGATTTAAAGCATGACCAACAGGGGACTTGAAAAATGTCCCCTCTTGGCTCAGAGGTCCCCTGTTGGTGAGTGTGTAACGACACACTCACACTCACACTCACACACACACACACACACACACACACACACACACACACACACACACAGATTACATTTACATGGACAGCAGTAATCTAATTATTGACCTTATTCTGAATAAGACAATATTCTGATTAAGGTGTTTACATTACTTGCTTTTTGAATAATTCGGTCACGCTCATAGCGTGACTGGCAGGTCTGTTAAAATGTAATGGGCTCAGCTGTAACTTCACCTGCGGGTGTCGCTGTTGGACAGTGTTACTTTGCATTAAAAAGTATAAAAATCACTAGTTTTTATGTTTTATATACATTCACATTTTTTTATTTTTGTAATATTATGTATTGTCTCTTTCAGTATTTATGAAGAGACTCTGCCCCTCTTTGCTCCTTCTTGACAGCCTACATTTAGAATAATAGCTTTGATTAAAGGGGCGGTGAAACACTCAGTTTCAGTCAATCTCATGTCAATCTTGAGTGCATATAGAGTAGTATTGCATCCTTCATATCTCCGAAAAGTCTTTAGTTTTATTATATTTATAAAATAAATACAGGCTGTACCGAGTCTTTCCGAAAAAAACAAGCGCCTGGAGGCGTATCGAGTGGGCGGAGCTAAAGAATGAGCGCACACAAAGCGGTGACGTCCTCAAGCGTGGAGAAGAAAAGGTTACCCTAAATAAACCATGGCTATCAATCAGATTCAACTAATACAGATATGATCCAGAATCAGATCCGGAGGCTGAAATAAACTGAACAGGAGAAGCAGCAGCAGCAGGACGTCCGTCTCTGTGGTATGGACTGTATTTAGTGGCCTGTCAACATTTGTGTGTGTTTACTCGCAGTTTATGAGGACATGATTCGGTTTATGGACTATTGTATGCGACTAAACCTTAGCAGTAGCAAGCAAAACGGTTTTGCACGTCAGACTAGTGTAACGTTATACAGAGAACAGCAATGGAGTCCGTTAGCGCATTTGAATGACGAAGCACACTTTGTGAGAACTCAAGGTTTATGTTTGGGTGGTTTTACAATAAACAAACTGACACCTATATTGGTCAGCTAAACACATGTATTTAAACACACACCATAGATCGCATGCTCCATTGATAAATTAACTAACGTTATACACGATCGTGTTGTTTACTGTTGTTTACTCACGCGACGATAGCCGACAGCACAGACATCTGAAGCAGTTTTACTCACCGGCTGCTTCCAAAGCACGACCGGGAACCTTTATCGCTGGGACCGCTCCGTCAAAAGCAGCAGTGACCGTGGAGATCCACTTTTGCGACCCGACTGAAGCGATGTTGTGACGCTTCCCGTCATTTCTGCGTTCAAATCGGTTCAAATGCAGCGCTGCCTTCCCGGAATGCTGTGCTGAAGCGTTGAAGTCGCTCGACGTCACCCATAGGAATAAAGTGGAGCGCGGCGCGACAGAAGTGTTGCACGGACGAGTGAATCTGCACCTGAGCGAGTGTTTATGGGCGTGCATTTCCTCTCTCGCCTCAGACACGCACGCGCACCCTTTCGGGAGAAGAGCCCATACGGCCCATACAAGGACCTTCCGCTCTATCGACATCAAGCGGACCCGTACTCGGAAAAACTCTCCGAAACTTGTGAGAAACCAACTTGGTGTTTGAAACTTAGTCTATGTTTAGGATGGGAATCCAAGTCTTTAACAGTGTAAAGCTCAGTATGCATGAAACAGCATTTCACCCCCCCTTTAATGATGAAAAAGGTTTAAAAATCGTGATAGTTTGGATTGTCCACAGCGTTCACTAAATGACCCATCTGGTTCACGATTACAGATACAAACTTATTGTATTTTACTTTTAAAACGAGCATAATAATTAGAACAAAAAAAAAAAATATAGGAGGACGCAGTGTTCAGAATGAACAGTCAAGCCAAACACACACCGCCCATAGCGACGCGTTATGGCAACAACATTTCAGACTTACAGACACGTAAAAGATAAACGGGACTTTTCCGCCATTTGTTGTTTTGTACAGGTGGTTATATTAATTATAATTCAAATTCTGTTTTATTGGGCACAATATTATTGATAATTGTTGAAAGGGGCCCTTTTGATTAATTTTTTTAAAAGGGCAGGGCTCGAACCCTCAAAGCCTCCCCTTTGCACTAGTGTGTACTAGCACTAGGTAACTTTTCAACCTTCATAATATATTTTTTAAGACTCTTGTGATAATGCATCGACTTACAATAGGTTGAATGACACGTCTGCCATAGCCTGACGGGGTCTGTATCGTTTATAATCGTACTTTTAAACTTCGAGTTTCAGGTAGTAACCCGAGAACAAAAAGAACTACAAAATTCGACTGCTTTACGGCATATACGTCACTTCCACCAACACACACACTTCCTTAAAGCCAGCACAGACACATAAGAAAGAAAAGGTTTTGTTGGAGGAAAGCAATAAGAGGAAACGAAAAAGTGATGGGATTAAAGGCAGGACGAGGATCAACATCGTCGGAGTGAGCTGAAGGAGGCGTGCCCGACCGATGCTGTCCTGCTTGTTACGGTGATTACCGACCACTCAAACATTGAACTGAAGGATCATATAGATTCTGGAAAACGGTAACCAATAGACTACTATAATGACGCTATATTTTTACAACCCGCCGCGCACCCGCGACCATTAAATAGACACACGGGGTCCGTGGGTTATGAGACGACCCGCTCATCACTAGTTCAGGGCTATCAGGGCAGTCATGTCAGCAAATGCACGCGCGATGGCATCCCCTGTTGTAGGATGACAGAGCTTACGACAGTAGTTGAGGACATTATTTTTTCCCAACTGTAGAGGGACCCCGAGAGCAAAAGTAGCCAAGTGCTGCTTTAATCTGATTTGCGTTAAGTTCGATTATGACTTTAATCGGATTAAGGTCATTAGAAATCGTATGGTCTTAATCAGATTAATATCGGAGCATTGTTGTCTATGTAAACGTACTCACTCACTCACTCACTCACTCACTCACTCACTCACTCACTCACTCACTCACTCACTCACTCACTCACTCACTCACTCACTCACTCACTCACTCACTCACTCACTCACCCACCCACTCACCCACACACCAACCCACCCACCCACTCACTCACTCACACACCCACTCACTCACCAACACACCAACCCACCCACCCACCCACTCACTCATTCACACACACACTCACTCACTCACCCACCCACCCACCCACTCATCTACTCACCCACCCACCCACCCACCCACCCACTCACTCACTCACACACACACTCCCACCCACTCACTCATACACACTCACTCACCCACCCACCCACTCACTCACTCACTCACCCACCCACCCACTCACACACTCACACACTCACTCACTCACTCACTCACTCACTCACTCACTCACTCACTCACTCACTCACTCACTCACTCACTCACTCACTCACTCACTCACTCACTCACTCACTCACTCACTCACTCATACACACTCACTCATACACACTCACTCACTCACTCACTCACTCACCCACCCACTCACTCACTCACTCACTCACTCACTCACTCACTCACTCACTCACTCACTCACTCACTCACTCACTCACTCACTCACTCACTCACTCACTCACTCACTCACTCACTCACTCACTCACTCACTCACTCACTCACTCACTCACTCACTCACTCACACACACACACTCACTCACTCTTTACACTGTTAAAGACTTGGATTCCCATCCTAAACATAGACAAAGTTTCAAACACCAAGTTGGACGTTTGATGGAGTATTTCTGTGTCAGAAATACACCTTCAGGTTTCTCACAAGTTTCGGAGAGTTTTTCCGAGTACGGGTCCGCTTGATGTCGATAGAGCGGAAGGTCCTTGTATGGGCCGTATGGGCTCTTCTCCCGAAAGGGTGCGCGTGCGTGTCTGAGGCGAGAGAGGAAATGCACGCCCATAAACACTCGCTCAGGTGCAGATTCACTCGTCCGTGCAACACTTCTGTCGCGCCGCGCTCCACTTTATTCCTATGGGTGACGTCAAACGACTTCAGCGCTTCAGCACAGCATTCCGGGAAAGCAGCGCTGCATTTGAACCGATTTGAACGCAGAAATGACGGGAAGCGTCACAACATCACGCTTCGGTCGTGTCACAATAGTGGATCTCCACGGTCACTGCTGTCAGGACTTCACCAAATCAACAAGAAGTGTGTTTTTGACGGAGCGGTCCCAGCGATAAAGGTTCCCGGTCGTGCTTTGGAAGCAGGCGGTGAGGAAAACTGCTTCAAATGTCTATGTTGGCTATCGTCGCGTGAGTAAACAACACGATTGTGTATAACGCTTGCTACTGCTAAGGTTTAGTCGCATACAATAGTCCATAAACCGAATCATGTCCTCATAAACTGCGAGTAAACACACACAAATGTTGACAGGCCACTAAATACAGTCCATACCACAGAGACGGACGTCCTGCTGCTGCTGCTTCTCCTGTTCAATTTATTTCAGCCTCCGGATCTGATTCTGGATCATATCTGTATTAGTTGAATCTGATTGATAGCCATGGTTTATTTAGGGTAACGTTTTCTTGAAGGATGTCACCGCTTTGAGCATTCTCTCGTGCAGTAGCTGCTCGCTCGTCATTCTTTAGCTCCGCCCACACGATTCGCCTCCAGGCGCTCGGTTTTTTCTGGAAAGACTCGGTACAGCCTATCTTTCTTTTATAAATATAATAAAACTAAAGACTTTTCTGAGATATGAAGGATGCAATACTACTCTATAGGCACTCAAGATTGACTGAAACTGAGTGTTTCACTCCCCCTTTAATCCAGCTCTAATTCTCATTCCGACACAGGAACACATGAGGGCTCAGCCAGATCCAATGGAAAATACTTTTTGAAGAAAGCACTCATTTTCTTCTTTTTAGTACTTTCTGAAAAAATAAGAAAATAAATAATATGTTATTAGAAACATCACTAACCACAGAACTGAACAACTAGTTGTTAATGACGTTAAATGCGGTCGTCACTCCTGAAACTTCACAGTGTGTGGGTGGACATTGTAATATTGCATCTCAAATGCTCTGTTGACATTCACCTCCTGGGCCGTTCATTTCAGGAGAGGCATTCATGCCATCGCTGACATCCACCTTCCGATCTTCTGCAGACACAGGTTCAGTGTCCGGCGGATCCAACGGGAAATACTTTTTGAAGAAAGCACTAATCTTGTCTTTAGTACTTTCTGAAAAAAGAAGAAAACAAATAATATGTTATTAGAAACATCACTAACTGCAGGTCAAAAATGTATAATTAGTCTAACTTAAAAGAAATTTCTGTTTGCATCTCAATCTTTCTGCACACACACAGTTCAGTCATTTACGGGAGTGACGACCACATTTACTCAAACTATACTCAGTGTGTACGGAACAGAACTGATAGTTGTTAAACGATATAAATGCGGTCGTCACTCCTGAAACTTTACAGTGTGTGCGTGGACATTGTAATATTGCATCTCAAATGCTCTGTTGACATTCACCTCCTGGGCCGTTCATTTCAGGAGAGGCATTCATGCCATCGCTGACATCCACCTTCCGATCTTCTGCAGACACAGGTTCAGTGTCCGGCGGATCCAACGGGAAATACTTTTTGAAGAAAGCACTAATCTTGTCTTTAGTACTTTCTGAAAAAAGAAGAAAACAAATAATATGTTATTAGAAACATCACTAACTGCAGGTCAAAAATGTATAATTAGTCTAACTTAAAAGAAATTTCTGTTTGCATCTCAATCGTTCTGCACACACACAGTTCAGTAATTTACGGGAGTGACGACCACATTTACTCAAACTATACGCAGTGTGCAGTGATGCCAGTAACGTGTTACATAGTAACGCGTTACTCTAATCTGATTACTTTTTTCCAGTAGCGAGTAATCTAACGCGTTACTATTTCCAAACCAGTCATCAGATTAAAGTAACTCATCCAAGTCACTGAGTTACTATTTTAGTCATTTTCCTTAGTAAAAACGGACAGCTTATCAAAATTCTCAGCCCGGCTGGAGCCTGTTTTTTATTTATTTTTATTTTTATTTTTTACATTGTTGCAGCCATTAAAATAGTTCAGTTTTGTTTTTAATTTCAAAGTAGTTATTTTTCGTTTCGTTTCTTTATTAACATAATTTAGAAAAATGTTCAGAGCAATTTTTTGTTTGTTAAATTAAAGTTTATATAGGCCAGACAATTCAAGAGTTGGATTGAGAGACTAGGCTATTAAACATGCGGTTAACTCACTGGGTCGTCACATAAAAAAAATTAAAACTTTAATTTAACAAACAAAAAATTGCTCTAAACATTTTTCTAAATGAACTTAATAAAGAAACAAAACGAAATATAACTACATTGACATTAAAAACAAAGTAGGCTAGTTATTATACCACCACAAAGGCATTTTTGACGAGCTGAGGCAGCTGATAGATTAGCCTACTGCTCGCAACGGCGCTCAAAACAACGAAACGGGCTACACAATCTAAAAAAGAACATGCAGGTTGTCTTATAGCCTACCTTACACTTCAGCAAAATTAATATAAATCCGATCTTCAATTCCCGCGGTATATGCTCATTTAACGGAGTTCACATCAAAGCAAAAGATTGCAGCATTTTATTCAGCAGCCCATTTCAAATTCAAAGATCGCAATATGAGAGAGAGCGACCTAAGCACTGGTAAGATCATTAGTCTCATTAATTTATATTGAAGATGATTGTGTTTTCTGTGACTTAATTTAAAGTTTCATTTACGGCCATATGCGTTGGCTTGCTTTACTCATTTGCAGCGATGTTGCAGTAGCACCATCATATCTATCTGACTACAACATTACACGCTCTCACACATTTATTTTTTAATTATTTGCCAGGAGTAAAATTTACACATGTGGTTTAAACAACCAGATACATTTACATTTGTCCGGTTTCGTCTGAAATGCTTTCATGCACCTTCTGAATTGGTTTGTTTGAGTGATCGGAAATAAATACGTCTCGAAAGACTCTCGGAAGGCATTAGGCCTACTCCTGGTCATTTCACAATCAGATAGATAGGCCTACCTAGTCAGAGAAAATGAATGAAGGAACCAGTTGTAAAAAGGCCATAACTCTAGCAGCTGCACTGAAGAAACGGACTCTTTAACCCTGCGCAAGCCATATCTTGACAGTGGCGTAAGCTATCATGGTCTCATGTTGTTTCCACCAGCACATCTCATTGTTCATTTTAATTATTAAAAAAATTACTAAAAAAAAAAGGGGCGTAAAAAAGTCGGGGCCGTCAGGCTCCTGCATAAATGCAATAAAGTGTGTTGCCAAAAACAGTTGTCATTTCTATTTTAAGGCGGCAAGGGTGTTGTCGGCAACTGCTGAATGTAACTAATAAAGTAACTTGTAATCTAACTTAGTTACTTTTAAAATAAAGTAATCTGTAAAGTAACTAAGTTACTTTTTAAAGGAGTAATCAGTAATCAGATTACTTTTTCAAAGTAACTGTGGCAACACTGTCAGTGTGTAAGGAACAGAACTGAACAACTAGTTATTAATGACGTTAAATGCGGTCGTCACTCCTGAAACTTTACAGTGTGTGGGTGGACATTGTAATGTTGACTCTCAAATGCTCTGTTGACATTCACCTCCTGGGCCGTTCATTTCAGGAGAGGCATTCATGCCATCGCTGACATCCACCTTCCGATCTTCTGCAGACACAGGTTCAGTGTCCGGCGGATCCAACGGGAAATACTTTTTGAAGAAAGCACTAATCTTGTCTTTAGTACTTTCTGAAAAAAGAAGAAAACAAATAATATGTTATTAGAAACATCACTAACTGCAGGTCAAAAATGTATAATTAGTCTAACTTAAAAGAAATTTCTGTTTGCATCTCAATCGTTCTGCACACACACAGTTCAGTAATTTACGGGAGTGACAACCACATTTACTCAAACTATACTCAGTGTGTACGGAACAGAACTGATAGTTGTTAAACGATATAAATGCGGTCGTCACTCCTAAAACTTTACAGTGTGTGCGTGGACATTGTAATGTTGACTCTCAAATGCTCTGTTGACATTCACCTCCTGGGCCGTTCATTTCAGGAGAGGCATTCATGCCATCGCTGACATCCACCTTCCGATCTTCTGCAGACACAGGTTCAGTGTCCGGCGGATCCTTAGTACTTTCTGAAAAAAGAAGAAAACAAATAATATGTTATTAGAAACATCACTAACTGCAGGTCAAAAATGTATAATTAGTCTAACTTGAAAGAAATTTCTGTTTGCATCTCAATCGTTCTGCACACACACAGTTCAGCAATTTACGGGAGTGTCGACCACATTTACTCAAACTATACTCAGTGTGTACAGAACAGAACTGAACAACTAGTTGTTAATGATGTACAATGAGAGATCTAAGATGACAGATGATAAGACGAGATTTATCTCGTCTGTATGTGCAGTGCAAGAAATCACAGGTAAAGTAGTATGAGCCTGGACTTATTCGTGTTGCCAGATCTTGCAAGCAAATCAGCAGAAAAGCTCATAAAAAAAAACAAATAAATTAAATACTGCAACCCACACCAGAAGACATTAATAACGGCACAAACTCGACCGCTGTATGAGCCAAGCTTAAATAAAATGAAATAAAAACAGCTTGGACATTGTGTGCGTGGACATTGTAATGTTGACTCTCAAATGCTCTGTTGACATTCACCTCCTGGGCCGTTCATTTCAGGAGAGGCATTCATGCCATCACTGACATCCACCTTCCGATCTTCTGCAGACACAGGTTCAGTGTCAGGAACGTTTGCATCTGGGACACACGATTCCTTGGGTTCGACTGGATCCAATTCAGGTTCCGTCACGGGATCATACAAAGGCTCAGCCGGATCGATCGGAAAATACTTTGGGCAAGCACTCATTTTCTTAATCACTTTAGTAAAAAGAAGAAGAAAACAAATAATCTTTTATTAGAAACATCACTAACTACAGATCAAAAATGAATAATTAGTCCAACTTGAAATACATTTCTGTTTGCATCTTATTTACAAAAACTATACACAGTGTGTTGGAACTAAACTGAACAACTAGTTGTTATGATGTTAAATGCGGTCGTCACTCCTGAAACTTTACAGTTTGTACATGGCCATTGTAATGTTGACTCTCAAATGCTCTGTTTTGACATTCACCTCTTTTAGGGCTGCTCTTTTCATTCTCTGGCACTTCTGCTGGCCAGCGGACAGTAACCAGATTCACTTCAGGTTCAGGAGCCGGATTCATCCAAAAAAGTGTTCTGATGAATCCACTAATTTTTCTCGCCATCCACTCTGGGGTAGTTTCTGAAAAAGAAATGTGTTATTAGAAACATCTCAAACCACAGATTAGACATGAATAATTAGTCTGACTGGAAAGACATTTCTGTTTGCTTCTCATTGTAATGTTGCATCTCAAATGCTCTGTTGACATCGGGGTTGGGAAGGACACTTTTAAAGTGTATTTCACTAAAATGCATTGAATTAGATAAACAGGGTAAATGTACTCATTTTGTCTTCTGGGAAACATAGTTATTAGTTTCTGAGGGCAGTACTCAATGAAAAAAAAAGATCTTTAAACAATATAAGATAAATGCACACAAAATATAATAATAAAAAAAGGTAATTGTGACTTTTTATCTTACAATTCTGCCTTTTCTCAGAACCGTGAGATTTAAACTTACAATTGTATGTTATAAAGTCAGAATTCTGAGATAGTTTAATTTTTATTTTTATAAATTTGTATAAATTCAGTAATTTTGTCTTGTTGAGTATAAGTAAGCATCTATTATATGAATTGTCTTATTCAGGACAGTCCTAAATAAAAGTAACATGCAATTTGTATGATCCTAGATCCCTCTTATTTTGTTAATATTATAATGAAACGAATTAATGAAATGTTGCATATTCTGCAAGGCGTCTGAAACTTGAGTATGAAAAAGTATGAGCAGAACTGTATCTTAGGATGCTTTTGCAGACTGTCAGAGTCTGAGAATCCCCAATTGCTTTTTACATTAATTGCCGTTACACTTTAAATTAAAGGGGCGGTGAAATGCTGTTTCATGCATACTGATCTTTTTACACTGTTAAAGACTTGGAATCCCATACTAAACATAGACAAAGTTTCAAAAGTTAAGGTGGACGTTTGATGGGAGTATTTCTTTGTCAAAAATACTACTTCCGGTTAGTCATAAGTTTCGGCAAGTTTTTTGAGATCATGCGTCCCCTTTGACGTTAATGGGGGCGGAATTTCCTTGTATGGGCCTTACGGACAATTCTACCGGAAGCGCGTGAGAGAGAGCGAGGGAGAGAGCGAAAGCAACAGGCTACGCCCATCAAAGCGCTGGCTTGTAGGATGCTAAACAGGTGATATAACCAGTAGCTACTGACTTACCCACTGATAGGCCGGCGGTCGATCTGTATTAGCACTTTCCTCACGCGACGGGCGAATCACTTTCCTCACAGAGCGACTCACTTTCCTCACGCGGCAGGCGAATCACTTTCCTCACTGAGCGAATCACTTTCCTCACAGAGCGACTCACTTTCCTCACGCGGCGGGCGAATCACTTTCCTCACAGAGCGACTCACTTTCCTCACTGAGCGAATCACTTTCCTCACAGAGCGAATCACTTTCCTCACAGAGCGAATCACTTTCCTCACAGAGCGAAATCACTTTCCTCACAGAGCGAATCACTTTCCTCACGCGGCGGGCGAATCACTTTCCTCACTGAGCGAATCACTTTCCTCACAGAGCGAATCACTTTCCTCACTGCAGCGCGCTGCTGCACACGTCATTATTTAGCTCCGCTCACATGACACGCCCCCACCCGCTCGGCTTTTTTCGGAAAGACTCGGAACAGCGCATCTTTCTTATATAATTATAAAAAAAATAAAGACTTTTCGGAGATATGCAGGATGCAATGCTACTCTATAGGTACTCAAGATTGACATGACACTGACTGAAACTGAGTGTTTCACCCCCCCCTTTAATGTTTAAATGAAATAAATGACAAGCAATCACTGTGGCAATCTAAAGAAAATATTGGATGTGACATTAACCAATTTAATTACCACCCATTTAAAATATAAATGTTGTATTTTAAACACATAACTAAGTTACATCCCGATCCTAGGTTGACATTCACATTCAATTTATATTTATTTGTAGATGTGTCTACATTACAATTTAGATTAAACTGCTATCAGAGGTGACTGTGTCTTAAGACCCTGTTTACACCTGGTATAAAGATGTGTTTCAGTTGATCAGATCACAAGTGGATGACACTCATTACAGGCATGGGCGTAGATTACGCGGGGGACGCGGGGGACGTGTCCCCCTCACTTTTAATAAAATGTATTTTCGTCCCCCGCACTTTTACTGGGTCTCACCGATCCTAGTCGACCCGCTCCGAGCAGGATTCGAACCGGTGTTACCCTGTGCGGGGGCGGACAAGTTAACAGGGACGCTAACGACAGCCTTCTCTAAACTCGGTTGATAGCGCGCTTCTTGAGGTCAGGGGCAAGTGTATTTACATAGAAACCAATGTGAATACATCAAGATTTAAATTCAGAGACAAAAAAATATCTATGCATGACCTGTAATTTTTTCCGAATCTTAATATGAGGAGGGCGCTCTCACAGAAAGTCCAAAAGTGGATTCGTAATACCCTGTCAAGCTGGAGCTGCAGCTGAAGGAAAACAATCGTTATGAGTGATGAAACGTGACGACGACAATCAGACGAGTGCGACAATATATGCTTTATGTGTGTTTTTTAAGTCATCTCAATGTAGGCTATTTATTGACAATAAAGTATCATATGAATAATGCAGCTTTTTTTAATGTTTAGTAGGCCCTATTCTGCTCACCACGGCTGCATTTATGTAATCGAAAATAGTTAAAACAGTAATATTTTGAACATTATTACAAATTAAAACCGCTTTTTTTCCCTATGTGAATATATAGTAATTTATTCCTGTGATCAAAGCTGAATTTATCATCATTACTCCAGTCTTCAGTGTCACATGATCCTTCACTAATCATTCTCAGATGAGGATTTCATAATCAAGAAACATTTATGATTATTATCTGTGTTGAAAACAGTTCCCAAAATGTTGTGGAAACCATGATAGCCTACATGTTATTTTTCAGGATTCTTTAATGAATAGAAAGTTCAATGAACAGCATTTATTTGCATTTATTAAATAAATTATCTAATTTGTAATATTAAAAATATCACTTGTGATCAATTTAATGCATGTCTGATCAATAAAAGTATTAATTTCTCTCTTTTTTAATTTTACCACAAATGTTTAGAAAATTAAGCATCACCATGAGCAGCACAACTGATAATAATCCTAAATGTGTGTTGATCATCAGATCCTCATATGGGAATGATTAAGGATCACTGAAGACTGGAGTAGGCTAATGATGATAAATTCAGCTTTGATCACAGGAATAAATTACATTTTACTATATATTCACATAGAGAACAGATTAGTTACATCAGAATATATATATATTTTTTTACATTGCATAAAATCTATGGAGTCTTAATGCACAAGTGTTTGTAGTATATAAACCAATCGTAAAATTGGCAAAAAAAAAAAAAAAAAAGGAGAATAGGAGAATAATATTATAGATATTAATTATTGGTTATTGTTCAGCAGTGTATTTGATATCTTGCCCAATTAAAAGCAAGAGATGCGATAAATTATATTGGTCCAAAAAAAAAAAAAATGGTATTACGACATTTCTGTCCCCCTCACTTCTGAAAAGATGGCTACGCCCCTGATTACAGGTGTAAACAATCTTTGAGCTTGTCCATTTTTGACCACTTCTGGAGGTATTCAGAAACACATCGGTCCTAATGCGTTAACATTATGGGAAGCGCAGGATTTAAGCTTGGTTTGAAGATGAAAAAACATACCAAGCACAATTTATCGCGGCTGTCAGAGCAGAAATGAAAGCTGCTGCTCTGCGAACATTCTTTGGCTTTATCTGGTTGGTTTCATATGTAAATTGTGTGAGCATATTTCATCCAAAACCCGCCCCCAGACCCTCCCCTCAAAGAAATCAGGACAGAAGTGGTTGAAAATGGACAAAAGAGACGGATTTAAACATGTTGTAAACGAGAATGTGTCTCCCTCGTATGACGAATGACCAGATTGCATCTTAATACCAGGTGTAAACCGGGCCCAATTAATGTCCATATGTCAGAAATGTACACGATACAAATCATGCAGTTTGCTAACATCATGTATTCATTTAAGCAGAAATAATTATTTCATTAAATCAATTTGTGATCACCGTAATGATTACAAGTTATATGGAAAAGATGTGAGTGGTGCATATTGAGCATTCACCTGTCGAGTTACAGGTTATGTCGAGCTGCAGATCCTCGCCCTCTAAAGCGGCGTGACTGACTGACATGCAATCATCTGTGTCCACCTCCAGCTGTGTGGTTTGGCCCGGTAAGCACCCGAGAAGCTCGTAGATGCTGTCGGTGACCATTAAGTCCACCTGCTCCTCATCCGGTATCCAGACACTGTCAATGCAGAACAGCTCGCCGTTCACGTAAACCTCCAGAGGGACCTCTCTGCAGTTTGACATTGAAGCCATTATTTTGCAGGCTGATCAAATCAAATCCAAAGGAAACAGGTAATATCAGATCAGATGTACAAAACTGTCTGTATGATGCACAGCACACTGTGTGTGGCTGTACAGTGCGAGTCTATATTCTGTGGGTATGCACGCGCTGAATGTAGACTCTGTATAAAATGGTGGTGCTTGTAAAGTTGTTTAAAGTAAGTATCGGTAGGTTATTGCTGTAAGATATCAGTAGTCAGATGTGTAGCTCAAAATCGCTCGGATTATCGCTGTGCTGAAGAAACTGCAAGTGGAGTGTTTTATAGTAAATGCCGTCTGTGACGCAAGCGCTGTCTGTGACGCAATCATACATGACACTCCATGGTTGCCATAGAAACGGATTGATTGACAGTAGCAGGTTTATGTTGTTGCTGACTCACTAATGATCATCTATATAGTATTATTAATGAAAAATAAATAATTTAACACAATTTCCTATACTCAGATTACATTTACTGACTGGATTTCAATCACCTTAGGGGTGGGTAACAATACGTTACCAGTTTTCCAGTCAGTGTTTGCGATGCAGTCTCTCCCTCCAGCGACACCATATTTAACACACAAACAAAAACACAAAACATTAATTTACTAGATTTTTTTAAAGGCTGAATTAAATGGGATGATAAAAACATCGCGTAAATCAATAAATTGCCTTGCAAGTTGTCCAGTCCTCCTCGCGAGCTGCGTGAACACCAAAACAAACAAGTTTACTGTAGTCCGATTCACGAGCAAATGACTCATTTGAGCAGATTCTTTTCATGACTCGTTTTATTTTCACTCACGTGTGAATCAGCTCTAACGAATACGAAACGAATCCTTCTGAATGAACTTGAGGAATTCGTCAAAGCGATTATTAAATCAACATTTGACACACTGAACCGATTTGCCCGTTAAAGAAATCTCTTTCAAACGACAACTACAAATAGTAACGATAAAGTTCTAAAAATCTCTCAACATTGGTGAACAGCAGAGTTCACACCATCACTCTATAACGATAAAGGCAGAGCTAATCTTTGGAATCACTTGCAGAACTATTTTTTTCTAGGTGAAAAAAACATTGACAATCAGAATCCATTACGACCTCGAGCATTTAAAGCGGCAGACAAGCAGAATGAACAGAACGATATTGTCCACTGGTGTGGACGGAAATAGTTCTTTATAGTTCTCTTTAACCCCTTACCTGCCATCTCCCGATCTGGCAAATGGAGCTTTTAGACATTCTCATAGTATAAAGACAGCTGCTTGTAAGGTATTCTGAATATACACATAACCAATATATATTTAGAAAGTCAACACTTGGGAGTTTACAGCTGAATACTCAGAATTACTCAGACAGTTATTAATATAGAGATATATGGGCTAAAACATAAAAAATAAAAAAAAATAAAATAACTACAACTAAATTGAAGGCACCGGTGTGGTCATGCTTTATTTAAAATCGGAGGCTATGTCATGTCCAAAACTATGAATTTTATGCTAAAACCATGTCTGGATTGTTTTTTTTATCAAATAAGTTTGTTGGCCTGAAGACAGGTTTGCAGTCTTTTGTCTAATGTCTGGTGAGGAGAACAGCTCAATTAATGCTACAATGTGCTAACTCGCCGACCGTTTCAAACTTTTAAATGTATGAGACGTAATCCTCATTATCCTTATGAATCTTTTGTTTTTTTAACAGCCATTATTTCAAACCCATTATAACATGTATGCCTGCCTAAATTACTCATCAACAGCACAGTATTTCATTTAGTACTCCACATTAGCTTGTCTTTCTAAAAATAAAAACTAAACTAAAAGCACATTCTGTGAATTATTGTAACATAAATAGACAAAGCTCTGCTCCAACAGGTGTATCAGAGCGTTAGCATCAAGTTACATAACACAATTTAAAACATTAAAATTACACCTTCATTCTTTATCTCACTTTAGACCACCATCGAGTGTTTTTAGTAGTTTCCTGTCGCGATTTAATGGGATTTTCATTCAAATGGTGATGGTAAAACATGTTATAATTATTTATATGGATATTTATATGGAGCTAATCGCTACACCTGTTAGCAGTCAATGTAAACATCCATTATTGATATAAAATAGCCGAAATCACATGACAAATCACACAAAAACCTTATTCCATAGTTATCATGTGTTTATTAGCTTCTTAGTTCACGTGTAGAAATTTAGAATAGACTCGTTCTTCACAGAGCCAGAATAAGGAAATGTTCACACAGGAGGAGCGCGTCATGCGAGGGCGGGGTTAGATGAGCCTGTCAAGTGTTCCGTCAGCGTTATTCGCGCCTGTCACTCCACCGGTCACGGTTAGATGAGCCTGTCATGCGTTCCGTCAGCGTTATTCGCGCCTGTCACTCCACCGGTCACGGTTAGATGAGCCTGTCACGCTTTCCGTCTTGTAACTTGAAAATAATGCTTTATGTATGTTTCTGTCGATTGATACTGGCTGGCTTCTCAGTGATGCACTACAACAGCGATAATAAAAGAAAAACGGGCAACTCTCTTTGTAAACTATGTTCAATGCATGCGAGTGCTGCCGTATGTCCGTGTCTTATGTTTTGTTTTTGTATGTGTTGCATGGGGCGTGCAATTTTAAATGAGGAGACGTACAACGAGTACCGAACAAACTGGGATCTTTTACTCGACAATGTGCAACCGTATTCACTTGTTACATACAACCGGTGCCAAGCCCATCATCCACAGCAACCTGTTGTCGTGCTGTAACGTAGTGTCGTACATAAATATTCAGTTTACATGAATATTACATCCTCTTTCTTTTAAAAAATAATACCAATGAAAAGGTGAAAGCAGTATATATACATATCGATATTCAAACTAATGAAACGTTACTCTATCGTAAACACAGAGGCTGCTACATTTGACAAAACTTCTCACCACCTTTGACACACTTGATGTAGCACACTTATGAAACATAACTGAAACAAAGTGTCCATTATTCTCATACGACCCATACTAGATCTTAGATTCCATTTGCACTGCATGGTTCAAGTGACCCAATTCCGATTTTTTCCTCTCAAGTGGCACAGATCGGATATGACATGCGAGCGTGTAAGCAGTAAAAAAACACATGAATTCCGATATCCTCAGATCAGATTCAGGCCTCACTCATATGTGGTAATAAATCCGATATGATTCGGATGCGTGCATTAGCATCTGCCATGTAAGCGGTCAAATCGGATATTCCCCAGTAAATGCAAGTCGTACGTCATTGAAAAAAGGACGGAGGCGAATGACGTCAACTCAGGTGGACACAAACTGCGATCCAGTGTTGCCAAGTCCGCGGTTTTCATGAGGAATTGGGCTACTTTAACACAGTTTTGAGTTGCAATTGGGTGGGTTTTGTTGTGAAAACCTGGCAACCCCGTCAAGGGCTCTCCTCTTTTTCTCCGCCTTAAGAGAGAAATGTTTTGCCAACCTTTAAAGATGTGTGGAACAGTGCAGACAGCAAAACATTGTGCAATCATTTTGTCTGCGTCCATTGCATATCGCGCTGTTTTACTTCCCTTTCACCGGTTAAGAATGTCTTGGGCTGTTTTGCCAGTGTACAGTGTAAATGCAAATATCGGATACGGGTCGCTTTTGAAAAGATGATGTAAGTGGGTCGTCAAAAAAAATCGGATCTAGTCACCAAATCGGAATTGTGCATCAAGACCTGCATTGTAAATGCAGCCTTAGATTCCATTTCTCTTGTAGGGGCAGCGATCCGCCTACACCCCAGTCGAATTACAAATCAAGAATTACTCTTGGCCGTACTGCTCTACCCGATCTGGTATGGTACTGCATGGGCTGGGTGTCTTTTGAATGTTCCGCTGGTACTTCAGTGTGTACCTGAAGCGTTGATGAGGCAATGCTGTTTCGCACTTCCTCTATGTTTGCAGAAACACCGTTATTCTCCACAGGCTTCTCTTTTGTGCTGAGATGGCAATGGTTTCTGCGGTACACCTGACCATCTGAAGTGCAAACATGGTAAGATCTTTGTGTATTGGCAGGGTGAACAACAACAGCTGGTTTCCACAGGCCGCGCTCTTGTATTCGAACGTGTTGTCCAGTGTGGAGCTGTGACAGTGGACGAGTCGAGCGATCATAATACTTTTTCTGATGCTGCTGCTGCTTTACTCTTTTGAAGTGTACCTCTGTGAAACTGACAACTTCAGGTAAGAGCTGTTTGTTGGTGGTTGGCAGTATGGATTGCAGTCTCCGACTCATGAGAAGCTGGGCAGGTGACTTGAAGTTATCAACAGGTGTATTTCTATACTCTAACAAACAGAGGTAAGGATTTTTCCTGTCCGTCTTGGCTTTTGACAAGATCGATTTTGCGATCTGCACAGTCTTTGCGGTCTTCTCAGCCAAACCATTGCTCTGGGAGTAATAGTGGCTAGTGGTGGTGTGCGTGAAACCCCATGTCTTTGCAAAGTCTTCAAACTCCTTGCTATGATATTGTGGACCGTTGTCAGAGACCATTTTCTCCGGGATACCATGTCTTGCGTAGATGACTTTGAGTTTGCTGATGACAGTGGCAGTCGTGGGGGTGTTCAATTTGTCCAATTCAAAGAAGCAGCTATAGTAGTCGACTGTAACCATGTATTCTTCGTTGTTGCAGACAAAGAGATCTGAAGCTATCACCTGCCATGGTCTAGTTGGTATTTCGTGAGGATTTCTTTTGCGTTCTATTTGTTTACACATTCCAGGCCAGAATAGCACATCTCATGCTCTTTGCTTTGACTTCTCCATGCCCATGTGACCGACGTGGATGCGTGTAAGCATATCTTCTCTGAGCGAGCTGGGTATGACTACTTTCTCGCCTTTGAGGATGATTCCGTTGATTAATGAGAGTTCATCTTGGAAATTCCAGAAGTCGCTGATGTCTGCTGGACATTTTTTTCTCTCTCCAGGCCATCCATCCAGAATCACTTGTCTGAGCTGAACGAGCTGGCTGTCTAACTCAGTCTCTGCACGAATCTGTTGCAGCTTTGTGTCACTGACAGGTAAGCTTTTGTACACCATGTGAACTTGCATGTCCATTCTTTCACTGAAATTGTCGTGCTCTGTCTCTATGAACTTTCTAGAGCGGGTGTCTGCCACTGGAATCTCCTTTCCTGGCCGGTGTGATGTTGATGTCATATTTCTAGAGTTGCAGAATCATTCTTTGAAGTCGCAGCGGAGCTGCGGAAAGTCGCAACGGAGCAGCGGAAACAAACTAGGGTTTTTTTCATCACTGGTTCGAGCGGCTTATGATCAGACTCCACAATGACTTTTCGGCCATACACGTACTGATGAAAGCGCTTGCAGCCGTGTAGGAATATGTATATTCCAGCAGTGAGTCGACACAGCAAAGCATTCCAGAGGCCCCCGAAACCTGAACCGATCGTAAAACTAATCAAGGATGCCCCAACTGGTCCAGAGACAACGGCTCTCTCCCTTTACCTGTGTTATCTTAAAACCAGCACAAGGACAAGATGAGTAACATGACATGTATCCTCTTTGGTTTACAAGCATAACAGCGAGTAGAACCTCACAAAGAAGGAAACTCATTTATTTTCGACAGGCATAAATTCAAATCGTTATCGGGACACCGAGTCGCTAAAAGCTTTTCGAAGGCCCAGAATCAACCTAGACACTATACAGGACACCTTGTCGTCCCCCCTCCTTTCTTGACCCGCGCATTCCAAAGGCTCTTTGAACATCACACAAAGACCTCACACCAATGCAGACATGAGGAGTTGACTCAAACCATAGATTCAATAACATGAATTAATCCACCCAACAGTGACTTAAACATATACCAAAGTATGTATATTTTCATGTAACTTGTAAAGTTTCTCTGTACGCGAGACATGTTACATATGAATCTTTACCATCTCCTATTCCCATCATGGGAATAGCAAGCTGTTTGATGTCTATGTGATGGATAAATGATTCTCGTCATTTTGATGCAAGGTAAATTTGTGTAAAATGTACTGTGATCACAATAGGAAAGTTGGGCCCTTAAAAGTGTTTAATCAGACATTACACTAATGATATGCATGAACAGGAGAAGTGGACAGGACACCCGCCCAAAACAATATCTCATTGGCCGGAGACGCCCCCAAGGAGGGTCCTTGGGGCCCGTTTAAAACTCCCTGGGGGGCGCTATGGAGCATCGTAGGAAGTAAACGTGTTTGCCATCTCCTCCACAACCAAGTCGATAAAATTGTAATTTAAACGTCTCTAAACTACTGTTAAAGGGGCTAAAAGTGTAGCTTGACAACCAGAGCACTACACTTTAACCTTAAGCTTTGTTGATGCCGTCAAAAAAGCAGCCCCAGGGCATTAAACCCTCTCTGCCGCAGCCTGATGCTCCTGACAATATGGCGATGGCTGATCAAACGACAGGCCTCGCGCTGGAAGAAAAAGACATGGCGCGGATGATGGAGAAGATTTCGGAGAAGATCATCAGTGCCTTTGATGAGAGATTCGATAAACTAGAAGCGACTCTTCGAACCATACAAACGGCGCAACGAGAGTTAAGTGAGAGAGTCGAGATGGCAGAGGAGCAGGCCAGTGATCATGAAACTCGTATCCTCTCTCTGGAAGCTTCCCTGGATACTTTAAGTAAAGAGAACAAGACGCTTAAGTCGAAGCTTAACGTTCTCGAGGGCCGATCGCGCCGTAATAACATCAGAATAGTCGGTATCCCAGAAGGAGCTGAAAAAGGAAGGCCAACTGAGTTCGTGGCGGAGCTGATCAAGCAACTTTTCGAAGAATTTTCTGATCCTCCAGTCATTGATCGAGCGCACCGAGTACCACAGTCAAAGCCCCCGGAAGGAGCCAAGTTGCGCGCAATAATCGCACGAATCCATTACTTTCAAGAGAAAGAGCGCATTCTACGCCTTCGTCAGGGTCGTCAGCTTGAATACCAGGGACGTAAGGTAAATTTTTTTCCGGATTACACGGCTGAGGTAATGGAACAACGTCGGAGCTTCAGCGAAGCGATGCAAATGTTAAGGGAGCTTAAGGTGCGTCATACATTGCGCTTCCCCGCCAAGCTTTGCATCACCTATAATGGAAATACTGGAATGTTTACATCTCCCACGGATGCAAGGCTATACATAGACAAAGAACTGAGGCAAGTCGCTGGGACCGATCAAGAATAAATTTTGAGATGTAACGTTAGTGCTATTGAGTTTGTATAGAGACTGTAAGTGCATTTTTTTTTTTTTTGTTGCTTTTATAGATAAGATTTGGTTGTGGAGTTGCAATTTCTGTTTTTACATTCTCTCTTTTACTAGCTCGTTTAATTAGTTTAGTTGCTAGTGTTAGTGTAACTTTATACTTCAAGTATCGCGTGTTCTAGTCACTAGGGGGAGCCATAATGCTTCGTTTGGGGAAGTCATTTGAGGCATGGGGGTGGGTTGGTTTGTGGGGGCTTAAAGTTCGTGGTTTAAGTGTATTTTTATTTTTTATTTTTTTTCCTATGGCGGGGGAACGTTATTGTGGTCTCACTTTATGTTACAAAATTTAAATGAAAGCGAATGATAAAACTAACAGTGGAAATCCTACCTTAACTTTGGCATCTTGGAATGTTAAAGGGCTTGGCCATCCCATTAAAAGAGGCAAAGTGTTTACTTATCTCAAATCCTTGAAAGCAGACATCTTATTTCTACAAGAAACGCATATAGCTGTGGGACAAGAACATAAACTTAGGGCGAATTGGATATCACAGGTATATCAGGCTCCTTTCAGCAGTAAGGCCAGGGGGGTAGCAATTTTATTTCGTAAGGGTATTCCATTTCAGCTTGATTCAATGACTACTGACCCTCATGGCAGATATTTCATGATTTCAGGAAAACTTTATTCTTTGCACATCACAATGTTAAATATATATGGTCCTAATATCGATGATCCTCAATTTTTTAAAAAGGTTTTTGATCTAATACCATCTGGGTGTGTAAATGTTATTATCAGCGGAGATTTCAATTGCTATTTAGATCCGTTTTTAGACCGATCATCCTCAAAGCCACCTCCTAGTATAGCCTCAGTACAGATCCTCAACAGATTGATTGAGGAAAGGAACATGGTAGATGTTTGGAGGTTGCAACATCCAACAGAAAGGGAATACTCATTTTACTCGCATGTGCATAAATACTATACTAGGATCGATCGTTTCTTAGTTACCTCCGAACTGATACATAGAATAACTGGTACACAGTATCATAACATGTTGATATCAGACCATAGCCCCCTCTCACTTCAAATTAATAGGATCATGCCACAACAAAATTATCATTGGCGATTTAACCCTTACTTACTTAAAGACCCAGCTTTTGAAAGCTACATTAACGACAAACTGGATGATTTCTTTTTAAATAATGACAATGGCCAAGTCTCCGATTGAATTCTATGGGATACCCTTAAGGCAGTTATAAGGGGTCATATTATAGCTTTTGAAACGGCTAGTAAGAGAAAAAGCAACAGCAGGCTTTTGATAATCGAAAATTCACTCACAGCATTAGAACAGGTATATAGAAGCTCTGGACTACAACAAGATTATAATAAGATACTGAATCTAAAGTATGAATATAATTCAATCTTGAACAAAAGAATTGAGAATCTCTTACTTAAACTGAAACAAAAACACTTTGAATTAGGTGATAAGCCAGAAACTTTATTAGCGAGACAGTTAAGGGGGGAGCAAGCAAAGCAAACAATTCATCAAATTAAGTCAAACACAGCTGAGATTGTAACCAATCCAGAAGAAATTAATGAATCCTTTAAGGATTTTTACTCTGATCTTTACTCCTCAAAATGCAACGCCAGTCAAGAGGATTATGAATCTTTTTTTGATAGTCTTAATCTTCCCCAGTTAGACAAAATTGCAAAAGGAGATCCAGTGGCGGAGCCAGAGGGCTAGTTGGGGTGGCAATTGCCCCCCCAGACGAAGTCCTTGCCACCCCTGTTGCCACCCCGCTGAAAACATTACACTGTTTGAATTTTACTAACATTTCCCAAATCTCCCAGCGGACGTGAATACATCCTTAGGCAGCGCGCTTAAGCGTGCAGCTGCAGCGTGCTGTTGCTGCTACACTTTTCATTGGTTAAGCTGACACGCAGCTCCTTCGTGACGTGCCCCAAACGACTCCAAAACAACGCGGGAAGCAGCACACACATAGTTGCCAGGGTCGCGGTTTTCAAAAAAGGAGTTGCGGGAAAAATTACGGAGCCGCGGGTTGCGGTTTTTTGGGCTACAATTAAAAAGTACCGCGGCCGCGAAACAATATAAAAAATTAAATGGAACGGTTTATTAGTGGGTATTGATCCCTGGGAACGAAACCACTTGGCAACAACCGCTGCACGTGAGTAGACACGTCACTTGAGCATTTCACAAATCAAGCATCATCACGTCACATGAGTTGTGTGTTTGGTGGGTTGAAGCATCGGTTCGGTTGTCCGTGGATGAACAAGCAGCACTATAAAATATCAGGTAAATGGAGAAAACCATCACCAGGGATGCTTTCTCTCTTTACTGCTGAAATCTATTCAGCACCACATGAGAAGGGTGGGGAAGAGAGCATGTCTAAATGAAGACAGCCCTGAGATTGTAAACTGTACACACACACACACACACAATTTTGGAATCGACTATTTTGATTGTTTTTGAAATAAGTATCTTCAACAAAGCTGCATTTATTTTATTAAAAATAAAAAAGTAATGTTGACTGTAATATTGTGAAATATTATTAAAATATAAAGAAACTGTTTTCTATTTGAATATAGTAAAGTGTAATTTATTCTGTGATTTAAAGCTGTGTTTTCAGCATCATTACTCCAGTCTTCAGTGTCACATGATCCTTCAGAAATCATTATAATATAATTATTTCCTCCTCAACAAACATATGGTTATTATCAATGTTAAAACACTTTTAGGATTATTTAATTAATAGAAAGTAAAAAACAAAACAGTATTCATCTGAAATAGAAAACTTTAGTAACATTGTACTACCGGGGGTAGGGGGTGGGTAAACAAAGAAAGGAATACATTTATTCAGCAAGGATGCCTTAAAAAATAATTAAGTGACGGTATAGACATTTATAAAGTTGAAAAAGCTTTATATTTCAGATAAATGCTGTTCTTTTGAACTTTCTATTAATTAAATAATCCTGAAAAAAAAACTGTTTTCAACATTGATAATAATAAATAATTATTGAGGAGCAAATCATCATATTACAATGATTTCTAAAGGATCATGTGACACTGAAGACTGGAATAATTCAGCTGAAAATTCAGTTTTGAATCACATAAATAAATTGCATTTTAGATGTTCAAATGAGCGAAAGACTGTTCAAACTGACCAACTGACAAAATTCAAATCTAAACACTGAAGCTCAGACTCACTCAAACTGACATTCTAGGAGACTCATTTAATCTATCTATCTAAAACTTGAAACTTATCGAACTTTTTAAAACTAAGCGTATCAAACTATTTAAAACTTTAAACTTATCAAACTGTTTAAAACTTTAAACTTATCAAACTATTAAAAACTTTAAACTTATCAAACTATTAAAAACTTTAAACTTATCAAACTATTTATTTACTGTGTGTGTGTGTGTGTGTGTGTGTGTGTGTGTGTGTGTGTGTGTGTGTGTGTGAAATATGAGGACATTACCCATGTCCCCACTTTTCACAAAAACAAACGTGTGTGAGAGAAATAGTGAGTGAGAGAGAGATTCAAATTATTTATTTATTTGGTAGGTAGTAGCCATGTAATAAGCGGAATAATGTATAGCGACGCGGTTGTTATAGCGAATACAACCCCTTTCAGGCTGATTTAAGATCCCTCCGCTTCACGCCAGGCTCCTAAACAACCTGTCGGTGTTGTATTCGCTATAACAACTGCCTCGCTATACATTATCCCTTACTTAACATAACATACATGTCTAGATGTCTTAAAGCAATTTCCTTGTGTTGTCAAATAGGCTAGACCTCAATATACTCAGATTTTGTCGTAATGTATTACTTTAATATTTGTATTATTATTAGTAACGGTGTACACATGGTAAAAAATAACAAGCAAATTGTTCCAAATTATGGTTTCTTCATGAGGTGTGTAACCAAGCTTTTCTTTGAATAGGGACAGCAGAATGAAGAGAAAAAGCGCTATCACCAACTTCTTTCTAAAGAAGCAAAAGTCAGGTGCAGATCAGGGCCAAACAGATCCCAGTCGCAGTGTCAGCTGTTGTAGTGAACCATATGTAGGTGGTGGACAGGGAAGTCAAGAAGAGAAAGATAATGACACACAAGAACCCAGTGTATCACCAGCAGGTCAGAGCAGTGAGCAGAGGCAGTAAATTGTGTCTTAAATTCAGATTTTTTAAGTTTCAAGTGCATTAAATAAGTGAGTCATCTCCCATTCCCTTTAAAAGCCAGTTGGGCTTGCACCCTGGCGGATTTGCTACATTTTGTGGGAAATAATTTATTTTTAGTGTAATTGAACACTTTGTATATTGACCCCCCAAAATAACACCTTGCCACCCCTTTGCCACCCCTGTTTTTAAAGTCTAGCTCCGCCACTGAGGAGATCTAGAACGTGCATTTTCTGAAGCAGACATACTAGAGGCCATCAAGTCTTTTCCGTCGGGCAAAGCACCAGGTCCAGATGGTTTTGGGTGTGAATTTTATAAAGCCTTCTCTTTAAAACTAGCCCCTTACTTATTGAAAATGATCAACGACTCCTATGAAAATGGCAGACTCCCCAATTCATTATATGAGGCCAATATTTGTGTTCTATTAAAGAAAGGAAAAGATGACACAGACCCAGCCAATTATAGACCTATATCACTTCTTAACTTTGATCAGAAGGAGATAACAAAAATGTTAGCAAACAGACTTGGTAAGCATATTTCACCATTAGTACACCCAGACCAAACTGGGTTTATACCAGGTCGTTTCTCCTTTTCCAATGTTCGTCTCCTCCTTAATATTCTCTATAAGGAGCATGGTAAGGAAGCCTCAGGAGCAATCATTTCACTAGACGCCCAAAAGGCGTTTGATCAAATAGAGTGGCCGTTCATGATAAAAGCGCTGGAGCACTTTGGATTTGGGAGTCGTTTTATCAAGTGGGTAAAAATTTTATATTTATGTCCCCGTTCATCCATTTTGACTAACTCTAACAAATCAAAATCTTTTGAGTTGCATCGAGGAGTTAGGCAAGGAGACCCTCTTTCCCCTCTCCTTTTTGATATTGCGTTGGAACCACTAGCAGTAGGGATTAGAAGTCATCCACATATACATGGAATAAAGATGGGAAAGGATGAAGCTTTGGTTAGTCTATATGCTGATGATCTATTAATATATCTTTCCGACCCAGCCAAATCAGTCCTATATTTGCTTGATTATATTAATGCTTTCGGTAAAATCTCTGGGTATACTATTAACTGGTCCAAAAGTGAGTTTATGTCACTTGCCAGAAACACAAATTCCAGTCAGGTTGATCCCTCACCTTTCAAAACAATCGAGGACCACTTTACATATCTTGGCATTGTGATACCAAAGAACCCCAAACAAATATTCAAATTAAACTTTTTAGCTAAGTTTGACAAATTAAAAGACAATATAGAGCGATGGAGGCTCCTTCCGCTATCCATGATTGGCAAAATTAATGCAATTAAAATGGTCACGTTGCCACAGTTCCTCTTCCTTTTTCAAAATTTGCCTATTTATATACCTGTATCTTTTTTTAAGCTTTTGGATTCAGCTATCATACCGTTTATCTGGGCGTACAAGACGCCCCGAATACCAAAAACACACTTACAGAAACCCGCTCAGATGGGAGGCCTAGGGCTCCCAGTATTTAAATATTACTATTGGGCAGCAAATGCCAGGGCTTTATCTTATTGGCAGAAGGGTATCCCTAATGAAACTTTCTCTGTGGCTGATCCTCTATGGCTTAGGATAGAAACATCTTCTCTTTCAACATCTTGTCTCTCAGTTTTACTTCTCTCAAAAGTTTCTCCCTCAACAAAATTAATTGGTACTAATTTAATAGTTAAAAATTCAATACGAATATTAAATCAAATAAGGAAACATCTTAAATCACCTGATGTCTCTGTCCTCACGCCCATCGCTAACAATCACATGTTTAAACCCTCTCAACTAGACCGAGGTTTTATTGATTGGAAAAATAAAGGTCTGATGTCTATTGGGGATCTCTATATAGATGGTAAATTTGCATCCTTTAGCGAATTGCAATCTGCATTTAATCTCCCACGGTCTGACTTTTTTTCGATATCTACAAGTGAGACATTATGTTCAAACGGTTATTCCACAATTTATTGATAAACCAGAGTTTAACACTTATGAACAAATTGTTTCGGTTAATCCAGGCTCTAGACATCTGGTTTCACGCTTTGTTAATTCCTTTCAACTGCCTGTGAACGCCAACCATATAAAAGAGGCCTGGGCTAGGGATTTTGATGAAGAGGTATGCGATGAAACCTGGAATGACAGTCTCAATAAGATCCAAGATTGCTCAATAAATGTGAGACACAGGTTGATTCAGTTTAAAGTGGTACATAGATTGTATTATTCCAAAACAAAATTGAGTAAAATATACAATTCTATATCTCCGGTTTGCGATAGATGTAAAATAGGGGAGGGTTCTTTGTCACACATGTTTTGGTTTTGTCACAAACTGTCTAATTTTTGGACTGATATATTTGATTTCTTCTCAAAAGTTTTTCAAAAGGAGGTTAAGCCAGACCATGGTCTTGCAATTCTCGGATCTTCTGAGACACTGAATACTCTTCCAAGATCTCAGCAACGACCTCTATTGATGGGCATGATCCTTGCGAAAAAATCAATACTTTTAAACTGGAAATCCTCAGACTCTCCATTGTTCAAAGCTTGGTTATGTGAATTGTTTCATGTCATACAAATGGAGAAGATACTTTCCTTGGAGTCCAAGTCTCACCGCCAATTTCAAACTGTATGGCAGCCCTTTGTGGATTTCCTAAAGCCTGAATAATGTACAATTTATTGTTCTCACTGTACTAATTATTTTATGACTAAGTCTTGTTTATGCTAGCTCAACCCCTCATGTTTTTGTTATTTTTATTTAATTGTTTTTTATTTATTCACTTTCTTTTTATTTATCTATTTTTTGTTTCTTTTGTTATGGGTATTTTGTCTGGCTTTCCTTGTTTTCTTACATTTGTACACTATGCAAAAATTTAAATAAAATATATTTTTTTAAAAAACTCCCTGGCAACAAGATATCTTTGCGTTTTGTTTTGCTTCATGCTTTACTGACTGCCGCGTGACTTCTGCTTTGATCGTGCAGGCCTTTCCTGCCTGCACGCAGCGTCTTCTGAGCTAAACTAAACTAACAAAGACACACAAGTGTCAAGGAGTGAAGTCCCAATGATTTCTTAGCCACAACCTGAGAATCAATATACTAGCAGGTGAACCTTAGTTTGTTCGCTTAAAGAGCATATTGCAGGTTAGAGACTCCAGTGAGTCAGTGTATAGAAAAATAATGTAGAACCTAGAATTTCTTTAAAATATACTTGTAAATACGCTAATAAGGCTTTTTGAGTCGTTTTTGTGAGAAAATTTTACTTCCGCATCTAAAAATGCGCAAACCGGAAGTGACATAACGAGAGGGAGTGCCGTGACTTTCAACCATAGGAAAACAATGGATCGCAATGACAGTTCGGACGCTGAGGAAATTATAAATGTTTATTACTCATATGGCAGACCACAGCCATGCAATTATGACACACCATAAGGGACAGGCCAGGATTAGACAGAACAACGATCAGAGGAGAGGATTTGAGTTGTTGTGTGAGGAGAAACAGTGGAAAACAGAGCAGGTGAGAGAGTCGGCTCATACGCTGTGCAGCGGAAGCGGCAGTGTGAAGCCCTCCTTGTGTGAAGACCGACGAGTGTAAAGACTTCAACTCTTCCCAGTGCAACTCCGCCCGAGCAAGGACCCCGGCAAGGCACTTGAGTATCATCTTCCTTTTCATTATTTGTGTTCGGCTCTAATTCCTATCTGGCCTTTTCTGTGATTTGTATTCACCATGTGCTTTCAAATCTCAACTATAACTACTAGCACTCGTAAATCACGCTCCGTACGCACGAGACGCCGTAATCCTAATAATTTGCGCTATATCCTAACATCCTCTGCTACTTTACTCTTTATTCCAATTGGTCTCTGGAATTGCCAGTCGGCTGTAAACAAAGCAGACTTTATTTCATCTATTGGGACTCATTCTCAGCTCAGCCTCATGGACCTAACTGAGACCTGGATCAAACCAGAGGACACTGCCACTCCTGCAGCCCTCTAATTTTACTTTTTCACACACCCCTCGACCAATTGGGAGGGGTGGGGGGTACTGGTTTGCTTATCTCAATGATTGGAAATTTGATCCCTTACCATCTCTATCGGCCAGTTCATTTGAATCACACTCAATCACTATTACTCACCCTGTTAAAATCCATATGGTAGTGGTCTATCGTCCTCCAGGTCACCTCGGTAACTTTGTGGAGGAGTTGGATGTGTTACTTTCTAGCTTCCCTGAGGATGGCACTCCACTAATTCTGCTTGGTGACTTCAACATCCCTCTTGATAAACACCTAGCCACAGACTTCCCCACTCTACTGACTTCATTTGACTTTAAATTAGTATCTACTACGGCTACTCACAAATCAGGTAACCAATTAGACCTTGTCTACACACGCAACTGCTCCACGGACAACACTTTAGTTACTCCATTACACACCTCAGACCACTTTCTCATCACTCTTAACCTTATACTGACTCCTGACACAACACACACTCCTACACAGATTACCTTTCGGCGTAATCTACGTTCACTCTCCCTCTCGCCTATCCACTATGGTTTCACCTTCACTCCCTCCACCTGCTCAGTTCTCAGTACTGGACACTAACAGTGCTACTGACACCATTTGATCCACTCTAACATAGACAGTTTTTGCCCCCTTTCATCCAGACCAGCCCGCCCCACCCCATCTGCTGCCTGGCTGTCTGATGTTCTCCGTGAACATCGCTCTGGACTCAGGGCGGCAGAGAGGAAATGGCGGAAATCTAAAAACTATACTGACCTTACCTTGTATCAGTCTCTTCTCTATTCTTTCTCTACAAATGTCTCCACTGCTAAAACAACATACTACCACAAAAAAAAAAAAAATCAACAATTGCTCGGACTCTCGCACACTCTATAAAACATTCTCCTCTCTTCTTGGTCCTCCTCCTCCCCCTCCTTCATCAACTCTTACAGCTGATGACTTTGCATCATTTTTCACAAACAAAACATCCCTCATCAGCAAACAGTTCTCCTCACCACAAACTGACCCGCACATCTCAACAACTAACACAAATACTCTTCCATCCTTCTCTATTATGTGAGATCTGTGTGAGACCCATAAGTGCAAATTTTAGCAGGCAACCTTGCCAAAATAACACACATTTTACCCCCCAAACGTCATTTTTTCCCCCGGAGAACCCCCTGGAGAACCTGTTGTTTAGGGCTAGTAGTTGGCAGGTTTGGTTGTAAAAACTTGGCAACCCTGTCTGCATGCGCGCTGGAATCAGGCTGGAATACACAATCTTTGCCGGTGTTGTAAAAAAATAAAAATGTAATGATACACAGAGTACTTACCCAACATGATCATCATTTCTGAGAGAAATTGTGATGGTGAATGCATATACGAACAAGCTCTCCGTTTAGGATTCGATCAAATATAATCCAACCCCCTTTGATGACGGATGGTTACGTTACTGTTAATCATCTGTCCATTATCGTCTAAAGCCCGCCCTGATGATTTCATTGGATAATTACTACTCTATGGTGCGAGGTCATACCGAACTGCCCGACCTAAAATTTTGTGGGCTGGGCTAAGTTCGGCTGGCATCCAGTCTACTCCTTCAGGTCATTTCTTCTTCAATCACTCCTGCGCTCACTCACATTGTCAACACTTCTCTTCACACGGGAAACTTTCCCACAGCATTTAAGCAGGCTTAGGTAACTCCACTGCTTAAGAAACCCTCTCGTAATCCAGCGCTTTTAGAAAACTACAGACCAGTATCCCTTCTGCCTTTCATTGCAAAGACACTTGAGCGAGTTGTGTTCAATCAACTCTCTATGTTTCTTGAACAGAACAAACTCCTGGACAACAACCAATCCGGCTTCAAAAGCGGCCATTCGACTGAGACTGCCTTGCTCTCGGTAACTGAGGCACTGAGACTGGCAAAAGCAGCTTCCAAATCCTCAGTGCTCATTCTGCTGGATCTGTCTGCTGCTTTTGACACAGTTAACCACCAGATCCTCCTGTCAACACTTAAGAAGATGGGTATCTCAGGAACTGCTCTCCAGTGGTTCAGGTCTTACCTCTCTGGTAGGTCCTACTGGGTGTCATGGAGAGGTGAAGGGTCTAAGTCACATCATCTAGCTACTGGGGTTCCCCAGGGCTCAGTGCTTGGACCACTTCTCTTCTTCATCTACATGTCATCATTAGGCTCTGTCATTCAGAAACACGGCTTCTCCTATCACTGCTATGCTGATGACACTCAACTCTACTTCTCATTACAACCAGATTATCCTACAGTCAGTGTTCGTATTGCTGCCTGTCTGACAGACATTTCTGACTGGATGAAGGAGCATCACCTTCAACTGAATCTTGCAAAGACAGAATTACTTGTTTTCTCAACCAACCCAGCACTTCATCAAAATTTCTCCATTCAGCTGGGTTCATCGACCATAACTCCATCTACGACAGCCAGGAAGTTGGAGTTGTGATTGATGACCAGTTAAACTTCACTGACCACATTACTGCAACAGCCCGGTCCTGCAGTTTTGCCTTATACAACATTAGAAAGATCAGACCCTTCCTATCAGAACAGGCTGTACAACTCCTGGTTCAAGCTCTTGTTCTCTCCAGACTGGATTATTGTAATGCTCTTCTGGCTGGGCTTCCAGCATGCACTATCAAACCCTTGCAGCTGATCCAGAATGCAGCGGCGAGAGTGGTCTTTAATGAGCCGAAGAGAGCTCATGTTACGCCTCTCTTCATCAAACTGCACTGGTTGCCAATGGCTGCTCGCATCAAATTCAAGGCACTAGTTATCGCCTACAAAACAACCACTGGCTCTGCACCACTATACCTAAACTCACTTGTTCAGACTTACACACCCTCCAGAAGCTTGCGTTCTGCGAGTGAGCGACGCCTCGTGGTTCCATCCCAAAGAGGCATGAAATCGCTCTCACAGACATTTTCCTGGACCGTTCCCACCTCAATTTGTGCTGCTAAGTCTGTAGCCATTTTTAAAAAACATCTTAAGACACATATTTTCCAATTGCACCTCACCAATAAAGAATAGCATTTAACTATCAATTTAAATTTTGTTTGTTTGTCCAAAAAAAAAAAAAAATTTGTGTAGTGTGCTTAATTACCTGAGACTTCTTACAGCTCTTACAGGTTGTTGGCCTTGTTTGTTTCGTTGCTTCTGTTGCTCTCCCCTTTTTTGTAAGTCGCTTTGGATAAAAGTAGTGTTGTAGTACTCGAGATCGGTCTCGAGACCACTTTTTAAAGGTCTTGGTCTCGTCTCGGTATCGACCGCATTTTTACTCGGTCTCGGGCGAAGATGACTCGGGATTTTGTCTCAAGACCGGTCAAGACCACAGCTGAAGGCATAGCTATAAAGAGCAGAGAACTCCACCCTGCGCGCACTCTCTCTGTCTTCAAAATAAGCACATATGCTCTCTCTCATACTTCACATATTAATCGAAATCA
Source organism: Pseudorasbora parva (assembly GCF_024679245.1). Classification (NCBI taxonomy): domain Eukaryota; kingdom Metazoa; phylum Chordata; class Actinopteri; order Cypriniformes; family Gobionidae; genus Pseudorasbora; species Pseudorasbora parva. The sequence goes on from NC_090181.1 coordinate 2,085,411, forward strand.
AAAGTTCAGAAAACCGAAATCATGTTGAACATTGCGCGTTCAGGCAACTGTTTTGAAGTACCGCTCGGTGTGAATTACGCTCAAAAACGTTTGACCAGCTAAACAGCTGACATAAATCATACATTAAATAAACAGGAAACAATTTCTATCCAGTTATGAAGTGTTTTCTGTGTGACAAACCTTCCGCGATGTTCTAACAGCCGTGATTCACACACAACGGGTCTGCTAATGTCCGATTCACGACCAAATGACTCATTTGAACCGAATCATTTTAACGACGGTAATAAGAACTGATCTGTTCAACAATGAACTGAACGAATCAGTTTAATCATTTACTCAAAACACCTCAGAAATGAGAACACAAGGGCGCTTACCCAATTCAGCAAGAGTGGAGAGTAAGAATTATTAGTTTTAACTATCCACAGTATTTTAGCTTATGTATGTTGAATGTGTAGTAAAATAAATAGTCTAAAATCATTTAGTTTAGACTGGAGTGAGGTGAAAACAGAACAAAGTTGTTTGTTAGCCAGCTGATCATTTTATTAAATTGTATATGGCAGAAAATGTGGCTATTTGTTAACTGTTAATGCTATTTCTAAAATTGATATGATTATATACCAAAACAATTCAACCTGTTGGAACAAAAGAAACATCAAGATAAGAGATCATACATGATATGAGATATAACATAAGATAATAAAAAATTATTGTTTCGTTGCATTTTTAAAAAAATGTGTATGTGTGTGTGTGTGTGTGTGTGTGTGTGTGTGTGTGTGTGTGTGTTTAGGTCTATCAGCCACCACCAAAGACCATTTTTGACCCAGGAAAAACCCTGCACGTGAGATATTTGTTAAATCAAACTGTAGTTAATCAAAAAATGCAAGTACAGGGTTTCTTTTCCTTGTTGTTGCACAATACATCTGCACAATAACATTTTCAAATTGTAAATGAAAAATATGTACATATATAAAATAATTTGCTTAAGCAGCATACTAATGCATATCTGTATGATACATATTCCACCTCCTGTTATTCACATTCATTTAAGACATAATGGACTGTGTCTGAGATTAATACCTCAACGAGATTAGCATTTTTAGGGAACTTTGAGTTTAAAAATGGGATTGAGCACTCTGTTAGTGTCAGTTTGGTGTTTGTGTCCACAGACTGTAAACAATATGGACACGTCGTCTTCAGTGCCTCCCATTGACGAAAAGTTAAGTGTTATTTGCTTATAGAAGAAAAAGATTAATTCCCACAAAGCTGCAATGCCTCTTGATTATTTGATCAAAACTTCTCTCATGGTACACTTACACACCCACACATACGAGAGAAGTGCCAATCATATGCATATTTCACATTTTATCATAAGTGTGGGGAAATGCACTGGTCTTGGTCTTGACTCGGTCTCGGCCCTTCAAAGTCTTGGTCTTGTCTTGGTCTCGGTTTAGGTGGTCTTGACTACAACACTAGATAAAAGCATCTGCTAAATGATTAAATGTAAAATGTAAAACGAGTTTAGGGGAGAGTGGGGCAAAACCTATAGCCTAGTTGACTGTTTCAGTTTGTGAGGGTTCGGATCCTTTTTTTCCCCCCACATTCATTTCTCAAATATCTAGTACAATTGTGTGGTTTGGTTTTATTGATACAGTGTATACGTTTTTCTTGATTTACCCAAAACGAGTGGAAGTGAAATAGTGACATGCCTCATAGGCTATGTGGGGTAGGCTGCCTACATACAGTAAAATGAGCATATGACAGTTTAAAACGTTATCTGATATAATCCCAGAAATATCTAAGACAAACTTCAATATTTTGTCTATAAAATACAATTATTATTATTTTTTAAGTAAAATAATAGCATTTTAAATTAATTAGCCTAGAAATAATAAATAATAAAATCTATTTAATTTAGTAGCGATATCAGTCTTCCTTCAGTATTGGTAGTATTAGCGGCATCCAATAGACACATAGGGGCTAGATAGTGGGCTCGTGACTCGTTCGCACTTCATCATCTTGATATTAAAGAAAGACGATGCGAATTTGTCTTCTTTGGTTTTATTTATACACATGACATGAAATACGATATGGTCAACAGAAAGTTGTCTCCCGCTACTCGCGCCTTCCGACCATCACAAACAATATGACAAAGGAAATAATAAAGGGAAACGGAAGTGATCACCTGTGGCCCCGTGACCGTGAAGAACCTATTAGAAATAACAAGAATTAACGCACTTACAGGTAGCATCAAGTAGCAAGACCTTCAGGGCATCATGCGTATGTGCAAGAGCTCTTGTAGCTCTCACTTTACCTCTGCCACTAATGTACTGCAAATTTATATAGTGTACCAGTAGGTTTCTGTCAAAGGAATAGTTCACTCAAAAATTCAAATTCTCTCATAATGTACTCATGCTCATGTCATTCCAAACGCTGCTGGCTTCTTTCTTCGGCATAAAAAAAAATAACCCATAACTTTCAAGCTCCCAAAGAGAACTTGGTGGTGTGTGTGTGTGTGTGTGTGTGTGGGGGGGGGGGGGGGGGGAACTCAGTTTCAGTCAATCTAGTATTATTGCATCCTTCATATCTCCGAAAAGTCTTTTATCTCCGATTAAGTATATTTATTAAAGAAATATAGGCTGTACCGAGTCTTTCCGGAAAAAAAACGAGCGCCTGGAGGTGCCTGGAGGCGGAGCTAAACAATGACGAGCGCACACAAAGCGGTGACGTCCTCAAGCGTGGAGAAGAAAAGGTTACCCTAAATAAACCATGGCTATCAATCAGATTCAACTAATACAGATATGATCCAGAATCAGATCCGGAGGCTGAAATAAATTGAACAGGAGAAGCAGCAGCAGCAGGACGTCCGTCTCTGTGGTATGGACTGTATTTAGTGGCCTGTCAACATTTGTGTGTGTTTACTCGCAGTTTATGAGGACATGATTCGGTTTATGGACTATTGTATGTGACTAAACCACAAACAAACTGACACCTATATTGGTCAGCTAAACAAATGTATTTAAACACACACCATAGATCGCATGCTCCATTGATAAATTAACTAACGTTATACACGATCGTGTCGTTTACTGATGTTTACTTACGCGACGATAGCCAACATAGACATTTGAAGCAGTTTTACTCACCGGCTGCTTCCAAAGCACGACCGGGAACCTTTATCGCTGGGACCGCTCTGTCAAAAGCAGCAGTGACCGTGGAGATCCAATTTTGCGACCCGACTGAAGCGATGTTGTGACGCTTCCCGTCATTTCTGCGTTCAAATCGGTTCAAATGCAGCGCTGCCTTCCCGGAATGCTGTGCTGAAGCGTTGAAGTCGTTTGACGTCACCCATAGGAATAAAGTGGAGCGCGGCGCGACAGAAGTGTTGCACGGACGAGTGAATCTGCACCTGAGCGAGTGTTTATGGGCGTGCATTTGCTCTTTCGCCTCAGACACGCACGCGCACCCTTTCGGGAGAAGAGCCCATACGGCCCATACAAGGACCTTCCGCTCTATCGACATCAAGCGGACCCGTACTCGGAAAAACTCTCCGAAACTTGTGAGAAACCGGAAGGAGTATTTTTGACACAGAAATACTCCATCAAACGTCCAACTTCGCAGCCATCCGAACCCTGGTGCCGTTCAAATGAAATATGAACACAAAGCAGACCAAAGACATGTAAATAAACCAAAAAACATATTTTTTTTATTTAATGAGTGCACTCAAAAACATCCACTATGGTTTCACTACAGATGACTGTCTCCTCAAATAGTGCACTATTGACAGCTATAGAGGGCAATTTATATTATATAATGAGAAAATACAACATTAATCCATTTTCCAAACCGTGTTTTTGTCTTACCCTGAATCATTATGGTGCACTTATAACAACTACAACTCTTTACAAGAAAGGTTGAATCATTATCACAAGGGGAGTCTGACTAGTTCACTTTTACTAATTTGGCCAAAATGCAATACACAAAAAACAGCGTGATTTCAACTACATCAACAACACCCCCCAAAAAACTGTATTGAAAATATAACGCAGCTTGACCCTTGCAAACATAATACCATCTGAGGACTCTCTTTACATGCACAAATAATTTAGTCCATATAGAGAATGTTCATGAGTAGGTTCGTTCAAGTTCAAGTAGACATAAAATAGAAAATAAAGATGATACTCAACAGTCCTTTTCTGCTTGGTGGTAGGTAGGAAGTGTAAAGTCCTGATGAAAGACCAAGGTCCACACAAAAAAGAGAAAAGGAATAAGTCCCCTGGTTCAGAGTCCCTAAAAAAATTAGGGTATCCTTCAGCTGTACCAAATCTCCAGAGTAGTCCAAAATGTATACACTTGACCAGAGTTGGCACATATGAAAAAGCTGCAAGGTCTACCACACACAGTCTCTAGTCCCCAGAGGTAAGCCACAAAAAAAAAAAAACCTTTACTATGGCAATTACTCTGAGCTATATTAGCCAAAATAAACACGCCACCTCACCAAACAACCTCTCATTTCAAAATGGCCGCCCTTCCCCTTTATTGGTCAGCCCATCACAATAAGAGTCCCTAGAGGCCGAAAAAAAGTCCCCTTAAACATAAAGGCACATGTACATACAATGACCCTTTATATATATATATGATATTGATATTGATATTTATAAATAATGATATTTTCATAACAGCACAGCTTTTTTTTTTTTTTTCAAAATCAAAGAATAAAAAAAAAAAAAAAAACTGTATTCTGCCAACTGGTCAAACTCTCATCCTCACTACTGAGCACTGCCACCTAGCAATGTCCTAACCACCCAGTACAATCTGGACACTACAGAGCAAAACACTTAAAACACAGGTAACACTTTAGCCAGAAGGGTCCAGAATTATACATTAGTTAAGCATAAATACACTAACAATAAATTATGAACTTAACATGCAGTTAAACCAACAACTTAAGATATTAATTGCCACACATCCAATGTTCCTTAAAATGTTTATTTAATAAAGTTTTACGGTCTGTCCACGGCCATGATGGATGGTATTTACAATATTTATTTGTAGAAACTGAGGACACACACATTTTGATGGCAGATGTATTTCTAATTACATCCTGGTTGTTTAGATTTTTTAATCATTTTTTCTTGGATCCTGTAGTATTTAATTTTAAAGTAATGCAAAGTTTGAAACTAGTCAGGGTGTTTAGTAAAGAGATATAATCTATATAATGTTTGTTCCTTTAGTAAGCAGTCTGTTAAACAGCAGCTCTAGAGTCAGAGGACAGCAGGCCATTCAAACAATAGAGGAGTGTGTGTGTGTGTGTGTGTGTGTGTGTGTGTGAACGACGTGTGTTTAAGGGCTATTACAGTTCCTGCTCCAGCCTACAGGGGAGCTGCTGAGCATGGCCTTAAACACTCACACACTCTTAGGTCCCCTCTTTGTCAAAATTTTTAAAAATTCACCATTGTTTTTTCTTGATTTTAACATGATTTAAACACACACACCTGTAGGTCCCTACTTGGTCAACCCTTTAAAAAATCAACAGAGGTTTCTTTTAGTTTTTTACTTCATTTTCACATGATTTAAAGCATGACCAACAGGGGACTTGAAAAATGTCCCCTCTTGGCTCAGAGGTCCCCTGTTGGTGAGTGTGTAACGACGCCAAGGTCCCCTGTTAGATAGGTAGACAAGTACACACACACACACACACATCCTTGCATTGATGAATCAAATGAACATGGGCTATCTTTACTCATCCTAACTCGTGTATCTGACATGATTGTGAATTATTCAGTGATGCTTCTCTAAAGAAAATAATAATTATAATAATACTTCAGCAAAATACAGTAACATCTTGTTTCTGGAGACCTAAAGGAGATAGTAAAAAAAACACCAACAAACAAAAAACAAGGCAGAAAACACTGACATTTACACACAAAAAAGTCCAGGTTCAAAATCAATTTCCCCTCAAATCCTCTAAAGATGAGCTTTATGGGCCAATATCCCAGACAAACCTGTTAATTAGTGAATGGCAGACCGCGCATTAATGAAACACTGACATCACGGTCGGATCAATAAAAGCCTCGATCGATGCGTTCCTTAATGTGACGTCGTTTATATCTGTCATTATGTTTAACTGTGCAGATCCTTAATGTGATTGCGAACATTCAACAGATTCTTCGTCATGCTTTAAAACAAACTAACCCACTAATGCTTGCAACTTATGGATGAATGCTAAAAACAATAACAAACATTCAGAAATCAAAAGACTTTGATAATAAATATCAAACAAAGAGCTAGATTTAGTTATTGTTCAATTCAAGTTTACATATACAATGTTGATATTACCAAACCGATTTGTGTAATTTGATTAAACAGGATAAATGATTTATAGGGATAAACACACAAAACATCCCAGAATCCATCAGACACACACTCTGCTGTTCTGCTGTTTTCCCTCCATATTGTTGTCAAATCCTGGAGGATGATGCCATTAAGGATGTATTTATTTTTAGTAAGAGGGATTTGCTGAATCCTTTAAAAGGGAAATGACTGTGACACTAGAGGGCGCCGTTACTCTGCATCTGCTCTTTACAGTGAGTCCTGCTTCAGTGTGTTTCTAATGTTTCTGGACTTACTAGATGTGAGCTATAACTTTAGAGATCTGTAAATTCAAGATATATGGCCTAAAACTTGTATTAATATCACTAAATGTTGTTTTAAGGAACCTTTTTAAAGATATGTTACAGGGAAAAATAAGTAAAAGTTTTAGTGGCACAAAATAATTTTGAAAGCAAATGAAGTGAGTTTGCTTCCTTCTTCTCCGAGAAAATCAATAATATCAGAAAGGCGATCAGCACATCTTTGAGTTACTCTGGGGTCAGTCAGATCAGACCAAAACCTCAGAAAGTTACTATGGCTAATTTCTAGGCAAATGACGGTAAAATTTTTGAAGAAACAGTACAGCATCTTTAAACATCAACCTGCACCCTTGACGCACTCCCCACTTTTTTTCATAAGTGTGTTTAACTTTTAGAAGCAGTTTGGTAGTGGTAAACTCCTCACTTCTCTATGGGACGTTTCCAAACTCCGTTAAAACTGCAATAGTTAAGCCTCTTCTGAAAAAGAGAAATCTGGATAACTCCATACTGAGCAACTACAGACCAATCTCAAATCTCCCCTTCATAGGCAAAATCATTGAAAAAGTTGTTTTCAATCAACTAAACAAATTCTTAAACTCAAATGGATACTTTGACAATTTTCAATCTGGTTTCCGTCCACATCACAGTACAGAGACAGCGCTCATAAAGATTATAAATGATATTCGCCTAAACACTGATACAGGCAAAACATCAATTCTGGTACAACTGGATCTCAGTGCTGCATTCGACACTGTTGACCACACCATACTTCTAGACAGGCTGGAAAACTGGGTCGGGCTTTCTGGGATGGTCCTCAGACGGTTCAGGTCATACTTAGAAGGGAGAGGTTATTATATGAGTATTGGTGAGTGTTACGACCCTGTCTCCTATCGGTCTCTGAGTGTGTGTGTGTGTGTGTGTGTGAGATCGGCTGCAGACAATCAGACTCATTGATTGATTTGTGGGCAGAGAGTATAAAACTTGTACTCATTTTCTCATTAGTGCTTCTTCCGGGGATCACCTCCAGAGGAGTCATTTTTGCTCCATTTTGTTTCCAATTTATTTCTCCTTTATCAACATTCCTCACCTTTTAGGATTATTATTTTTCCCTTTATTGTTTAAACTAGTGATGGTGAAGTGAAGCTTTCAGCACAACTGAACCGGAAAAAGGTTCATTACTCAAATCAGAGCTCGATGAGGACCTCTTCTGGTGAAAGTGAGGGAATGCGCTGTGTCGCAAAATGTTTTGAAACCAATTTTATATAAGTAAAAAAATAATAATTAATGGATAGATGTAAAAATTAATGAATCAATATGTTAAATATATGACAGTCTGTTCCATTGCATACTCCTAGAAACATTTTGTATTGTGAATGAGGACATTTTTTACTGTTTGTAAACAAATAAACTTTGATAGAGAATACACACACACACACACACACACACACACACACACACACACACACACACACACACACACACACACACACACACACACACACACACACACACACACACACACACAGCCCCTAAACCTACTCATCACAGGAAACATTCTGCATTTTTACTTTCTCAAAAAAACTCCTCCTGTGTGATTTATAAGATGTTTTCCTCATGGGGACCTAAAAATGTCCCCACAAGGACAAGGATTTCGGATATTGCCATCTTTGTGGGGACATTTTGTCCCCATAACGTAGGGATTACCAGGCCACACACACACACACACACACACACACACACACACACACACACACACACACACACACACAAAATAAACTAGCACAATACAACTTCTAACCACCTGTCGCGCTTTTTTAATCAGAGGACGAAGCAGTCATGTGGGCGTGTGTTAAACGAAGCTTCGGACGTCATAGGTCACATGATTTTGATAGAACGAATCAAGCATCGATACAAAGCTTCACTGAAAATAGTTTTATTTTTTTGACACAATTTTTATTTTTTTGACTTAGCACTGTCACCTAATGACTACAGCCCCATTGACTCGCTGTGCAAATGCATTGATGAAGTTAACAACTGGATGTGCCAAAACTATCTTCAGTTAAACAAAGACAAAACTGAAATCACTACATTTGGAAACAAAGATGAAATTCTCAAGGTGAACGCATATCTTGAGGCTAAAGGTCTGATAACAAAAAATCAAGTCAGGAATCTTGGAGTGATTTTGGAGTCAGACCTGAGTTTCAGTAGTCATGTCAAAGCAATAACTAAACTGTTTCCAGGCAAGACTTAGAGAAACTGGTTCCTGCTTTCATCACCAGTAGGGCGGACTATTGTAATGGCCTTCTCACCGGCCTTCCCAAAAAGACCATTAGACAGCTGCAGCTCATACAGAACGCTGCTGCCAGGATTCTGAGCAGAACCAGAAAATATGACCATATCACACCAGTCCTCAGGTCTCTACACTGGCTTCCAGTTAAATCTAGGATCGACTTTAAATTACTATTACTTGTTTATAAATCACTCAATGAGCTAGGACCTCAATTCATTGCAGATATGCTGATTAAATACAAACCCAACAGATCACTCAGATCAGCAGGATCAAGTCAGTTAGAAATACCAAGAGTTCACTCAAAGCAAGGAGAGTCTGCCTTTAGCTATTATGCCAGCCGTAGTTGGAACCAGCTTCCTGAACAGATCAGATGTGCTCCAACAGTAGCCACATTCAAATCCAGACTCAAAACACATCTGTTCAGCTGAGCATTTACTGAACAACCGGTCCTCCAAAAAAATATGACTCTATAGGTCGTTTTTCAAGCATCTTGTTACGACCTATATTAAAGTTTTAAAGTCATGCGCCCTCTAGCTGGCGTAAAAATAATTACAGTGTCGCGTTACGTCTGACTGTCGTTACTAATCAAAATGGGTGTTCATTTTAATGCAATGTGTGGACTTTTTACCACCATTTGTCCTATTTACAACTACACCCACCCATCCTTAAACTTACCCAGTGTTTTATAGAGCATACACACTTTATGAGCACGTGTTCCCTGGGATCGAACTCACGATCGCATGATCACATGTTGTTGTTGTATAGTGTGATACTTTACCAACTGAGCTATGCAAAAGCTAAAATATTAAGCAGATAAAAGGGAAAAATGCTTTAAAATGAAAGTGTCCTGCTATCAATAGGAGGAAAACTTTAGAAAACGCTCCTGCGCGTCATAATTAATTAAAATATTGTCGATAGGGGCACAACTTTAGTAAATGCTCATATGGGTTGTATTTCAAGTGACAAACAACCTATATAGGCGTATTGGTTAGAGGACATGTTACTGAATGAGCTCTGTGCCAACTGTATGTCCAACTGAGTGCACCTTATCTTATTTATGTATCATTGTGGCAAGGGGGGCGTGGTTCAGCGAGGTCTGCAGCGGGAGAGAGAGCCGCGGGACGAGCGGTAAGTGAGTGGGTTGGACGCAGATTAATAACACCTGTCTCTTGTTTCAGTAATGGGCGCGGAGAGGGGATAAAACACCAGTGGAACCGGAGACCAGGGAGAGAGAGAGGCGGACTGTTGATGCGACACCCTGACCCTGAAGTTTACCCGGAAGCCGGAAGCGCTGTGAACCGGAAGTGATTGTCTATGAGTTTGAGGGTGCTTTCACATCTCTAGTTCGGTTCATTTGGTCCGAACCAAGGGCAAACAATTATACATTGTTGCATTTTTCAGCTTTTTTGGTTCCTTTTCACACCACACTGATTGCTTTGGTCCGAACCAGTTGAAACGAACCAAAACGCAGGCACGTGACAACATCCACATCACTCATTGGCCATGGCGTATTTCCTAAACTGCTTTTCGATTGGTCAGAATTTACATGTGGGAAAATTCCAACAGAAGAGGCAAAGCCAGCAAACTATAATAACACTATGGAGAGACGACTACGCGGGCCAGTTTTGTCCCTGGCCATAATCTACTACACTGTGTGTATTTACCACAGTATGAAAACAAAACATTTCTATAATGAAGCGCGGATGCGACATGAAAACACCGCTCTAATGCACTGCAGACGGCGAGCGCGCATCGCTCGTCACTTCAGCGGAGGCGTGCATTAATTATTAACTCTTGACATGCTCATCTTCCGAAAATATTGCCAACGATCTATCAGGTAATAATATCATGCACACAATGTCAGCGCAGCTAACTACGGCAGCTGGTTCAGTCCAAAAATGATCAGTACTTTTGCAGTTGGTTCTGTTCGAGGTCGGATCACGTTCTCACCACAAACGAACCGCTCCAGAGATCGTTTGAAATCGTACCGAGACGACCTCTTCAAGGAGGTCTCGGTACGCTTGTTTGGTCCGCTTTTGGTGCGCACCCGAGTGCGATTGCTGCTTTCAGACCTGACCAAACGAACCGCACCAAAGAGGGAAACGAACTCTAGTACGATTCAACCGAACTAAATGAGGCAGGTGTGAAAGCACCCTGAGAGAAGCACACGATACAGATTCTTGATACAGAAATAAAGAGAGCATCAACAGTCCAACCGACCCCCGTATCCTCTTCCTTCCTTACATTACGAACTTACTACAATCATCTTTTTAAAACTGCTTTAGTTTTCCATTGTTCTTATCTTTGGTTATTGTTATTTTATCTATTTACCATTATCATTTTATTATTTTTAATTCTCTTTACAATGGTATATTTCTTTTTCTTATGCATCTGTTGATTATTTTTGGTTAGGGCTGTCTGCCTGGAAGAGATTGGAAAAGGAGAGCAGTGTGCTTCGCTTCATTGTTCATGTTAATGGTGTAAAGAAGCGGACTCAAGAGGACCGACTTGTAAGGTCCAGGAGACATTTCGAACCTGCTCCATCTCTTCCATCTCAGATAGGGGTACCCGAATTTAGAGAATCAGGCAGATTGGGATTTATTTCTCACCATTTTATTTATTTTAATTTCTCTTTACAACTATTTTAATTGTCCTTGTTTTTATTTTAATTCTTACACATGGTATTCTTTTGTCTCATGCATTTGTTATCACTATTTTAATTAATTTCTACGTAAAGCACTTTGAATTGCCATTGTGTATGAAATGAGCTATACAAATAAACTCGCCTTGCCTTGATAATATGCACTGTAGGCAAGGCGAGTTTATTTGTATAGCTCATTTCATACACAATGGCAATTCAAAGTGCTTTACGTAGAAATTAATTAAAACAGTGGTAACAAATGCATGAGAAAAAAAAGAATACCATATGGACGAATAAAAATTAAAAACAAGCATAGTTAAAACAGTTTTAAAGATAATAATAATAAAAAATAATAATAATAAAATAAAATAAAATGGTCAGATCCACAATAATGGTCTGAAATAAAAATAAACCATTCTTCAGTTTACTGCCTACATACATGTACCATCTTTATTAGAGCACCTCTCCTTCATTTCTTTCTCAAACACGTTCATAACATCCATTTTGATCACTCTTCCCTGATTTTTACTCAGGAACCTTCTTGTTAAAACCCTTATCTTACCCCTCATCATACCCTCCACAGATTTACACATACTCAAACCTTATTGTCAAACTTACTATTTCCATCAAACCCAGTTTTCACTCATCATATTTAACTCAAAAGAACATATAAAATAAACAATAACCAAAGATAAGAACAAAGGTAAACTAAAACAATTATAAAAAGAATAAAGAGATAAGATAAGATGCGATCAGTCGGACGTACAGTGCTCAGAGCTCATTCAGTAAATGCGCAGATAAACAGATGTGTTTTGAGTCTGGATTTGAATGTGGCTACTGTTGGAGCACATCTGATCTGTTCAGGAAGCTGGTTCAGCTGCGGCTGGCATAATAGCTAAAGGCAGACTCTCCTTGCTTTGAGTGAACTCTTGGTATTTCTAACTGACTTGATCCTGCTGATCTGAGTGATCTGTTGGGTTTGTATTTTAATCAGCATATACATTTGCCTGTAGATGATGATAACTTCAAACTCTTTGCCGTTTTTCTCTGAGAATCTCCTTTCTGATATTGGTCCACTATTGTCCGCCGCAGCATTGGGGGAATTGGTGATCCTCTGCCCATCTTGACTTCTGAGAGACACTGCCACTCTGAGAAGCTCTTTTATACCCAATCATGTTGACAATTGACCTAACAAGTTGCAAATTGGTCCTCCGGCTGTTCCTTATATGTACATTTAACTTTTCCGGCCTCTTTGCCTGAAAATATTCTTGCCTGCCAATTTCTTGGAATGTGTAGCTCTCATGAAATCCAAAATGAGCCAATATTTGGCATGACACTTCAAAATGTCTAACTTTCAACATTTAATATCTTATCTATATTATATTGTTAATAAAATATAAGTTAATGAGATTTGTAAATTATTGCATTCCTTTTTTTATTCACAATTTGTACAGGTTTGTAGATAAATAAAAGGACACTGATCTAAATGAGCTTTAAAGTTCACAGCAGTTTAAATTGCTCTCATTGGTGCAGGAGGAATAGTGGGCGGAGTCTAGAGCCACCAACCAACGAGAGAGCAATCAGATCCCGCTCCCGCCGCTTATTACCCACATAGGGACACAGCAGCACACATACATTTTTAAATATTAAAAAATAAAGTGATTCCTCTCAGCAGAAGTGCTTGACACTGTGAATCATCAGATTATTGTGTCCACTGGGCATCACTGGGCATCAGAGGGATCTCACTCCACTGGTTTGAGTCCGATCTCACAGGAAGGTCTTTTAAGGTTGCCTGGAGAGGAGAGGTATCCCAAGCACAGCAACTAACCACGGGGGTTCCTCAGGGCTCAGTGCTTGGACCTCTCCTCTTCTCTATTTACACTAAAATGGTAAATGGACTGCATTTATATAGCGCTTTCAACAGACCCTATGGCCATCCAAAGCACTTTACATTTTTGCCTCACATTCACCCATTCATACACCGACGGCGATGTCAGCCATGTAAGGCACGATCGAAGCTCGTCGGGAGCAGCTGGGGTCGGGTGTCTTGCTCATGGACACCTCAACACTTGGTCAGGTGGAACCGGGGATCGAATCACCAACCTTCCGGTTTGTAGACAACCTACATGAACCAATCGCTGCCTGTATCAAATTCAAAGCCCTGACTCTTGCTTATGGATCTTCCACAAGCTCAGCACCAGCATACTTTGACTCACTCCTACGAGTCTACACATCCACCAGAAGCCTTCGCTCAGCTAATGAGTGGAGACTTGTGGTACCATCACAGAGAGCCATGAAATCCCTCTCCAGAACTTTTTCATTCACTGTTCCTGGTTGGTGGAACGATCTTCCGACCTCCATACGCACGACAGAATCACTCGCTTCATTCAAAAGACGGGTAAAAACTCATCTCTTCCATGAGCACTTAATCTTATCATAATTTAAAAAATATTAATAATTCTAACTCTTCCTCTTCTGTTATTTTCTCTTTTCCCTCCCTTTCTGGTTTTTGCTACTCTGAGTAATATCCAAATCTTTGTATTTAGGGCACTTTTTGCGTTTCTTTGCCTCTTCATGACAGATCGCTTCCTATACTCGTCAGTTGTAATTCGCTTTGGATAAAAGCATCTGCTAAATGCATAAATGTAAATAAATGTCATAACACACACCAAGTTTGGTCAGAATACACTGAAGCACTACAGAGATATAACCTCACGTTTATTTTGGCGGGCACTTTGTCAAATTTATTTGCGCGTTAATTAAGAACGGTATGACCAATCAACTCGATTTCCATAATCTTTTGTAGGCATGGGCTGAAGATTACGTGGATATATTTTTGTGAAAATCGGAGAAAAAAGCCTGGGAGGAATTCGAAGAAGTATTCGAAAAACGACTAAGGGTGCAATCATCTTGAGCCAAGAGAATCAAGAGAAAAAAATATTTTGTTTCTTACCCCCTAATTTAGCCACCTCAGCTCTGCAGCATTTTTAGAATAATTATGACGTATGCAAATTTGGACCCAAATGAGCTGAAGGGGTTACGTTATGAGCATAAACATGAGAGTCACTTTTGACAGTTAGTGGCGCTAGAGGGATTGGTTAGAGACTCCACATTTGCTATGGTGACCTTTCAGACTGTCCTCAATCTGTGTGCCAAATTTTATAACTTTCCTGTAAGCAGTTCTGTGGGCGGCCATAGACTCCCAGAGCGGAAGAACAATGCCAACGATTAAAACAGACACACCTTAAATGCTTGGCCCCTAAATATCTGTTGATTGCTAACAGTTTGTTATGGTTACTGAACTGTGCTAAATGTTAGATTCATTCGCCATTATAATCATCCCGCTGCCCTGTAGGTTTAAACATGAGCATACAAGAGACACAACTATAACAAACCTCTTTTAGAAAACTAATTTGCATCTTCAGAATGAAACCAAAGACCACACGCCAAATATTTGCATGCTTATTTGATTTAACATTTCAAGGTAAGACATACACACGGTTTGTTTGGCACATATTTGGTTAATAAGAATGTCAAAACACTGGCTTGGATGCTTTGTTTTTCATCTAAAATCCTCTCATGTCATTCTTTATCATTCTGAAGTCTGCTATATTTCTATAACGCTTTATACAGATTTAAAGCAGCTTTAAAGTTATAATGAACAATGATGCAAAGACAATAGAGTGATTATCCATTATAATGAACCCAAAAAACATCACATTAGTCAAATTCGTAAATGTCTGAATGTCATTAATTGGGTGAGTCATTTCTTGTGAAAGAGACACAAATGACACAAAAGTTGTGTCTTGTTGTGTTTCATTGTTTCAAATAATTAATTGTCATCTTAGGATGATTGCAACTATTATTATATATTTTTAATTTATTTGTAGTTAGTATGTATTTGCTATACCTACATAGTCCTCTTTGAACAAATGTGACTTGATCAGAGGTGGACAGAAACTAAGTACATGTACTCGAGTTCTGTACTTAAGTACTCTCTTTGAGTCTCTGTGCTTTACTGGAGTATTATTTTTTCTGGAAACTTCTGACTTTAACTTCACTCCATCTGAAAGACAAATATCGTCCTCTTTACTCCACTACATTTCTATCAAGGTCCTCGAAGTGGAGAGTCGTTTCTGTCGCAGCTTTGAAAGTCAGTGGATGATTTTTTTCTTCTTTAAAAGGTGTTTGGGTTTTTGAAGAAAGCCTTTCAGGAATCACTCTTGTAGAGTCTCGTGAAGTTCAATGATTTCACAGCATTTATTAAACACTGATTTATAGTTTAGAGCAAAATGGAAGAAGACGGATGTCCAAATGCTCATTTAGTGGAGTATTCACATAGACAAAGTTGATTCTGTCTTCAGTGAAGGTGAACAGTGTGAGAATATCAGATGTGTATCAGTGTATTGGATCCGTGCATTCGGCAAGTGACAGCAGCTTTATAAAGAGCTTTGTAACTTTAGTATTTAAATGAGTTTAAGTTAGTCGTATGCTAGTATGTCAGATGGAGCGTCACTGACTGGCTTAAACCATGATGGCATAATGTGCATTTATACAACAAAAATAAAATAATGCATCAAGATAAAACTTTACATTTTACATTCACCCGAAGGTGAACTTCGCGTCGGCTACTAGTACCGTATTTAATGTTGTACAGAGGTTACAGTCAAACTCATTTCATCCTTGGTGACTTTAATCATATCTCCATAAAACAGACTCTTAAAACTTTCCATCAGTATGTCTCCTGTCCGACCAGACAGGGAAAGACTTTAGATCTGTGCCATGGATCGGTGAGAGGTGCATACAAATCTATTCCTCTGGCCCCCTTGGGCTCGTCAGATCACAATTGTGTCCATTTGTTGCCCATATATAAGACTGTTTTGAAGAGGGAGAAAACAGGACATCAGAGTGTGGTCAGATGATGATGTGTCCTGTCTACAAGACTGTTCCAGCTGGACAGATTGGGACCTTTTTAAACAAGCCTGTGGTGACGATTTGGACTCAATGGTGGATATTACATGCTCATATATGGCTTTTTGCAGTGACATGATAATCCAACAATAAGCCCTGGGTTACTAAATCAATAAAGTCCTGTTTACAAAGGAAAAAATTTGCATTTAAACACGGAAAAACTATGGACTACTATGTGGCTACTAAGGATTCGAAGACTGAAATCCTTAAAGCTCTACAAAGCTATAAGGAAAAACTAGAAAATAAGATGGCCCAAAAATCCTGGCTCAGCATGGGCAAATATGAAAACAATAGTAGGCCTTCAGAACTCAAACTGTAGTAATCAGGTTACTTTAAAAGGTTTTAAGTCAGATTTTGAACTGGCAAATGCACTAAACAACTTTTACTGTCGTTTTGACGATTTGGACTTCAGTAAAGAAATCCAGGAGTTGAATTTTAAATTAATGGATGATCAGCACTTGAACATCGACCTTCAGGAGGTTGAAAAAGCTTTTAGACTTGTAAAGGCAAATAAAAGCCCAGGTCCTGATAGCATCTGTGGCAGACTTTGTATTTCATGAGATTTATAATAAGTCTCTGAAGACACAACATGTACCGATCCTCTGGAAGGATGCGGTGCTCATCCCTGTCCCTAAATGCAGTGGGTTAAGATGTTTAATGATTTCAGGCCAGTTGCTTTGACTTCCATTTTAATGAACATCTTTGAGAAATTACTGCGGTCTGAGATCCTAAGGGTGACGGAACATAAATTGGACCCTATGCAGTTTGCATATAGACCTCACAGAGGAGTACATGACACATGCTAGACTTTTATTTGTTGATTTTTCTTCAGCTTTTAATACAATTCAACCACACATTTTAATCAAGAGGCTTTTAGATCAGTTTGCGTTAAGCAAAAACTTGATGGGTTGGATTCTGGATTTCTTTAAAGGGATCCCCTGGTGTTGAGACTTGTATGGCTTGATATAACAAAAATGATGTCTCTTACTAAAATATGTAGTAGAAAACCCATGAAAGATCTGCGTAATTTAAAAAAATCGATTTTACATTTGGACCATGGGCGGCGCCATTTTGTTTGCGTTCTAGGTTGATGAAGTAGAATGGTTGCACTCGGCAATCAGCTGGCATTATCCCGTAGCTATTTTTACCACAACGCAACTCGAAAATTGTTTCAGAGTTAAACAAAACCAATGAATTGCTTTGTAATTGTACTTAAAACACACTCAAACATACATGTGCACACAAACTCACCTACACAAAGTCACAAACAGATCGGCAGGCGGGCACACACACCTGACAGACTGCGCTGTCTCAATCGAGATGTTGGGCTGCTCAGTCTCCACGACAGGGGCTAAATACGAAATCGACCCCTTATACCCTGAAATAGGGCATTATTTGAAGGGACGGCCATTTGTAGTGTTGTCCGACACCATAGTGGACATGTTCGAGTGCATTCATTCAGTCTCACGCGTCGCAATAACGAGTGTACAGCCGATTTACACACAACAGCTGTCCGACTTCACGCACTCGTCTTGATTCACTCCTTCAAGTTGTATTAGTGAACAAAAGTAGGGAATGTTATTTGTGTTTTAAAGATGAAAGTTTAAAGATTGAGGTTTTAATTTACTGAGCTTGTGCTCAAACTTTAATGCACGATCCAACATCATCACCAAAACATCCTGCCTCTCTTCCTCACGTCCCCCTATCCCATGGTCCTATACCTAGATATTTCCCTCTGCTGGTCACATTAGGCATTACAGTTAATCTACTGCATATCAACCGTCTATCTATGATATCAACACAGGGAATAGTGATTGAGGGTTATGTTTGAGTGTGTTTTAAGTACAATTACAAAGCAATTCATTGGTTTTGTTTAACTCTGAAACAATTTTCGAGTTGCTTTGTGGTAAAAATAGCCACGGGTAACGCCAGCTGATTGAGGAGTGCAACCACTCTACGTCATCAACCTAGAATGCAAACAAAATGGGCCGCACATGGTCCAAATATAAAATCGATTTTTTAAATAACGTAGATCTTTCATGGGTTTTCTACTACATATTTCAGCAAGAGACATCATTTATGTTATATTAAGTCAAAGTCTCAACACCAGGGGATCCCTTTAACTAACAGAACACAGAGTCAGAGTGAATGGTGTCTTATCTGAAAAGAGGAGTTCCTCTACAGGGTCTCCTCAAGGATGTGTGCTGTCTCCACTTTTATTTATCTTATATACAAATATGTGTCAAAGCATGTATGATAACAAAATTATCATAAAGTATGCGGATGACTCCGCATAAAGTTATTTTGAGTTTACGTAACGAGAATGAGACCTCACATGGCCCAATTATTGAGGACTTTGTCAATTGGTGTGAGGAATCTTAGAGCGTAATATATCAAAGACCAAGGATATGTGTTACGACCCCCTCTTTTCTAGGGGTTGGTCAGGGGAAGTAACAAAGAAAATTAATTATTAATAATAAAATTAAAAGGTAACCCTTCAGTCTCCTGTCCCAGAGTGAAGGAATTCACAACTCGAGTCTGCTAAATTGCAGAAAAAGTAGGAATTTATTTACAACAAAAGAAACAGAAATTAACAGAAAAATCTTTGGGAGCACTGGCACAGGGGAGAGCAAGGCCTAAAATAACAAACAAAACGATCACTAACTAATTTTTGGGGCAGCTAACTTACCTAAATACTCAAAATAAAAGGGGAAAATAAACAGCATAAAACTTCCCTTACCTCCTTAACTGTACCAAAAACAGGGATGAAATGGTAGTCAACAAAAAAGGCACTCCCCCTTCGCTTCCCTTTTAGGTTTACAACAATCTTTGACAGGAAACAAAAATAATTGAGACGAAAAAGATAAAACTCTTGATCACCACTGTACACTTAGCCACTTGCTAACTTAACACAGGAAAATCACAACCTCTTAACCCACAATTACACCATGTTCAGTCTGGACCAGGAGAGAAGTGTGTTTTCCCACAGCACCCCTCCAAATGGCCTTATAAGCTCCGCTCTCAGCCGCAAACACGCTGGCATAACGAGCTCCAGGTGTACGTCATCCTGCCGGTGAGGAGCCGAGAGAGAGAGAGAGAGAGAGAGAGAGAGAGAGAGAGAGAGACGGCCACAAGGCATTACAATATCTCACCACACAGGTATATTCACAACTGAATAAAAACAATTTCAAAGCACCTATTGAAAAATACGTCCAAGGACGTAACACCCCCACCACTAAGTGTTTTTTTTTTTTTTTTTTTTTTGGATTCTTTTGAATTTAACTCCAATGCAAAAAGGAGGACAAAAAAGAAAAATTAACACACCTCTGTTTAGGTTTCAATCTTATTGGCCCTGGACAAAGCATCAGCAATCACATTTTCAGACCCTCTTAGATGATGAATATCAAGATTATACTCTTGTATAATTAAAGCCCACCGCATTAATCGTTGATTAGAATTTGACACCTGGGCCAGAAAAGTTAAGGGGTTGTGATCGGTGTACACCAGAAGAGGAGCTGCATGACCTCCTACATAAACAGCGAAGTGTTGAAGTGCAAGTAAGAGAGCAAGAGCTCCCTTCTCAACAGTACTATAGCACTTCTGGCAAGACGTGAACTTCTTTGAAAAATAGGAGACGGGATGGTCAACACTATGTTCATCTTCTTGTAATAATACAGCGCCTGCCCCCGTGGCACTGGCATCCACTTGCAGTTTGAATGTTTTTTCAAAGTTAGGGGCAGCGAGCACAGGAGCGTTACACAACAGGTCCTTTGCTGCCTCAAAAGCTAGAGAACAGTCACTGTCCCAGATGAACATTCGCTTACTACTTAAAAGATCAGTGAGCAGGGATACTACTGCGGAAAAGTTTCTGCAGAAACCGCGGTAGTAGCCTGTCATTCCAAGAAACCGCCATAGCTCTCGTTTATTGCTGGGGGTAGGGAGCTGTAGGATCGCCTCCACTTGGCCTCAACAGGTCTCACACATCCCTGTCCCACTTGTTTTCCCAAATAAGTGACTACAGCTTTACCGAACTCACATTTGGCAGCATTCAAAGTTAGCGAGGCTGTAGCCAACTTCCTGAACACATTTTCCAGTGTTTTCACATGCTCTTCCCAGGAATTTGAATAGACAACCACATCATCAATGTAGACTTCGCAATTTCTGACTCCTGCCAGGACTTTCTGCATCAGGCGTTGGAATGTAGCAGGAGCATTCCGCATCCCAAAAGCTAGAACCTGGTATTGCATAAAATGATCTGGCGTCACAAATGCAGAAATTTCAGAGGCACGAGGAGTGAGGGGGTCCTGCCAGTAGCCCTTAAGGAGATCTAATTTTGAGACAAAGTTAGCAGAGCCCACCCGGTCCACACAATCCTCCATTCGTGGTAACGGAAAAGAGTCAGCTTTAGTGAGTTTGTTCACCTTACGGTAGTCTGTACAGAATCGAAAAGAGGAATCAGGTTTAGGCACAAGTATACAGGGGGAGCTCCACGGGCTATGACTGGGTATGGCAATATTGTGATGTACCATGTACTCAACCTCCTCTTTCATTATAGCCCGTTTTTTTGGATTAACTCTATAGGCATGTTGTTTGATTGGCAGAGAGTCACTTACATCAATATCATGGGTTAACACTGAAGTTCTGCCAGGCACATCTGCAAATAGTGTAGGGTACTTGTATATCAGCTGAAGAAGTTCTTGTCGTTGGGAGCCTGTTAGGTAGGCAAGACTGTTAGGCAAGTCCTTCAGAATCATTGAATTTTTAAGCTTTCCACCGGAGCTTGCAGGGACCTTGTCTACCAAGCCATCCTCAGCAAGACAATAACTGGCACTAGAGACAGTAGCTGCGGGGGCAACCCTTGCAGTAGTGGAAGAGGTTGTCTCTTGACGTTTTAAATAACGTTTCAACATATTAACATGACAGACACGTTTGCGTCTCTGTCTGTCAGGAGTGGCAATCACGTAGTTAGTGTCACTCAGTTTTTGTATAACTGTATATGGCCCGAAGAACTTTGCAGCAAACACAGACCCCGGAATTGGCAGAAGGACCAGAACCTGATCACCAGGTCGGAACTCACGGTCAACACTCTTCTAATCAAAGCGGGACTTCATTTTTACTTGAGTAGCACCCAAATACTTTTGTGCAATGTTCCAGGCAGCATGCAAACGCTTCCTAAAAGAACTGACATATTCTGCCACTGGTCTAGGTGAATTACTCACAGACAATAGCTGTTCACTCAGCATCTTCAAGGGCCCGCGAATCGTGTGGCCAAACACAAGGTCAGCAGGACTAAACCCAGTTGATTCCTGCACAGACTCACGGGTGGCAAACAGAAGAAAAGGAAGTCCCTCATCCCAGTCTCAACACAGTATGCACGTATCATTGCTTTTAGGGTCTGATGATAGCGTTCCAGGGCACCTTGTGATTCAGGATGGTATGCAGTTGACATCCGGTGCGACACGCCCAATGCACCCAATGTTTGTGTGAACTTCTTCAAAGTAAAGTTCGACCCTTGGTCTGTTTGGATTTCTTTGGGCAATCCAAAGGTGGTGCAAAACTTTACAAGAGCTTTGATTACAGCTGGGGACTTAATTGTGCGTAGGGGAACTGCCTCAGGGAACCTAGTTGCGGTGCACATTATAGTCAGTACATACTGGTAACCACTTTTGGTTTTGGGAAGGGGGCCTACACAGTCTAATACCAACCGCTCAAATGGTTCAGCCATAACTGGCACGGGATGTAGAGGAGCAACAGGGATTTTCTGATTAGGCTTGCCAGACCTTTGACATATAGGGCAAGTTCGGCAAAACTCTGCTACTGAAGACTTGCAACCTGGCCAGAAGAAATACTTGGTTACCCGGTGAAAAGTTTTATTGACCCCTAAATGTCCCGCAAGTAGATTTTCGTGGGCAAGCTTCAGAACCTGTGGGCGATAATCAGCAGGGAGAACTATTTGATGAACTTCACGGCAATCAGAATCATCATCCTCTGGCTTCCATTTCCTCATTAATACTCCACCATCATAGTAATAGCCAATTCTCCTATCAGGACCATTTTTACCGCTGAGGGCTGCCTCAACACAAGGAACAAGGGATAGGTCTGTCTTTTGTGCAGCAACTAACTGATCTCTATCGACACTAAGAGTCTCATGGGGGCTGTTTACCTCCTTCCGCTTCCCAAGCTCAGGCTTTATTGTTAAGTCACATTGGAGAGGTTCAGAGGAGATTTGGAAGAACGAGTCGGTAAGACTTACAACATCTTCAAACTTTTTGGACTGTGCTCGAGTGACTGCACACACAGGAAAGGTAGATGAGAACTCTAGGGAAAGAGTACAAGTTTCCCCAGTTTCACCCTTATTTGTCACGACCGGTCTTGGGAAAACTTGACCACCTGCTAAATCATTTCCTAACACGAGACCTACGCCATCAAATGGTCACTGTTCACGCACTCCCAGATTAACTAATCCATTCACAAGATCAGACTTTAAGTGTACCTGATGGAGAGGAACACTATCACACCCCATCTCAATACCACGAATTAAAATATTTGTGCCCGTGTATGAATTTTGTGAGAAGGGTAGTACTTCTTTTAAAATGAAGGACTGCGCCGAGCCGGTATCTCGCAAGATCACAACAGGCTGATGTGCAGTGTCAGACAAGGAAACAGAGCCAGGAAAGAGAAACGGTTATATAGATTCATTCTAATCCATAGCCATTGCGTGCACCACCGCAGTTTTTTTTAGTTTTGGCTTCAGCATTTCTCTTTTTCCAGGCCTGACACTCCGCAATCAGATGTCCTTGATCAAGACAGTAAAAACAGGAACGTCCATCTCTTCCCATGGAAGAGACAGGTTTCCTATCTAGATTACCATTACTTTTCAACATGTGCACAGGCACACGTGAAAAACCTTGCGCCGTATTTCTACTAGCAGGCGGCATGTTTGACGAACGGTTAAATGGAAAAACATTTCGGTGCGTCAAAACAAATTTGTCCGCCACTACAGCAGCATCTGACAACGCCGTTACTTTATGCTCATTTAGGCGAACAACGATCCCCTCCGGAAGACAACTTTTAAAATCCTCCAGTAAGATTAACTCTTGCACCTGCTCAAAAGTAGTAACCTTACTGGAGAGACACCACTTCTCAAACAATACTCTTTTCTCTCTGGAAAACTCTACATAAGTCTGTCTCTCTGACTTTGCATGTCCTCTGAACTTTAGGCGATACGCTTCCGGGACGAGCTCGTATGCGAGCAGAACAGCGGCTTTGACCATGTCATAATCGAGGGACTGTTCAATGGGCAATGACGCACAGATTTCTTGAGCTTTACCTGTTAAACTACACTGTAGTAACAGTGCCCACAAATCAGTCGGCCATTTAAGCTTACCTGCGATGCGTTCGAAAGCAACAAAGTACGCGTCAACCTCTGACTCTCGGAAGGGAGGCACAAGTTTGATGTATTTAATAACGTCAAACCCTTGAGCATCTCCTTCCCTATTTGAGGTAGCCGGCGTAGCAGGAGTAGACGTAGGAGAAGGAACAGAAGCAGAGGGAGGTCTAGAGCGTGGAGGAGGAATAGGTTGTCGTCTCACCTCCTCAGATTTTAATTTCAACGTGTGAATTTTAACATCTCTATCACTTTCCGCCTCTACTACTTGGAGCTTTAAACGTAGATTTTCATTTTCCTGCTGCTTTATGTCAAGATCTAATTCTTTAAGACGGATGGCTAAGGCCGGATCAAAGTTAGTACTTTCAATGGTATCAAAACCAGAAACAACCTCCTCAGGCATTGTCTTTCATAACTGCAGGTTGTTCTTCAACCTCTGATAAGATACCATTGTAGACAAGCTGCTCAAACAGTAAATCCTTAATAATCTGCTTTCTTTCTTCTTTCGGGACATCTATATTAAAGAAATCTGCAATCGAAATCAGATCCTTCTTCCTACACTTTTGGAAGACCTCTGTGGTAGGTGATAGCGTAAATGCCAATAAATCAAACTCCATTTTTACTACCACAGAGACTCTCCCCTTCACCTAGCAAAGACAGAGAGAACATACGTTTTTAAGAGAGAAAAGAGAAATTGTACTCACCAAATCAACGTAGTCGTTTCTAAAAACGGACGGACGAGCCCCCACTTGTTATGACCCCCTCTTTTCTAGGGGTTGGTCAGGGGAAGTAACAAAGAAAATTAATTATTAATAATAAAATTAAAAGGTAACCCTTCAGTCTCCTGTCCCAGAGTGAAGGAATTCACAACTCGAGTCTGCTAAATTGCAGAAAAAGTAGGAATTTATTTACAACAAAAGAAACAGAAATTAACAGAAATCTTTGGGAGCACTGGCACAGGGGAGAGCAAGGCCTAAAATAACAAACAAAACGATCACTAACTAATTTTTGGGGCAGCTAACTTACCTAAATACTCAAAAGAAAAGGGGAAAATAAACAGCATAAAACTTCCCTTACCTCCTTAACTGTACCAAAAACAGGGATGAAATGGTAGTCAACAAAAAAGACACTCTCCCCCTTCGCTTCCCTTTTAGGTTTACAACAATCTTTGACAGGAAACAAAAATAATTGAGACGAAAAAGATAAAACTCTTGATCACCACTGTACACTTAGCCACTTGCTAACTTAACACAGGAAAATCTCAACCTCTTAACCCACAATTACACCATGTTCAGTCTGGACCAGGAGAGAAGTGTGTTTTCCCACAGCACCCCTCCAAATGGCCTTATAAGCTCCGCTCTCAGCCGCAAACACGCTGGCATAACGAGCTCCAGGTGTACGTCATCCTGCCGGTGAGGAGCCGAGAGAGAGAGAGAGAGAGAGAGAGGAGAGAGAGAGAGAGAGAGAGAGAGAGAGAGAGAGAGAGAGAGAGAGACAGAGAGAGAGAGAGAGAAGAGAGAGAGAGAGAGAGAGAGAGAGAGAGAGAGAGAGAGAGAGAGAGAGAGAGAGGATAGAGAGAGAGAGAGATTTTTTTTTGATTTTTAGAAAAAACTTTATTTAACACATCAGTGTCATTGGATCAACTATTCAACCAACTTCAAATTAATAACATGTCAACATTTACATTTACATTTATGCATTTAGCAGACACTTTTATCCAAAGCGACTTACAACTAAGGAGAACAGGAAGCGATCCGTCAAGAAGAGGCAACGAAACACAAAAAGTGCCCTAAATACTAAGATTTGTACACTGCTCAGAGTAGCAAAGACCAGAAAAGGAAAGGAGAAAGGAGAAATAGAGGGGGATTTTTTTTTTTTTTATTGTAAGATTAAGTGCTCACGGAAGAGATGAGTTTTTACATGTCTTTTGAACGAAGTGAGTGATTCTGTTGTGCGTATGGAGGACGGAAGATCGTTCCACCAACCCGGAACAATGAAAGAAAAAGTTCGAGAGAGGGATTTCATGCCTCTCTGTGATGGTACCACAAGCCTTCGCTCATTAGCTGAGCGAAGGCTTCTGGTGGGTGTGTAGACGCGTAGGAGTGAGTCGAAGTATGCGGGTGCTGCGCTTGTGGAAGATCCATAAGCAAGAGTCAGGGCTTTGAATTTGATCCGGGCAGCGAGTGGTAGCCAATGCAGAGAGATGAATAGAGGTGTGACATGAGCCCTTTTGGGCTCATTGAATACAAGACGTGCTGCAGCGTTCTGGATCATTTGCAACGGTTTGATTGCACAAGATGGAAGTCCAGCCAGAAGCGCGTTGCAATAGTCAAGTCTAGAAATGACCAGGGCTTGGACAAGAAGCTGTGTTGCATGCTCCGTAAGGAACGGTCTGATTTTCCTGATATTGTGCAATGCAAACCTGCATGACCGAGCCGTCTTCGAGATGTGGTCTTTGAAGGACAGCTGGTCATCAAAGATTACTCCAAGATTTCTGACCGACCCCGAAGGAGTAATCAGAGATGAACCTAGCTGGATGGTAAAATCGTGTTGTATGGTGGGGTTAGCAGGGAAAACAAGCAGCTCAGTCTTTGCTAGATTGAGCTGCAGGTGATGTTTTTTCATCCATGCCGAGATGTCCGCCAGACAGTTTGAGATTCGTGCAGCTACTGTGGGATCATCTGGTTGAAATGAGAGGTAGAGCTGTGTGTCATCAGCATAGCAATGATAAGAGAGACCATGTGCCTGAATGATGGGTCCCAGTGATGTAGTGTAAATGGAGAAGAGGAGAGGTCCAAGCACTGAGCCCTGAGGAACCCCCGTGGTCAGTTGATGTGTTTTGGATACCTCTCCTCTCCAGGCAACCTTAAAAGACCTACCTGTGAGATAGGACTCAAACCAGTGGAGTGGAGTCCCTGTGATGCCCAGTGATGAGAGGGTGGACAGAAGAATCTGATGATTCACAGTGTCAAAGGCAGCAGACAGATCAAGGAGGATGAGGACTGATGATTTGGATGCAGCTTTAGCCAGCCGCAGGGCTTCAGTAACTGACAGTAATGCCGTCTCAGTTGAGTGGCCCTTTTTGAAGCCTGACTGGTTTTTGTCCAGTTGATTAGTCTGTGAGAGGAAAGATGAGACCTGGTTGAAAACAACTCTTTCAAGTGTTTTCGCAATGAATGGTAGGAGAGAAACAGGTCTGTAGTTCTCTACAAGCGATGTGTCTAATGTGGGTTTTTTAAGCAGTGGGGTTACCCGAGCCTGCTTGAATGTGGTAGGGAAGATGCCGGTGGAGAGAGATGTGTTGATGATGTGTGTGAGTGCTGGTAAGAGTGTAGGGGAGATGGCTTGTAGGAGATGTGAGGGGATGGGATCTAGAGGGCAGGTAGTGGGATGGCTGGAGAGGAGAAGCTTAGATACTTCGTCCTCAGTGAGTGTAGAGAAGGAGGAGAGAAGATGTTTGGCTGTGGATGTGGCTGATTCAAAAGTGTGTGTGTGTGGAGGTGTGAACTGACTGCTGATGAGTGTGGTTTTGTTTGTGAAAAAATTGGCAAGATCGTCTGCAGAAAGAGAGGTGGTGGGAGGTGGTGGAGGGGGACAGAGGAGAGAGGTGAAAGTTCTGAAAAGTGTGCGCGAGTCTGAGGTGCTGTTGATTTTGTTGTGGAAATATGCGGATTTAGCTGTATGGACGTCCTGTGAGAAGGAAATGAGCAGAGATTGGTACTTACTCAGGTCAGATGGGTCGTTTGATTTGCGCCATTTTCTCTCTGCTGCCCTAAGTTTGGTCCGGTGGTCACGAAGAACATCAGATAACCAAGGGTTAGAGGGAGTAGCGCGAGCTGGCCTAGAAGACAGAGGGCAGATAGTATCTAGACAAGTGGTTAAAGTGGAACATAAAGTGTCTGTTGCAGTGTTGACATCCATAGAGGAGAATTGAGTGGGTGAGGGAAGAGAGGATGATACAACGGAGGCGAGGTGAGAGGGAGAAAGAGAACGCAGGTTTCGCCTGAAACTAACTGGTAGAGGAGGTGGAAGCATAAGAGTAGTGAGATGTATATTAAATGTGATGAAGTAGTGATCCGAGAAGTGTAAGGGTTTGACCAAAGTGTTTTCTGTAGTGCAGTTGCGTATGTAGATGAGGTCAAGTTGGTTGCCAGATTTGTGTGTGTGTGAGGTAGTAAGAAGTTTGAGATCGAATGAGGATAGAAGGGAGTGAAAATCTGTAGCATACGGTTTGTCCAGGTGGATGTTGAAATCACCAAGGATTACAAGTGGGCTGCCATCCTCAGGGAATGAGGACAGCAGCACATCTAGTTCCTCAACAAAGGTGCCCAATTGACCTGGAGGGCGGTAAATGACTACTAGACGGATTTTAGCAGGAGCTGTAACTGTAATAGCATGGTATTCAAATGAGATGTTATTACAGAGAGAGGTGTGGGTTGAGTATTTCCAATTGTTTGTGATAAGAAAACCTGTGCCTCCACCTCTGCCAGTGTGGCGAGGGGTGTGTGAGAAGGAGAAATTGTTAGAGAGAGCAGCAGGAGTTGCTGAGTCTTCTGAACGGATCCAGGTCTCAGTCAAGGCCAAGATATTCAGATTGGAATGAGTGGCGAAGGCTGGAATGAAGTCAGCTTTGTTTACAGCTGACTGACAATTCCATAGACCCAGAGAAAAGGAGGGAGGGATATTAGTAGAGGAAGGAATAAGACGCAGATTAGCAGTGTTGCGCTGCCGTCTGCGTCTGATAGTGGAGCGAGGGGTAGAAATAGTGGGTATGTATTGAAAGCACATTGTGAGAAGAGAGAGAAGGAGAAAGAGGATAGAGAAATAAATAAATACTTAAGTGCGTTCTTGGTGTTCGTTCTACGGTGGAGTCGATCGTAGGTTGAGTCGAAAACGAATGTCTTTACACTTGTCGGTCTTCACACGAGGCAGCTGAACACGAGGGCTGAACGCTCCCGCTGACGCTGCCGCGACAGCGCTGACACGCTTATTAAATACACACTGATCACTGCTTGAGGGATAGCAGGTGTGGACGCTTTTATAATTATCCCAAAGATTAATCAACGCAACGGTCTGCCAACGACTCAAATCGAAACCAAACTATCACTCACTCACTACCTGTGCTAAAAGCCAACAATTATTATTTAATAACGGCTGGTGATTGCGTACAGCGCGCTTCAAACTGCCCTGGTTAAAGTGCAATTTGTGAGTAGCTTACAGACGGTCAAAGATGAGTTCTCCTTCAATTACAGTACAGATGATATTCTTATAACACCACTGGAGTTCAAAAGACTCCATATCATTCATTTCTTTATAATATCTGTATTCAACACCAACCCTAGCTTTTAAAAAAGCTTTAAAGAGAAGTACAACATCCTGACCATGTCTATTCTCCATTCTATTTCTCCTTGTGATGTAGATTGCAAGCTTAGCTTGTCCAACAATAAAATTGATTAGCTGCCATTTTATTCTCTGTTTTTGACCATATCTCAAACCCAAAATAAACACATTACATGTAAAATTTTCCTGAAATCTTAAAAACATATCCTTCAATACCACAAAAAGTATTTCCAATCTAATGCATTCTGTAAAACAATGAAACACAGTTTCTCTGACTCCACAAAAAGCACATTTATCATCAACATCCGCATGTATAACAGACACAAAGGCATTAATAGCTATAGCCCCATGCAATATACGCCACTGCAGATCCCCGCTTTGCTTATTCAATGGTGGTTTGTACATCACCCTCCAAACTGGTTTATCATCTTCTTGTAACCCAAACTTTTCTCGCCACACAGTATCTTTCTTCTCATTTAATGCCACTTTGTTTAACATTTTAACAAAGCATCTATACAACAATTTTCCTGTAACCAAACCCAATTCCAAGTCCTGGTGAAATTAAAAAGTCCCCATAGTTTAAAAAGTCCACGGTAGAACGAAGGTAAGTCCTTTAGGTTCAGCTGTTTATGATCCATAAGCATCAGAGTTCTATCAAGTCCCAGCCCATCAGTGGTCCGTAGGATAGTCTGGGCAGTTTTCCTCCATACCAGATCTTCAGGGCCAGTTAATAGTCTCTGGAGAAATTGCAATCGAAAAGTTGCCAGCCTACTTGGAAGGTGCACCAATCCTTGGCCGCCTTCTTCCACAGGCAGAAAAAGTACACTTTGAGGCACCCAATGCATCCGATCCCAAAAAAAGTTAACAAACATTGCTTGTAACCTGGAAAGCAAGCCAAGAGGAGGGTCCACACATGACAATCTGTGCCACAAGGATGAGGCAGTCAAATTGTTAATTACTAAAACCCTTCCTCTAAAGGATAGTTGTGGATGTATCCACTTCCATTTCTTTAATCTACCCTCGATTTTTTCAACCACCCCAATCCAATTTTTTCCTTGCGTAACAGTATCACCGATAAAGACTCCCAGGTATTTAATCCCTCCTTTTTTCCAAATTAACCCACCAGGTAGTAATAAGAGAGAGAGAGAGAGAGAGAGAGAGAGAGAGAGAGAGAGAGAGAGAGAGAGAGAGAGAGAGAGAGAGAGAGAGACACGGCCACAAGGCATTACAATATCTCACCACACAGGTATATTCACAACTGAATAAAAACAATTTCAAAGCACCTATTGAAAAATATGGCCAAGGACGTAACAATATGATCATTGCTTTTAGGAAAAGTACTTATCCAAGTAAACTGACCTCAATTAAAGGCCAAACAATAAAGTATGTACAATCATGCAAATACCTTGGGACTATTATTGATGAGAAACTACATTTTGAAAAGAATTGTGAAGCTGTGCAAAAAGGGGCACCAGCGTTTGTATTGCCTAAGAAAATTATCTGTGTTTAATCTTGACTGAACAATAATGAAAATGTTTTATCATGCTTTTAATGAATCTGTGTTGTCCTTCTCCACTGTAGTATTGTATGGTCATATATCTTTAACGGCAAAAAAACAGTTAAACCAGATAGTAAAATGGTCTGGCCGTTTGATAGCTGAGTCTAAACCAGGAGTGGCATCCCTGTATACCAAACAGTTACAAAGGATGGCCTTCTCAATCATAGATGATGACTCTCAACCTAATGACTTTCAGTTATTGCCGTCTGTGAGGAGGTATAAAGTCCCGAGGTGTAGAACGAAAAGATATAAGAGCAGCATCGTACCAATTAATATGATTAACAAAGTGTAGAGGTGGTTCTTAGAAATGTACTAAGGTTTTTATGATTTTTATCCATTGTTTTTATTTTTATTTTTAAGTTGTTTGTTTTTATGTTTTTCAGTTCTTCATCAGGTCCTTTTACAAAGAAAACATGTAATGTTTTGAGAGCACTTTCTTTCTTTCTTGAGAGCACTATTTACTTATTTGTCTTTATGTTTTGTGGAGTATTCTTTGTTTGTGTGTTTTTGTATTGGATGCCATAGTCATTACACTGTAAAACAAATTTACCTACGGGTATAATAAAACTAACCTAACCTAACCTAAACTAACCTAAACTAACCTAACCTAACCTAACCTAACCTAACCTAAACTAACCTAACCTAACCTAACCTAACCTAACCTACTTAAGTAAAAATCTGTTACAACTTTCACTTGTAATGGAGTAATATTTGACCAGTTGTACTTTAACTTTTACTCAACTAATGAAGTTGTGTACTTTGTCCACCTCTGGACATGATAAACTGGATTTGAATGTAAATTATCACTGAAATTCACAGGTAAATCCCAAATAAACATTATTTTCCTGTATGCAAATAAACTGTATGTCAGTGTTTCAGCAGATCATAACCGTACGGCTTCATATGTGAACGGATGAAACTCTTTCTCTCTCCTCTTGGATTTTGGACGTTCATCTCAAGAATGTAAGAAAATACTTTAGGATTTATAGCCAATGTCTGTTGAAAAGAAAATCAAACTCTTGTGTCTCTATCAGGAAATCTTTGGGAATTATGTCTCGGCAAAAGCAGAATTTGCTGTGGCTGATGATCTTCTGTTGTGCTTCAGGCCAGATAAGTATGTCGCTTTAAATGACAAATTACATTTATCAACTTTGAAAGAACAAATATGTTTTTTTGATGTGCTTAGCCTTATAATGTTGTGTTTCTTTGTGCAGCCTGCTCGAAAATAATGATCATTGGAGACAATCTGACTAATGCATATTTCGAGAATTTAAATAATTCAACTTGCGCAGGTAGCTGTGAAATATTCTACATATTTATTTTCTGAAAGTGCTTGTGATGACAGATTAATAGAGATAATGCCTTTTTATTCCAGCTGTAAACCTGACATGTCCGTCGGCTTGTGAAATACTGATAGGGAATTTTTGCATAATGACTGTCAAACCAAACTCCACGTTAAAGGGTAACAGTGTTACTTTCGTATTATATATGATTACCATTTTGTATTAATATTTTGAACTAGCTTGTTTTAATATTTTTTCAGTTTGTGTTTTAGTTAAAGTTTTAATTATTTTGTTGTTATGTACTCACTTTTTTATTTTTATTTTATAGAGTTTTTATCTAGGTTTAATTTACATTTATTTCAGTTTAATTTAAGATATTTAGTACTTTTAACTTAAATGTAGGCCTATGCTAGTTAGTTGCCAAGGCAAATTTTTAAATTTTCTTTACATCTTCAAAAAATAAAAAATAATAGTTATTGATAACAACACTGGGTAAAGTATGCATATATTTTAATTACAAACCATTATTGAATAATTTTTTTTAAATGTTCTATCTTGTTTTCAGGACAATGCAAAACATTAAACAGAACATACTCTTTCAACATTACAAACAACTGGGGGAGTTATGAAATCAGAACGAAAGAGATACTTAAAGACATACAAATTTGGATTTTACCAAATGAATTTAAGTGCTTGCCATCAGCAGTCCTGAATTCAACAGGTGCGTGTCTTCAGATGCAGAGTGTAACACACACAACACCGCATGAGTACAGGTATACGCTTGTGTTTCCATGAGTGATCACTGTTGTCAGTCAATATGACATCATCGTTGCCATCAGTCATTATGACATCATCGCTGCTGTCAGTCGCTGTTGTCAGTCATTATGACATCATCGGTGCTGTCAGTCATTATGACATCATCACTGCTGTCAGTCGCTGTTGTCAGTCATTATGACATCATCGGTGCCGTCAGTCATTATGACATCATCGGTGCTGTCAGTCATTATGACGTCATCGGTGCTGTCAATCATTTTGACGTCATCGGTGCTGTCAGTCATTATGACATCATCGCTGCCGTCACTCATTAGGACGTCATCGGTGCTGCCAGTCATTATGACGTCATCGGTGCTGTCAGTCATTATGACATCATCTGTGCTGTCAGTCATTATGACATCATTGTGCCGTCACTCATTATGACATCATTGTGCCGTCAGTCATTATGACATCATTGTGCTGTCAGTCATTATGATATTAATAATAATAATAATAATAATAGATTTTATTTATAATGCACTTTTCATTCCGAAGAATCTCAAAGTGCAACAAAGGGGGGGGGGGGGGGGGAATAACAACAAAAAATGAATAACAAGTAAAAATATAGAATACTACA
Source organism: Pseudorasbora parva (assembly GCF_024679245.1). Taxonomy (NCBI): domain Eukaryota; kingdom Metazoa; phylum Chordata; class Actinopteri; order Cypriniformes; family Gobionidae; genus Pseudorasbora; species Pseudorasbora parva. The sequence goes on from NC_090181.1 coordinate 2,118,900, forward strand.
AACAATCAACCAACACAGAAAACAGAACAGAAACAGAGCTGATGGTGAACAGAAACAGAGCTGATGGTGAACAGAAACAGAGCTGATGGTGAACAGAAACAGAGCTGATGGTGAACAGAAACAGAGCTGATGGTGGACAGAAAACAGCTGATGGTGGAAGTCTCTGTTAGCTCCGCAGCACACTGTGGTCCACTCCATGTTTCAGATTTCTCCCAGCGGCAGTGTCCCGATGACATCGCCGAGCACGACAGCTGAAGACCAGATGATGGGTCTTCTTCATGATGATTCAAACGATGGGGATCGCTGCAGCACCATGCAAGAGGCAGAACATTCCTCCGGACACTTCTGTGGACACACCGGGGCCGGCGCAGATGTCGCTCCACGGTCGCAATGCAGGACGGAACAGCGGCGCAGCCGAGAAGCAGAACATCCCAACATCATGCCGGACGCCGCCGACGAGAGCCCGGATGACGCTAGCCCGGTGCAAACTTCAGCCACCATGCAGCTTAAGCCCAAGGGAGACCACCAGTGAGCACCCGCGGCGAGAAACATCAAATGTCCTCCAAACCAGAAACCAACCGCAGCAATTCAAACGTAAACATTAGAGAAGCGGTTGAAAACGGCGAAACGACGAACAACGACCTCTCAGTGGCTGCCAACAATCAGCAACAGTCCCAATTGTAGCTCTGACTGTTAGACTAGTCACGTAGTTATCACATATTATCGGTGCCATCCGTTGCTGCTGTCAGTCATTATGACGTCATCATTGCTGTCACTTATTAGGACGTTATCACTGCCGTCAGTCATTATGACATCATCGCTGCCGTCAGTCATTATGACATCATCGCTGCTGTCAGTCATTATGACATCATCGCTGCCATCAGTCATTATGACATCATCGCTGCTGTCAGTCATTATGACATCATCGCTGCCGTCAGTCATTATGACATCATCGCTGCTGTCAGTCATTATGACGTCATTGCTGCCGTCAGTCATTATGACGTCATCGCTGCCATCAGTCATTATGACATCATTGCTGCCGTCAGTCATTATGACATCATCGCTGCCATCAGTCATTATGACATCATCGCTGCCGTCCGTCATTATGACATCATCGCTGCCATCAGTTGCTGCTGTCAGTCATTATGACATCATCGTGCCATCAGTCATTATGACATCAACGGTGCCGCCAGTCATTATGACGTCATCGCTTCTGTCAGTAGTCATTATGACGTCATCACTTCCATCAGTCGCTGCCATAAGTCATTATGACGTCATCGCTTCTGTCAGTCGCAGCCATCAGTCATTATGACGTCATCGCTTCTGTCAGTCGCTGCTGTCAGTCATTATGACGTCATCGCTTCTGTCAGTCGCTGCTGTCAGTCATTATGACGTCATCGCTTCTGTCAGTCGCTGCTGTCAGTCATTATGGCATCATCGGTGCCATCAGTCATTATGACGTCATCGCTTCTGTCAGTCGCTGCCATCAGTCATTATGACGTCATCTCTTCTGTCAGTCGCTGCTGTCAGTCATTATGACGTCATCAGTGCCATCAGTCATTATGACGTCATCGGTGCGTCACTCAGGGACATCGTTTGGCCTATTTTACGGGGGCTGAAGCTACCCTAAAATGTTCCTAAGCCCCCTAAATGATAATGAACAACAAAAACAATTCGATTTATCAATAACCGTATCCTCAATCATATTTAGATGCAACAAATGATATATATCCAGGAGCATCGGAGCATCACTCATTATGACGTCATCGGAGCGTCACTCATTATGACGTCATCGGAGCGTCACTCATTATGACATCATCGGAGCGTCACTCATTATGACGTCATCGGAGCGTCACTCATTATGACGTCATCGGAGCGTCACTCATTATGACGTCATCGGAGCGTCACTCATTATGACGTCATCGGAGCGTCACTCATTATGACGACATCGCTGCTGGTTACAATTTGAATTCTGAACATTCTATCAATCAACGCAAATATGTAACCCTGGACCACAAAACCAGGGTCAATTATTTTAAATTGAGATTTATACGCCATATGAAAGCTGAATAAATACGATTTCCATTGATGTATGATCTGTTAGGATAGGACAATATTTGGCAATTATTTGAATATCTGAAATCTAAGTGTGCAAAAAAATCAAAATATTTAAAGTTAAAGTTGTCCAAATAAAGTTCTTAGCAAGGCATATTCCTACTAATAATAATTTGATAATTTCTCTACTTTTACGATTGGAAATTTACAAAATATACTCATGGAACATGATCTTATTATCCTAATGATTCTAGGCACAAAAGAAAAATGGATAATTTTGACCCATACAAAGTATTGTTGGCTATTGCCACAAATATACCTGTGAAATGCAGGACTGGTTCTGTGCTCCAGGGTCACAACAAATGGAAGACTGAAATTATATACAAACCAGAATATTTGAATGGAGTGTGTATGCAATGAGTTCTTGAGAAACAGCAAGTCATGTACAACCACAAACTATTTTACAAACCCGATTCCAAAAAAGTTGGGTCACTGTACAAATTGTGATTAAAAAAGTATAAGAAAAGTATATAAAAAAGTATAAAATGTAAGAATTTACAAATCTCATAAACTTATATTTTGAAATGTCATGTCAAATATTGGCTCATTTTGGATTTTATGAGAGCTACATATTCCAAAAAAAGTTGGGACAGGTAGCAATAACAGGGCCGGAAAAATTAAATGTACATATAAGGAAACAGCAACTTTGCAAAAATGTGCTACTTATTAGGTCAATTGGCAACATGATTGGGTATAAAACGAGGCTCCCAGAGTGGCAGTGTCTCTCAGAAGTCAAGATGGGCAGAGGATCAGCAATTCCCCCCAATCCTGCCTGCAAAAAAATGTGGAGCAATATCAGAAAGGATTTTCTCAGAGAAAAATTGCAAAGAGTTTGAAGTTATCATCATCTACAGTGCATATTATCATCCAAAGATTCAGAATTTGGAACAATCTCTGTGTGTAAGGGTCAAGGCTAAAAAACCAGACTGGATGCCCGTGATCTTCGGCACTGCGTCACATATAGGAATGCTACTGTAATGGAAATCACAACATGGGCTCAGAGAACACAATCCACCATGCCATTTGCCGTCGCCGGCTAAAACTCTATGGGTCAAAAAAGAAGCCATATCTAAACATGAAGTGCAGGCGTTTTCTCTGGGCCAAGGCTCATTTAAAATGAACTGTGGCAAAGTGGAAAACTGTTCTGTGGTCAGACGAATCAAAATTTAAAGTTCTTTTTGGAAAACTGGGACGCCATGTCATCCGGACTAAAGAGGACAAGGACAACCCAAGTTGTTCTCAGCACTCAGTCCAGAAGCTGCATGTCTGATGGTGTGGGGTTGCATGAGTCTGTGTGGCATGGGCAGCTTACACATCTGGAAAGGCACCATCAATGCTGATAAGTATATCCAAGTTCTAGAACAACATATGCTCCCATCCAGACGTCGTCTCTTTCAGGGAAGACCTTGAATTTTCCAACATGACAATGCCAGACCACATACTGCATCAATTATAACATCATGGCTGTGTAGAAGAAGGATCCGGGCACTGAAATGGCCAGCCTGCAGTCCAGATCTTTCACCATTAGAAAACATTTGGAGCATCATAAAGAGGAAGATGCGACGAAGAAGACCTAAGACAATTGAGCAACTAGAATCCTGTATTAGACAAGAGTGGGACAACATTCCTGTTCCTAAACTTGTCTCCTCAGTCCCCAGACGTTTGCAGACTGATATAAAAAGAAGAGGGGATGACACACAGGGGTGAACATGGCCTTGGCCCAACTTTTTTGAGATGTGTTGATGCCATGAAATTTTAAATCAACTTATTGATATGTCATCTATATTGTATTCTGATTAAAATATTGAAATTTGAAACCTCCACATCATTGCATTCTGTTTTTATTCACAATTTATACAGTCCCAACTTTTTTGGAATCGGGTTTATATACTAGTTTAGGTTATGGATATTTAGCAAATGTTGTAATAATTCAATTTCTTCCCTTTTGCTTGATCCAGATGTGACTTGTCAGACCACCAACAACCCGACAACTACAACCCCCATAGAAAACACCTCAAATACCACAACACCGACCCCGATCCCGACTCCAACCAGAAGCAATGCAGTTACTCAATGCCCAAACACAAGTAAGATTTTACCCTCTTCTACAGTATAATAATATTTGTTGTAAAACCAGATAAACTTCACTCTGATTCCCACTGAAAAGTTATCTAGAAGCATTGAAATAAAATAAAAAAATTAAAGAAGAATCCTCAATCTCTCTAAAGTCTAGGTTTACATATTACAATGGGAAAGTCCAATATAAGATATATTTAGCAACAATGCCAAAAAATTCCATGCATTTTCCATGCAGCCTTTTCATCAACACGATGGTATATATTTGCATAAATATCAAGATAAGGATTATATGTAAATGGATTAGGCTGAAAGGAATGTTGTGAAAAATTTAAAATATATATTAATGATGATACAAAAAACAATTTTTTTTTAAATTAAACACTAAATGACGTACAAATAGGGACATTCTAAAATTCTTAATGTGAACTTGACTTAAGACAGTGATATTAATTCTCTGGTGCTGTAACATCATTTTTGACCAGCATTTTTTTTTACTTCATCAGAATGGTACAAAACTTGGTAAATGTTTTGGTACTTGCCATGTTAACAAGCACACACACATACACACACACACACACACACACACACACACACACACACACACACACACACACACACACACACACACACACACACACACACACACACACGCATTTGATTGCATTCAGAAATAATAGTAAATAAAGAGAAATAATGTACACTACAAACATTAAACACTACAAACATAGGTTATTTTAGTTCCCCTCACTCCAAAACAAATCTTTTCGGTATTCAGAACTATATAAAGCCAAAACGAAATAATTTAATGAGGAACTGAAAGTAACCAGTGTTGGACTAACTCCCTCATTCGAGCCCAAATGACTCCATATTTGTGATGTATTTGGATGCTAAACCATTATTTATTATAGGCTTTTGCTACTTAACTCACGTCCAATATTGATGGAAAAAATCATCCTCTTCACATGTGCAAAAATGAGCTTGAGAATAGAGACCTGCACTCCCGCGGGACTCGCGGAACCCAACGCATAGAGTGCGGCGCGGGACTAGATTTGATGGCTGAATGCCGACTTTGCATTACTACCGCAAAATAAAAAAAAAATCTAAAAAGAAACATCTAGAAACAAATAAATTATTATAAAATTAAATTAAAATGATTTACAGGTGGAGGCAGAGTAGGCCTATAACACGTTTTGCTGCGTTGTGCATTGTAACCAATATATTGGTTAAACATAGTATGTTTATTTCTAGAACGCGATGGCCAAACAGAGAAAAATCCACTCACCGCTCAAAAGAGTTTTTGCACAGTGCTGAATTCTGTATGTTGACAAATCCTCTGATTATAACAAAGAAAGTTTAGACATTATGAAAGATTCATTGTTCAGTAATTTTTATTAATAACAGCTTTGTAAGATCGCGTTGAATTGAGATGATAGCTTTTTTGGAATTATGAAGGGAGCACGCACTTTGCAAGTATTCTGCCACGCCAAACCAGGCACACGCTTGCTTTTACGTTAAATTACTTGAAATAGTGTCATGGACGTACAGGAAAAAAAGCGCTGTATACTTGTATGCGGACAGGAGCGGGACGAAACATGAATGTTGCGAGGGGGTGTATACTTGGAAACACCTGAGTGGAGCAGTGCTCACGCTGAATGGCAAGAATTGTTGGCTACTTCTGACTATTTAAACTGAGCTGTGTAACTTTTTATATATTAGATTGGCTGTTTTATTTTGATAATGAACTGACTGCGATGTCAAGTTTGCAATGACATTGTGTGCGCGTGAGGCGCCCGTGCGTAATAGCAGAGGAAACAAATATCTGTAATGGTCATACAGATAATAAGAGAAAGACATTGTTCAAAATTGCAAAAGTGTTTACTTGCATTGTGCTATTGTAAAATAACATAAAGAAAATAAGATTTGCTCTCTATCATCTGGGTTTCCATTTGGTGAGCTTGTTTGGAGGAGCGTCGCGCCTCACGATAATGAACCAAAGTCAGCAGCAACTGTCGCACATTTCTTTCCCCTTTTTTTGTTAATCTGTTAATAATTTATGTCAAATATATTTCATGTATTTTTTACTTTTATATAGGTCTATAGACTTATTTTATGAAAATTATTATTTTTAATTTTTAATGTAAGCTAACTCAAGTCTTCTTAATTGTCCTGGCGACCCATTTTTAAGTCTCAGTTAAGACCCAGGGTTTGAAAACCACTGCTCCAAAGTGAACGTCCAGCTAGTCGTGTCTGAAAGCCGCAATCTTTTATTTTTATTGGTTAAAATTAATATATAATTTTTTCGTGGGAATATTTCGAGTATGTTGGGGCAGTGAGAACATTTATTTTTCATAAAATTCTAAATCCAACGCTCAACTTGTTTGTTGGTGTTTGTCTGTGCAGTAATTTGCCTGTAGAGTAAAAATGTATTTCATATAAAAAAAAAAAAAAAATGTTGAGCACTAATCTGCCAAGAGTTCAATCTACCATGCTCAAAAGGTGAATAAACTGATTATATTGCATAAATATGCAATATAATCAGTTGCATAAATATTTCTGTTGGTCTTTTATTACCTTCAAGAAGTTCTCAGTTTACAAGTCTTTAAAATGTATAACAACTATGTTGACTTGTGTGTTTTTCTTTTTGTTTTTTGAGGTTGTTTGCGAATCCCTGCTGTTGATCCTGGAGCAAAATGTGAAAACGCTTCATATATCAATGATACATGCAGTAAGTCAGTGTTCATAAACTACTCAAACTTGCACACATCCAAATTTCAATCAATCAAAATAAATAAAGTAGGCCTACAACATGCAAAAGGACAGCATGTCTTTTCTCCAGTGAGGTATAACTTATAAGATTAGGGTAATATCAGGTTTTCTTGAGCTTTTAAACATAGAATGTACTTGGTTTGTTAGTTTAGTAATTGACCCTGCGCTAAGCCCCACCCTCCTTAGTTACGGTTGCTACGCCTGTCAATCTTTCCGCCTGGCACGTCTATTACAGTATGTATGCACCGGTGTGAGACATTTCCAAGGAGATAATTAGTCATTTTGGGCGAACAGTTGAAATATCTGAGAGGACAAGACAAAGGGGACTGCAGTATGCATTTGCTGGATATATCCATGACATACTATGCAACCGATTAGAAGCCACCTGATACGCATGTTCATGCACAGCAAGGGTAAGTTAAATTAGAAAATAATTGAATAATTATAAATCAAACAGCTAATCAATAAATCTTATGGAATAAACACAAGACATTAAGTTAGCCTGAACACTTTGCAGTGATTCTCCCGCTTATATTGAGCGTGCCGGCTAATGTTACTCCTCACACATCATGTGTCTAATCCACGCCTTGGACCAGGAACTAGCCAGAGACATACATAAAAACCCCACAGTTACTTGTAACAATACAGCCTTATAATAGAAAGTCACTCTGTCAGACATGATAAACACAGCCCCTGCAACAATTCTTATGATGGTCTTAATTTGCACACAATTTATCTAAACGAACTACGACACAAAACTAATAAATAAAGCTACCAGGCAGTCCTCTTTATAGTCTATATGCTGCATCATGTAATAATTTGCATCAGTCAAAAACCTCATGTTCGTTGGAGCAAACGTAACCGTAGGTGTTTTTTTTTAAAATCCTGTCATCATTTAGTTGTGAATGGAGCCTCACACACTGCTTGATTCAGGCCTGGCATTTCTCACCTTGGGTTTTAAGTTTGGGGATGGAAAAAAATTCCACCCTTTATCCAAACTTTTAGGATAGGTATCAGATTTGCACAAATTCATATGCACAAGTTCGAAAGCTTGACAGACCTTCTGCGCCTAGTTACGGTTGCTAAGCCAAGATTAATTCAGATCGCCAATGTCACGTGATTTCAGCAGTCTGACTCACGATCCGATTAATGAATCGATTCACTGCTTCATAACGGTTCGAAGCTTTGTTCTGAAATCGGCCATCACTATATAAGTCGTTATTTAGTGTTTTTTGCGCACTAACTCTATTCTGGCCTCTTCATCAATGATTGTAGAGCCGCTGTAGTGAGATGGGCTTTGTAACGACGTCTTTAGTGCCTTTATGGGTCTTGAGAGAGGAAATTACATTGGTGTCAATGAAGGCCTTTCTGAGACATCGGATTTCAACACTAATATCTTCATCTGTGTGTGAAGATGAACGGAGGACTGACGGCTGGCCAACCACAGGAGGAATTAATGACAGAAGTTACATTTATGGGGGAACTAACCCTTTAAGGCTGAAGACATGGAGAGGTCTCAGAAGGGCCCTACTTCCCCCACCGTCCCCTGGGACCTTACAGAGATACCACCACTTCCTGTCCAGCTTTACCGTGCATAACTCAAGACACAAGCCGACTTGGGGCTCCAGACTCTGGGCATGGAGGGATCACCCAGTGGACCCCCTATGCCGAGAGTATGAAGCCCCAACTCCCGAGATATGGTCACTTCCTTTGGAAATTTGACTGGGCATAACTTGGGATTCAAGCCGACTTAAGGCTCCATTCTCCCAGCATGGGGGGACCACTAGGAGACCCTTCCGAAAGGCCAGAGTATGGAGCCCCAACACGGCTTCCTTCCTGAGATACACTCAGTCAGACAGTCCAGGTTGACTCCAGCTACAACTCCAGAGTCAAGCCGACTTGAGGCTCCAGAACAACTACTCATCCCACCCAGGGCTGTAATCAAATATTAGTGAAAGGATTTTTTTTAATACCTATGAATCGCTGAATAACTATATTGATGTTTTAATTCCTTAAAATCAATTTTTATATTTGGTGAACAAATCATGGGCTTATTTGGAATAAATGCAGGCTTAAATGGTGCCAACGTACAGCTCTGGAAAAAATTAAGAGACCACTTAACATTGAGAAATTACGGAGCCCCTTGCATGACATCCAAGAGAAAAAAGGTAAATAGTGCGCACGATTTACTATTTCATTCCCTCGAATTTATAAATTATGTGCATGATTTAGTAAATCGAGTGAATGAATTAGTAAAATGTGCGCACTATTTATAAATGAAGGTAACAAAATGCAGACAATTTAGCCTACTAGTTTTTTACTGCACATCATGTGTGGGGCTCCGTAAGAAATCAATGTTAAGTTGTCTCTTAATTTTTTCCAGAGCTGTATAACTAATTAAGCCCATTCCAGACTTCTGACTTTATTCATAAAAAATCTTAATTTTATATTCTAAAATGTTCATAAATTAATTTACACTTTTAAATACATTTTTAAATGAGCGATAAATATTGCATTTTAACAAATGACTTTTCTTATAAACCATGGCAATATCTTAAGCAGCACGTAAACATACTTTATCACTAGAAATATCGATATAACTTGAAAACATTATGCAATCATTCTCCTTTAAAGAGTCAAGAACCCTAGAACTCTACATAGACCTCCACTGAACCTTTTGGTGTATGTGATGAACATGTCTCTACTGTATAATGCAGAAATTAAGTGTTTCTTATGATATATGACATATTAGAACACTTTAATATGTTAATTATTGCATGGTTGCACAGATATATAATTAAAATCCATTCCTTATTTCTTTGTGTTCAAGGGACAGAAGGAAGCAATTATCTTCTGTTTTTGAATGAGAGTGACTGGATGTGTACTACTACTGTCCCGCCACCGTCACACACCACCACAATCAATCCAACTACCGATTTCACAACACAGATCCCAAAAGCCACTCTTGCACAACTTGACACGACAATCACTATCCCAACAGAGACGAGTGAACCTTTTGAACCCGCAAAAGCATCGTAAGTCTGTGGTTACCAGTGACTATAAGTCTAAAACTCTAGTACAGAACACCAAGTGATTCAATCAATTTTGCAGAGAGACTCTGGACAACATGACCTCTATGGTGGAGGAGATGGAAAAAAAAAATATAAGCAATATGGCGATTAAGATGGGAGATGTTATTGGTGTTCTCCAAAGACAAGCCAAGAACACAGAAAGCAAAGACATTCAAATATGCTACTCTCCAAATCAGAACATGATCAACGTAAGGCACGAGAAGCATTAAAGCATGTGGCTAGGATTGTATTGATTTATCAGTTTTAATTCCTCTTTTATATCCACAGGTTGTTGAGAATAACATGAAGGCAGACTTTCCCTGGTCTGTAAATGTTCCCAGGGAGGCCTTTGATAAATCACGACTGGAAAACAACGGAAGTGCGTTTGTTGGAGTTTTACGGTTCAAAAACATGGGAAATAAGGTAATGTGTGCATTGGGTTCTATATTTGTACAAATGTTTCTTAATCTGTTGCATTCACACATTTATATTTGATTATTAATGATTGCTTTTTAATTCTTGTATGGTATGGTTTATTACTTAGGGTGAAAACCTTTTGAACGATGAGGTTTATGGAATAACGATGGGCGCCAATATCTCCAACCTTACCGACAATATTGAAATGTTCTTTACAAAGAAAGTGGTAATGAAGGTTTTGTTGTGAAACTTGTTTTATTATAATCAGACACTGTACAGGGAAAATAATAATTAAACACAATCTTACAGGTCGGTAATGCGTCCTGCAATTCTTGGGATGGCAAAGGTAAATTCACATATTTCTGTATTGATCAGTTCCCATCAAGTTATTTTATATAATTCATTTCATTTGCCACTCTTTTTTCTTTAAAGGAAATCTTAAATGGACAACGTCCGGCTGTAAGACAGACATCAACAATAACACCATAAAGTGCTCATGTTCACATCTGACGTTCTTTGCCGTGCTGATGGTGAGAAGCTTCTCAGAGTTTCAGAGATAAAAACACCATGAATTAAATCTCTATTAGTCTATTAGTCCACGTCTATATGCTAATGAACATGTGCACGATGACTAAAGAAACTTAACAGATATATGCATCTAAAATTTTAAGTCTCTCTCTTTTGGGAAAATCTAACACATTGACAATAAAAAGGTTTAGTCCAAAATGTGTCTAGAATAATAACATTTCTCCAAAAATACAACCTACTTTTTAAAATGAAAGAAACAGAAATGATACTGAAAAAAATAATAAAAAATACTTCAGACGACATTAAAGAGCATCAAACATATGAATGAATTAATTATTTTTTTTAAATGAATAAACACATAAAAACATGAATAAGCAGAGAAACGCCAACTAAACCTCATCAATATAATCATTAGACAAATTCTCATATTGTTTTAAGAATCATTCGCATTATTTATTACTACTTAATCAAAAAGATTTAAGAAGTGAGTCCACCTTAATTAACAGCTGTGAGAGTTTAAGTGTTGTTTATGGATAACAAACAAACAAACAAACAAATATATTCTTTAGACTTGTTGGAAGCATCAGTATATTAGCAAATATTATTTTTAACTTTAAAAGATTTAACTATGCGTGAGTATGTCACCAAAACATCTGAATTCATTCACAAGGAAAGAATACATATATCAACGTATCTTCCCTCTGACCTCAAAATGTACAGGTACTAGGAACATCAACATATTTAGACAGTCAAATTTACAGTGTCATAATACTATAATAGTGTGACCAGTGGTTGCAAAGGCAAAGCAAAGATGTAAATAATACCTGGAGGAAACTAACAAGTCAATGCAAGCCTGTTTCATACTTTTAAGTGCTCTCAGAAAAATAATAATCTAAATACACTGATACTTAATTATCCACAACAATTGTATCTAGTCTTATCTTGATTGTTATCCTAATTTAATTTAAGTGAAAATGACATTTTCTTAGCTATAGATGATATTTAAACAAAAAGTACAAATAGCAATAGATTCTATTTACACTAAGTAAAAATAGCAGTATTTTCTTGTAAAAAGTTTTTAATAGTAGTTAGATGCTATTTATACTTTTTAGGCAGATTTTGCACCTTAGGTCAGAGTCCTGCACGGGTCTGATTTTTAAAATCCACACCCACCCGTACCCGCGGTGCTTAAAACCAGATCTGAACCGTTTTCCGACAGCAGCACTAATTAAAATTAGCACTCGACCCAACCCGCTTTAAATAGAACCGACACCAAACCCGCACCCAAAATAAAATCAGCATTTCATATTATAGACACTCTTACAAAAATGTTTGTTGCCAGGTTATACAGAAGTTATTACACAACCATTAACACAAGGACAACGTCAGTCGAAGCTGTCAAAAGGCTACATTATGAAGAACATATTTATGTGTCCTTATCATCTCTACCAGTCACCTCAGTGTTGTTGTACTTTACACCGTATGCAATAAAAACAGTGTAAATTATTAAATGTATTAAAATTATTAAATGGATGCCACCTGATTGAGACAATAAAGCCCCCTCCCCACACCTACCCCTAACCATTAAACACTTTATTATTAAACACACATTAGACACTTTATTTTCACATTTCAATGATTTTCTTCATTTTTCAATTCAAAATACATGCCTTTTTGATCTGATATGTGATGGCAAAAGGGAGTAGAGCAAGTTTGGCAAAAGTCGAACTCAAACATTATGATAACATTAAAAAGTGTTGGTCAATTTACACCAAAACTTTTTGCCATGTGCCTTACCCCTACACTATTGCTACTGTTGATAGTACAGCATCTTCCGTAAATTTGTCTGGTCCAACCAGAAGTCAGTGGGCGATGTTATTGTAAATAGTCTTTGCAAACAAGGTGGGCTATTTGCATTTATTGCACTGTGACGTGAGTCTGGTGTGGGAGTGGCAGGGGTTAGTTGTCACACAGAGTGAAAAAGGTTGACATTGAGCCGCTAAACCTCCAACCTCCGAAGAATCACCCATTTTAAACAAACAGCGAACAGAGGAGTGTCTGCTAGAGAAAAGAGAACGAGACAGAGCTCGTAATAAAACCAGAATCAACATTTCTGAGAGGTCTGGAGAGAACCGAGTGATTTGAAATGTTGTAAAATTGACGTGTAGATGATACTAGTTCTCTAACTGATTGTAAGCATTATCTGAAGACTCATTTCATTATGATTATAGCTCTGTGCTGAGGAAGTAACGGATCTCTTGACGGGTAAAGCTACAGTAAAGTCAGTCAACTTGAGATCCTTTCCATCTAGACTGATTATTTCTCTTAAAGGACAACTCTGGTGAGAAATGACCCTAGGGGTAACTAAAAGATGGTCAGCGAGTAGATCGTTCTCTGGGATGCGTTTTCATGAAAATCGAATGTAAAGAGTTTTATCTCTAAACACAGATTATCTTATAACGCTTGTCTATGGGGCACAGGGTCAGTGAAATTAAACCGCTAGTTAATATCACTAACAGCTCAACATAGCCTCAAACTAACACGGCAGCATAATGAGGGTCCCTACATGCAAACCGAAGCATTGAGAAACTTTGTAAGAGTACAAACAGTTTAAAAAGAAGATACTTTATAAAGACCATCTTGGAAAACAGCATCGACGAGTCAAGCCACGAACGCTGTGCTACTTATTAAACTGTTTGTACTCTTACAAAGTTCTCAATGCTTTGGTTTGCATGTAGGGACCCTCATTATGCTGCCGTGTTAGTGTGAGCATCTGTTAGTTACCCCTAGGGTCATTTCTCACCGGAGTTGTCCTTTAAGTCTGGTAAAGAATTATTTATGAGCAGTAAGACAAACACACTCATCCGCACAGTCACACAGAGCCGAAGCAGAACCAATACAATGTTCTCCAGAAAAATGCATGCAGAGGGCCAAAAGTTACATAGTGCACCTTTAAATTATCAAATGTCATTGTTCTCATTCGGTATTTATAAGTTGTGATTGGATTGCGCCTTTTTGTTGTTGTTATTTTTTTTAAATGACTGTAAAGAAATCTATCAATCTGTCTGTCTGCTTTTGAATAAAGGTCAATAAATACAGCCAGATGTTGTAGTTAGGACATCTACCAGCTGTCGACTCAGTTATACTAACTAGAGCCATAAAATGAACAAGGAGCATTTGATCTTGGGAGTAAATGTTGAGAAAAATTTGACTTCAAAATGAGATTTTTTAAATGAGATTTTTTGACTTGCAGACATTGACATGATGATGACTAGTGGAAATGAGAGTAATTATCCAGCTGATCTGTGTTTTTCTGTTGTGCTTTCTTTGATCTCTCAGTCTCTGCCCGATAACAGCACAGCACCGTACGTGGAATCATTGAGCTTCATCTCTTCTATCGGCTGCGGCATCTCCATGTTTTTTCTGTCCGTCGCTCTGTTCATGCATTTCCTCTTACGGTAGAGTGTCTTTAATTTGAACATCTAGTTTGTGCTGTTAGTACTTCAAGTATTGAAGTTCTTTGACCAGTTGTGTTTGTTCCTCTTTTGGATGGAAGTGTCTGCATGTTTCAAATACAGGCTGTTTTTCATCTTTGAACAGGAAAGCCAAATCAAATCAGGCCACAAAGATCTTGATAAACATGTTTGTGGCTTTGTTTCTCCTGAATTTATCCTTTTTGACAAACGAGAGCGTGGCCAACACAGGAGACAAGGCTGCGTGCATCTTCATAGCGCTGCTCATGCATTACTCCATGCTGGCTACATTCACCTGGTTCTTCATTCAAGCTCTTCATATGTACTTATGGCTCATCAGACAGAATGTCACCATCACAAACTACATGAGGAAGATCACCGTGTGCGGCTGGAGTGAGTTATATGAACAAAACACCTGTTATTATAGTGTTCACTTAAGAAAATATCTGTTTAAAACAAAAACCAGCAGACTGCAAACTCGAGTTTAGCTGAAAAAGAAAATTGCAACGTTAACAGATTTTGTGGGCATTCCACATTGCATCCCTCTATCCCTCTTTTAAATTTACCTAAAAATACCTAAATTTACCAATTATTGTTGGGGTTTGAAGTAGGGATATGCCCCTTTGGACAGGTACTCTCAGGGAAAAATGTTCTACTTGGGGCACTTGCTTTAGGGAACAGAGTCCCGTGCATTCTTCTGCACATCACATCGGATGCACTAGGGTATTGACATGCTTTTTGAATCTGGCTAGTTTTGCAGAGTCGCTTAATGTTAGGGGTGTGACAAGATCTCACGAGACTAAACTGTGACGAGATTTCTCATTGAGGTAAAAAGCTGTCTCATCATATTCTCATGACCTGGTCATGACGGAGTGAGAGGGGGAAGTTTATATTATGCCTCCACTCTAGTTTTGCTTTTTATAGAAATAAAAACAATTTAATTCAGGTGGATAATCATAACAGTCGCTTCAATTCCATCAGCTCATCTAGAACGAGTTGTTCCAGTCTTGCGAGCTATTCGCAGCACTGATCAAGTGACGAGAAGACGAGTGTGTGTTATGAGGTGTGTTACGTGTTAGTGAAGCGCTCGCATTCAGCGTGTGTTACGAGTGTGTGTTACATGTTAGTGGACAAGACTGTGCTGGAGGATTCGTTGCGCAGCAGATGCCAGACTTATATTTTAAACTGCACGTTCTGCACCACCGCTCCCTAATCACAGAGTATACATATGATCGCGAAATTGAAAGTAAAAGGAAATATGCATTCAAAATTCAAATGCGATTTCAATAATTTACCGCTGTTTGAAAGCGGCTCCCTGAGGCATGAAAATATCTCTGAATATGAAAGATATCTAGTTGTAATCATCTCTTAGCTCTAATGCTTGAAGAAAAAAACGGGTGACGTCACGACCAGGAAAGGATAAATACACCTCCGGTCTGACCAGACTTCAGCAAAACTGCCAAAGCAAAGATCGTAGGGATGCAGGGAGTATGGCAAGGGGACGCAGTGTCTCGTTCCTTTCTCAGGGAACTATGGTTATAGTTATAACATGTTAAAACCTGAGACATTCCCTTTAGGGGAACTTTACACTGTGTCCACTAGGGACAGCTTTGGGAACGAAAAACCAAAATGTCATAATACATAATACCTTTCGTTTGAAACTAGGACCAACTAGGACCAAACTAGGACCAACCGGCCGCATCGCAGACTTCTTTAAGGGAAACCCCCGAAACCAAGGCCTTAGAGGCCGCCATACTCCTAGTAGAGTGAGCTCTGACAGCTAAAGGGCACTGCTGACCCAAAGACTCATAAGCTAGAGAAAAAGCCTCAACTATCCACTTGCTGAAGCCTTGTTTATACTTGACGTGTCCGCATGAGCGCGAGGGTGCGCACGGCAAAAATGACGTCGACACGGAGGGGGTTGTAGTGTGCGTTGGGTCCGCAAGACTCCATTTCACCTGGCAGTGTGCAGCACATTTTTTGTAACTCCGCGCGCAGCTCCGCATTCGAAGATGAACGAGTTCTCGGCGAATCTAGCCGAGCATGACGTCTCATCACACCAGCCCCCAGTTTGCACATACAAATTAGGTGCTTATATTTACAAAATGAGCATACAAAAGCAGAAATAAGCCGTTTTAAATAAAGATCCATGTTTAACCAAATAAATAAATAAATCACGACACTAAAGTTTAGTGAAATTAGGAAATATTTAAAAGATCGTTAATTTAGTGCATATTTTGTTCTCATGTCACAAGTAATAATATCAAGCAAAGGTTTACTGAGTTTTACACAATTCTTTTGTGGTGTGGTTTTTGGTGAAATGTACTAAAATAAATATCACTTGTGTACATTAGCACACTTCTTCTTGACGCTTTTTCCTGTTGGTTTATAGAACAATTACTCCAAGTCGCCCTCTGTCGTTTCAAAGAATAGCACAACGGCGAGCGCGTCAAGTATAAACACCTCGTCCGTTTGGGGAGGAGTGCGCGCAGTCAGCGGAGGCTTGCGCAGCGGAGACAGGCAAAAGTATAAACAAGCCCCTAGTGTATGTTTGGACGTAGGGAGACCCGTTATGCGGCCTAAAACACACAAACAATCGATATCCGCTTTTCGCCACAGGGCAGCTCTGTGGACATAAGCATCCAGTGCTCTCACTGGACATATAAGGTTCAATTTTTCCTGGTCCGGATTAGCAAACGGAGGAGGACAGAGAGCCTGCAGTACTATAGGTCTTGGGACACTGGTTAGTACCTTCAGAACATACCCTAATATAGGGTAAAGGAAAGTTTTAACCATCCCCGGTGAACACTCCAAGCACGTAGGGGATATAGATAGGGCATGAAGGTCTCCTACTCTCTTAATAGAAGAAATGGCAAGAAGGAAGAGTTTCTTTAGAGTCAGAAACTTCTCTGAGATGCTGTCAAGTGGCTTGAACGGAGCCGGTGATAACCCTTACAACACGATAGCCAAATCCCAAGCAGGAATACTAGTGCGCACAGCAGGCCTCAGCCTCTTGGTGCCACGTAGTAAACGAGTCACCAACAGGTTTCTCCCTACAGTGATACCATCCACACGGGCATGGTAAGCTGATAAAGCTGACATAAACACATTTAGTGTAGAAGGGGTTAACCCGGAAGAGCAACAATCTTGTAGAAAATCTAGCACTGGGTTAGGGTTAGGTTAGGGTTAGGGTCAGCAAAATTGAAGAACCCGGTATTGGTATGCTTTTGCCCCCAAAAGCGAACCTCAGGAACTTCCTGTGCTGTGGTTGGAGACATGGAAGTATGCATCTTTTAGATCTATTGTGACAAACCAGTCCTCGAATCTGATTTGAGTCACAATTTGACTTTGCGTCAGCATTTTGAAATTTAGTCTTCTGACTGTACAATTCAAATGACGAAGATCTAATATGGGATGCAACCCTCCATCCTTTTTTGGAGCTATGAAGGAACGGCTGTAAAAAACAGAATCTCTGTCTGATCCAGGGATCTGTTCTATAGCCTCCTTCTTTATTAAGGTCTCTACTTCCTGTTCCATTATCAGAGCCTGCTCGGGGTGCACTAGAGTTAAGAGCACCCCGCTGAATCGAGGTGGGGGGAACCCAAGTTGAATTCTGTACCCTTTCTCTATCGTTTGCAGGACCCATAGCGATATATTTGGTTGAAGCCTCCACTCTGCCAGAAAATCTACTTAGGGAATCAGCCTCTTTTCTCTCCAGCCACTTCAGTGTCGTGAAACATACCTGCAGGCCCTAATCGATTTGACTGTGTTTTTAACCTGCTCGGAGGCCGAGAGTGTGACACATTGTCTAGTGGACGCGGAATCACGAGCCAGCTGGAAGACGCTGCGCCCTGAAGCACTGGCCTCAAGCCTTCTTCGCCTGAAGCATGACTTTCAGGTCGGTCTTTGGCTTAGAAGGCTTCGGCTGAGAGTGACGACCTTGCCCACCGAATCTCTTAGGTGGAGCACGAGATGCGACACTCTCATTTTGCTACTGCCTATATGAAGAGATTGACGGCTGGGGCTGCTCACAGCAGCCCCAGAGGGTTGGTGGCGGCGTGGAAGATACTTTTTAAAAGCTTCTGCTTGCTTCTTACTCTCTTGAAATCTGTCGACGACAGTTCGGCATTGCCGAACAGCGTTCCCAAAGCTGTCCCTAGTGGACGCAGTGTATAGTTCCTTCGTAAGAGAAAACAGTACTGCTGTCTTTTACTGTATATGATAATTTATACACAAAAAGTAGTACTGAAATGACATTCATTACAAGATGATTAGTTAAAGGGGTCATATAATGGTACATGCACTTTTTACAAGTTGATTGTATGGAAATGTGTGTTGGCAGTGCCTGTACACAACCATCCTATAATGATAAAAATCCATCCAGTGTTTTTTTTTTAATCTCCTTATATGTTTCCCCCTGTCTCAAATCAAGCCATTTGACCATTTCACACACACCCCTCCCACAATTGTTGATTGACAGCAGCGTTTTAACACAGACCCGTCCTGAGTAAGATGTTTTCATAGTTCGCCATTGTTGATACACTGGAGCAGAATGGCGTCTAAGAGATTGCGGTGTTCTGTTCTTGGGTGTGATAACAAACACAACATTCATTTTGATGTTGCTAAATCCGAACTGCTGAAGACAGAGTGGCTGAGTTTTTTTTCCAAAGGGAATATTCCCCCCGATCAACGTCAATGCTTTCATGTTTGCGCGAATCATTTCTCACCTGACTGCTTTATAAACGAGGGTCAGTATAAAGCAGGTTTTGGTAAGAAGCTGCTCCTGAAAGAAGGATCGGTACCAACTATTAGTGTTCCTGCTATACCTCCAGAAGAAGTGAGTGCAGCTTGAATCGCTTGCACGCTTCATGATGAATGCGGCTAAAGTTTACAGGGTAAGTTACATTACGGCATGAAAATGTATGACGTTCTCAATATAATTCACAATCCCACGTTTATAATGAACTAAGCGTCATTATGGTTATTGTGTTATTACAAACTGTGTCCGCTGGTGATAAAGTTAATGTGGTAACACTACGCTAAGCTTACTTTTGTAGATGGTTTATAACGGTGTCTGTGGTGACCTAATGTAGTGCTTCAGTCCTGACAGTTATACCTAACACTGCATAGATGTTACGCATCACTGACAAGCCTACATTTACAGATTTTTTTTTTACATGACCATTAGCTGTAATATCAATCTGTCAATGAACTAACGTATACATCAGTAAACGCATAACATTCGTATCTCACTATGCTAACGTTACCCTGCCAGTACAAAGATAGATCAAAGTGACATTACGTAAACCAACCATTCAGAAATGACCAGCTCGCTGGCCATCATCTTTTTCCGGGTTCAAATGATACAGTGTCCTCAGAGACTCCTGTTGCCATTCTTTCTCCAAAATATACCCTCAACTTTTGTCAAAGCAACTCTCCATGTGTGTCAAAATGCCCCACAGAACCAGGTAAAATTAGTGTTTTCTTACGATACTAAGGATCATTTTTAATTAAAGTATATTACAAACTTTTCATTTAGACACTAAAGAATCATATTAACTTGTACAAAGATGGCATTATATGACCCCTTTAAAACATTTCAAATATACCTGCAAACAATTTTTAATTTCTAGTCATGTATTTGGTCATTGTGGATTTCTTAAAAATTTGATGTAAAAATCTTGTCTCGTCTCGCTCGTCTCGTGAGATTATTTTGTCACACCCCTACTTAATGTTATTTTCACTCTGTTTGTGCATATTCACAACTTAGAGGTCTGGCATTTCCTCTGCATGGCACTGGCAATTATGTTCCCCACAGTATCAGTATCACAGTTCAAAGTTCCACTTAAAAAGGGAATATCTTGTGTTGAGAATGCAACCCAGTTTCTGGAGAAGGTAAAACCAGATGTTGCGTATTGCTGCCATACTTCAGGGCATGTTTGCACATCTCCTTCAGACAAAAGAGTTGATGACACTCTGAGTGTAATGTCATGGACTACAGTCTGCCAATAGATTGCTGTGTGTTTAAACATACACCAGACAGTCGAGGGCAAGGGCGTTCACCTTAGTGCCAACACAAGATGCAGCATCAAAGTTCCACCTCTCAGGGAACTGGGTTGCAACCCAAGATGTCTATATATTTTTTTCATAATTTTTTATTTTAGTTTTAGTTATTTTAGTACATCAAGTTAAACTAAATGAAAATGAGAAATGTTGCATTGGCAGATTTTTATATGATTTATGTTTAGTTGAAGTTTATTTTAATTCCACTTACAAAAATGTGTTGTTTTACTTTTAGTTACCTTTAATAACCCTGATCTCCATGTTTTCAGTGTTTCCAACTCCTATAGTCATAGCCATTGCTTCAGTAGGAGAATATAAAGTGCTGATCATAAACACAACATCTGGAAAAAGCCCACAAATGTAAGTTGTTCTGATGTCACAAATGCATGAATTAAATATGACCTATTATGCTTTTATGCCTATATAACTCCCTCCAGTGAGAGTTCTTCTCTATGTCAGTGTCTATGCCACTTAATGCCAAGTCAGTTTTTAGCATGTTGAAAATGGTGGTTATGGTAAAGGACAGGCATTTCACAACACACTGCTGTCAGTCACCAGCTGGTGTGCCCATGTTGACCACTAGTGGGCACTCCTTCCCTGACCACTGCCACTCAGCCCTGAACTTCAATCCTTTGCCTGGACTCTTCAGTAATGATTGCATTCAGTCTATACACAATGTGATTGGCCTGAGCAGAGTTGTTTTTTTCCCAGCTCGCAAGTCTATAGAGAGTTGCTAGATGACACTGGCTTCAAATTAGATTTGCTGCCATTAGGGTGCATCTAGATCCTAGACCCTTTACATGCTATTTTGACTATGATTCTGGATTCTCAAATAAATCTTTGCTTGGATCTTATCCAAAGTCTCAGAACATTCTGTGACAGAAAACCTTGTTCACTTCAAATACAGTAGCATGACAGTTTGGATTCTTCCTCAAGCCAATAAGGAGTGGAGGGCACGATATCAGGCATTGACTGGGGGTAGGTGGATTAGCTCAGTTATTTTGGACCATGGCTGTGGGGCTGGAATATAATGATACTGTTACCAGCAGCCATATCAGCCTGTAGCCCAAGACTGGTTTCCCACTGAAGCTAAGCAGGACTGAGACTGGTCAGTACCTGGATGGGAGACCAACTGGGAAAACCAGGTAGCTGCTGGAAGAGGTGTTAGTGAGACCAGCAGGGGGTGCTCACCCTGTGGTCTGTGTGGGTCCTAACACCCCAGTATAGTGATGAGGACACTGTACTGTCAAAGAGCACCGTTCTTCAGATGAGACGTTAAACCGAGGTCCTGACTCTCTGTGGTCATTAAAAATCCCAGGATGTCCTTCGATAAAGAGTAGGGCTGTAACCCCGGCATCATGGCCAAATTTGCCCATTGGCCTCTGTCCATCATGGCCTCCTAAAAATCCCAATATAATGATTGGCTTCATCACTCGGTCTCCTCTCCACTATAAACTGGTGTTGGGCGTTCTGGCGCAATATGGCTGCCATCGCATCATCCAGGTGGATGCTGCATATTGGTGGTGGTTGAGGAGATTCCCCCTTCTATGGAAAGCGCTTTAAGTGCTTAGAAATGTGCTATATAAATGTAATGAATGAATTATTATTATTTATTATTTCTGATCTAATAGATATCTTTAATGAATGCCTGGACTACAATTTTGCCTCCACGGCAGATGGAGGGACGTAAAAGCTTAGTTCACCTTAAAAATTATAATTCTGTCATTAATCACTTACCCTCATGTCGTTCCAAGACCTTTGTTCATCTTTGGAAAACAAATAAAGATATTAGTGTTGAAATCCGATGGCTCAGAAAGACCTTCATTGAAACCAATGCCATTTCCTCTCTCAAGACCCATAAAGGCACTAAAGACGTTGTTACAAAGCCCATCTAACTACAGTGGCTCTACAATCATTTTATAAAGCCACAAGAATAGTTTTTGTGCACAAAAAAACAACAACCAAATTTCAAAACACTGCTTCATAAATCCTTTGAGCTTAATGAATCAGTGTTTTGAATCGGTGGCTCGGATCGCCAAAATCATGTGATTTAAGCAGTTTGGCGGTTTGTCACGCTGATTCAAAATGATTCAAGGCTTTACGGAGGTATGTTTTGAAATCGGCCCAGCACTATATAAGTCGTTATTTCGGGTTTTTTGCGCACAAAAACTATTCTTGTTGCTTTTTTGGGTGACCTAACCTTTTAAGACTGGTTTTTGGGGTTTCATTGACTATCTCCAATATCAAAGTCAAATAGTTAAGCTTGTGTCTTTGGACAAGATTGTCACTACACCTGTGTCTTCAGACAAGATGGCCGCCACGCCAGAGTCTTCAGCCAGGATGCCCGCTATGGCTATGTCTTAGGACAAGATGGCCACTACAGCTGTGTCTTCAGCCAAGATGGCTGCCACGCCACAGTCATCAGCCAAGATGGCCGCCAGACCAGTCTTCAGCCAAGATGGCTGCCACACCAGAGTTCTCAGCCAAGATAGCTCACTCGTAAAAAGGAGGAGAAATAAGGCTTCCTCCATCCCACATGGCCCAG
Organism: Pseudorasbora parva; assembly: GCF_024679245.1. Lineage (NCBI taxonomy): Eukaryota > Metazoa > Chordata > Actinopteri > Cypriniformes > Gobionidae > Pseudorasbora > Pseudorasbora parva. Next base: position 2,141,957 of record NC_090181.1, read on the forward strand.
AGGCCATGCAAGCTCCATATTTGATGTCTGTCCTGTAGGTCTCTCACTGATGCCGGCTAAAGCCCCTAACTAGAGTCCAGCGATGGCTCCAGCACCTGACCAGAGTCTGGTGATGGGGGAGGGGCTATAGGTACCTGGAGTCCAATCCCTCCTGGTTCCCTGAATTGCCTGTACCTCAATGGCAACTTCCTGCACCTCCAGGGCTCCCTGAATCGTCTGCACTGCCATGGACCCCCAGCCTGCCAACGCCACCCTGAAGGCTTTCTAGCCTGCCAGATTTGCCCATGCTCCACAGCCTGGATCCACCCATCCTCCAAGTCCCAGATCCGCCAAAGTCTGTGAGCATTCTGTGACAACTGCTCCAGCCAACCAATTAGAGCACATTGTGCTTTTCAGAAGGTGGAGCCTCATAGGGACAGAAACTAAACAGAGCAATACTGACTGACTGGGAAAAGAGGAGCTTCAACAATAAAAAATATTGGGGGAAATAATCAACATTCAAGCAGGAAAACCTGCTTTAGTAGAGCCCCCAAACAACATGAAATCTCTGTAAAAGGGTACAATTAAAGACATAACTTTTCAAATGTCAACATTTTCTATTCTCTTCTAATTACAGGTGCTGGATTACTGATAATGTTATTCACTACATAGTGAACATTGGTTACTATGCCTTAGTCTTCATCTTCACAACTGGAGTCTTCATCATGATCGTCTCTAAGCTTGTCCAAGCCCGACACATAAAAGCGACTGATGGCAAGAAAAAGACGTTCAGAAAGCAGGTCATGATGGTGTTGAGTTTGTTCCTGCTCTTCGGCTTGACGTGGGCTGTGGCGTTCTTCAGTTATGGGCCGATGCTCATTCCCTCATATTACATCTTCACTGTGTTGAACTCATTTCAAGGTGAGAAACAATCACCAGGTCCTGCATAGACGATTGTGCGCAATTTGGTTGTTCTTTTGGTTACATTTTTTTTAATTAAACAAATAAATGTAATGATATCTGAAAAGTTTATGAATTAGTTGAAATATGTTCTACTGATTTTTCTTTTTCAGGGTTTTTCCTCTTCCTGTATTACTACCACGTTCACAATGATGTTGAAGGAAATTTCTCAGATAATTCAGAAAGCTCTGAATCTACCACAACTGTTGTTCAATCCAGAATTAATGCCGTGGAAAATATTTATAATTAGCAGAATTAAGGTTTCTTTATCTCAGACTTTTTTAGACTGATTTCTTCTCGGCTGAGACGAACTGTAAGGGCTGATTTAAAACTGGACTATAACGTTATACAACCTGGATCACCTTGAGGAATATATCAATGTGCACTACAACAGATTCTGCAACACCATGAACAGGGACAAACCAGAAAACAAAAAATGTAAAGGAAAAAAAACCCTCTAAACTCAAAGAGACTCCAAACTCTGTCAAATTTCACTCAAGTGCAACACCATCCATATCACCCAAACCACTGTGCTGCACCGAGATAAACGACATTCAGCTTTCCAATGAAAATAAACTTTCCGGATTTGATGCCAGTAGTGCACTCATTGAAGCCAAAGAACTCCAGGAACTGCTAGGACTGAACAAGCAGTAAACAAAAGGAAAATCTTGAACGTCAAAACTTTTCCGTATCTGTAAACAGATTTTCCCAATCTGAAAGCAGATTTTTCCAATCTGAAAAAAAAAATATAAAAGGGAAAATGGGGACCATTGCAGTGGACAAATTATACATAGATGGACAATTATGTTGTGATAAGGGCATTACCTCCTGGCTTTTTTAACCCTCCACTCCATTCCTGAGTCAATAACGGCCATGATCATGATCCCCCCCCCCCCCCCCCCCCCCCCCCCATGAAACATGATCACCCCTCCCGCCTCTATTTCTTATTCTTTCACAAAAATCTATAAGATGTGATACTATGTATGTATATAATGCTTTCTGTTTTTGTTGTGCTGTGTGCATTCTATAACTTCTGTATCTTTAGTTTTGTTCGTCTGTAACAGCACTGCCATATTATACACCAGTGTATATAAATATTAAGCTTTGGCGAATATTATCGCTTTACCTATCTTTTTACTTTTACTCCTATTTTAGTAGCACAAGTTCATAAAGCCCTATTAAATTTAGATTGTAAAAAATCAGCAGGGCTTGATAATATAGAGCCTTTTTTTTTAATTGCAGCAGATCTCATAGCAGAAACTATTGCTTCTATTTGTAATTTAAGTTTAAATTCTAATGAAATTCCCCATGCATGCGAATCAGCTATGGTTCTGCTGTTGTTAAAAGGAGGTGACTGCTATGAATTAGATAACTACTGTCCTTTTTCAAGGTTATCAGTGATGGCAAAAGTTTTTAAGTCTTTCGTAAATGATCAAATAAAGCGATTTTTAACGGAATATTATACGTTTATTAACGTTTCAATCAGGTTTCAGGTTAGGACATAGTACAGTAACAGCGACCATGCTGGTCACGAATGATATTATTGCTTCTTTAGATAATATTCGACACTGTGCTGCTCTGTTTGTTGATCTCTCAAAAGCCTTTGATTCTGTAGATCAGAATATTTTGTTGGAGTTGTGTATGTTTTAGCAAAATAAGTATAAATGGGTTAAATAATTATTTTTGAGAAAGAACTGTGTGTTTCAGTCGAAAATGTCACTTCTATAAATTTTAAAATGAATAAAGGTTTTCCACAATGATCAATCTGAGCACAAGTTTTATTTTCAATATATATTAATGCCCTAGGTAATGAGATAACTACAGCTAAACTACATTTATACACGGATGATACAATTATTTATACTGTCATTTTGGAGTCAGACCTGAGTTTCAGTAGTCATGTCAAAGCAATAACTAAATCATCATACTATCATCTGAAAAATATTGCAAGAATTAGATGCTTCATTTCCAGGCAAGACTTAGAGAAACATGCTTTCATCACCAGCAGGGTAGACTATTGTAATGTCTTTTCACCGGCCTTCCCAAAAAGACCATTAGACAGCTGCAGCTCATACAGAACCAGAACATATGACCATATCACACCAGTCCTCAGGTCTTTGCACTGGCTTCCAGTTACATCTAGGATAGATTTTAAAATAATATTACTCATAAATCTCTTAATGATCTGGGCCCTCAATACATTGCAGATATGCTGATTAAATACAAACCCAACAGATCACTCAGATCAGCAGGATCAAATCAGTTAGAAATACCAAGAGATCACTCAAAGCAAGGAGAGTCTGCCTTTAGCTATTATGCCAGCCGCAGCTGAACCAGCTTCCTGAACAGATCAGATGTGCTCCAACAGTAGCCACATTCAAATCCAGACTCAAAACAAATCTGTTTAGCTGTGCATTTACTGAATGAGCTCTGAGCCACTGTACGTCCGATTGATCGCACCTTATCTTATCTATATATCATCATTTTATTATTTTTATTTCTCTTTGCAATCTTATGCATCTGTTGATTATTATTTTTGGTTAGGGCTGTCTGACTGGATGAGATTGGAAAAGGAGAGGAGTGTGCTTCGCTTCATTCTGCTTGTGGTAGCAGACAGTGAAGTGGACTCAAGAAAGCGGAGGCCCTATGGGGCAAAGGTCATGACTCCTACAGGAGGCTGTCTTGGACCGACTTGTAAGGTCCAGGAGACATTGCGAACCTGCTCCATCTCTTCCAACAGCATGACAGGGTGTGCAAATGGTGCTCAAAACACCATGCTCCTCACACAATTAACAAGAAGTGTTTTTAATCTAAAGTTGATGTGATTATTTAATTAAATTACTAGCCGTCAGACCGTTCATCTTCAGACACAGATGAAGATATTAGTGTTGAATTCCGATGGCTCAGAAAGGCCTTTATTGACACCAATGTCATTTCCTCTCTCAAGACCCATAAAGGCACTAAAGACGTCGTTACAAAGCCCATCTCACTACAAAATATTTTGATTCTCTCGATCAAAGAGTATGTTCTGTTAGACACATACACATAAGCAAAACGATCTATAAAAATGCAATACTATTACATATAAAACACGTTTTACTCACATAAGTGTGTTACACCATTCCAGTCAGATCTAATGTAGAAGAGCATTGTGTTTTAATCTTAAATGTCTGCAAATCCAGCATTGACCTGAGATTTGTTTACAAACGATTCCGCAGTGAACTGAAGTGAATATGTCTTCCCTACGTCAGCTGGAGCTTCATTAAAAATAAAGTTAAATCACACATTCCTAATATTACGATCAGAAGGAAGCTTATGCAGGAGACTTGTGTTCTTCCACAACCAGGAATAGTGCAATATCTTGCCATCTTCTTCACAGCTTTTAAGCTTTCATCAATTTATATATACATACATACACACATTTCTCTTCTACATTGTGGTGCATTAAAAACACATGAAAAGATTAGGGGGAAAATTAGCTCTCTGCCGGGAGTATGAGTGATACCCTTTTCAGCCCATGTGCGAAAGTTGATTATTTTTTTATTGCTAATGAAGTCACGGTTGTTCCACAATGGGGTGCGGATAGATGGAGCTAGTATCGAATTTGTGATTTGGTGAAATTTCCACCAGGCTGTCAGAGTGGAAGCTATAGTTACAGCCTTAAAACGTGTGTTGTTTGATTGTTTTTGTGAGGAATGGTATGTCAGCTATATTTCATTCTTTGCATAGTGATTGTTCTATATCTAGCCATATAATATCGGATTGGGTGGGGTGGGTCCATTTGTATATGTATTGCAGTTGGTTAGCTATCGAGTAATAATAAAAATTTGGTGCTTCTAGTCCTCCTTGAGCCTTGTTTTTTTGTAGTGTAGTGAGTTTTATCCTTGGTGTTTTATTTTTCCAGTAGAAGTGAGTGATAATGGAGTCTAATGATTTAAACCAGGTGAGTGTGGGGTGGCTTGGGATCATTGAGAATAGATAGTTGATTTTTGGTAAAATTGTCATCTTTATTGCTGCTATTCTGCCAATTATGGAGATTGGAAGCAAATCATCTTCTATTTTTTTTAGCAGTGGTGTGAAGTTAAGTGTTACCAACTCTGACAGTCTGGAGGAAATCTTGATGCCTAAGTAAGTGATGTGATCATGACATATAGGTATGGGTGATTGGTGGGGTGCCACATCCCATTTGGATTTATGTAAAGGGAGGATGGATGATTTGTTCCAATTTATTGCGTAATCTGAGATTTTTGAAAAAGACTGGATTGTTTTAATTATTTCTTGTGAAGATACTAGAGGTTCTTGTATAAATAGCAGAATATCATCTGCATAAAGTGAGATTTTATGTGTTTGTTGTGGTGTTTCAATACCTTTGATTGATGGGTTTTGGCGGATGGCTGCTGCTAGAGGTTCAATAAAAATGGTGAATAGAGATGGAGAGAGTGGACATCCTTGCCTCATTCCCCTGTGCAGGGCAAAGCTTTGTGATGTTAGTCCATTGGTTGTGACTGTGGCAGACGGTGATGTGTATAAAATCTTGATCCAGTTAATAAATGACTCTCCAAAGCCAAATTTTTGTAGTGTGGTGAATAAAAATTTCCAGTTGACCCTATCAAAAGCTTTTTCTGCATCTAAGGTGGCAATGAGAGTATCTTTCTGTTGTACTGATGAGTAATGCATTAAATTGTATAATCTGCGAGTATTGTTGGATGCGTGTCTACCCTTTATAAAGCCGGTCTGATCAGGATGGATGATATGTGGTATTATTTTTTCAATTCTATAGGATAATGCTTTGCTGATAATTTTTATGTCAACATTTATAAGTGATATAGGACGGTAGTTAGATGTGAGGGTGTGGTCTTTGTTAGGTTTAGGGATGAGTGATAAAAACGCTGTGTTCATGTGGGATGGGAATTTAGCATTTTGTTTTATTTCTGTTATTGTTCTACTGAATAGTGGGAATAAGGTTGACCAAAAATGAATGTAGAACTCAGCAGGGAAGCCATCCGGTCCTGGTGCTTTATTAGTTTGCATGTGATTGAGCGCAGAGTGGAGATCTTTTTCAGTGATTGGTAATTCGAGAGAGTTCATTTGTTCCGGGTTGAGTTTTGGTAGAAGGGTGTTATCGAGGAATTGGTTTATGTCTTCTTGGTTTGGGTCCAGATCCGATGAGTATAATTGTGTGTAGTATTCTTCAAATATTTTGTTTATCTCAATTGGAGAATTGGCTAGCTTCACTGCTGAGTTTCTAATAGAGGTTATAGCTGTTTTTTCTTTATTTCTTTTGATTTGACTGGCTAAATATTTACCGGATTTGTTGCCATGGTGAAAGGTCTCATGACGAAGTCTGTGAATAAGAAACTGGTTTCTTTTGTTTATTATTTCATTAAGCAAATATTTATTTTCTCTTAATTCTTTATGGATGGTTTCTGATGGGGTTGTTTGCATGTAAAATTTCTAATTTTTTAATTTTTTCTTCTAGTTGGACTTCTTTTTCTTTTTCCTTCTTTTTTTATGGACTGAATATGATATAATTTTCTCCCGTAATACTACTTTCCATGTTTCCCAGAGAAGTGATGCTGATGACTTTGGAGAGTCATTTATTTCAAGGAAGGATGTCCACTCTTTCTTGAAGTAGCTGTCAAATTTTGGATCTTTCAAGAGTGGAGAGGTTTGAAAGAGAGGAAAAGAAATTTGAAAAGAAGGAGGGGTCATCAGAGTTTGGTCCATAAATGTTGCCAATTGTGATTGGATTATTGTCGATTGAAATGTTAATAATGATAAAACGGCCTTCAGGATCTGAAATGGTTGTATGGTGGTTAAATTGTATTTTTTTGTTAATTAAGATGCATACTCCTTTTTGTTTTGAGTTATAGTAGGAGGAAAAACAGTGGTTAAAGTATGTAGTTTTTAAGCAGTTTTGTGTTGATTGTGAGAAGTGAGTTTCCTGTAATAAACATATATCAGCTTGCATATTTTTTAGGTAATTTAGGACTTTGTTTTTTTGTGCTTGTGAGGCAACTCCACGAATGTTCCAAGTTAAACATTTTAATTGCATGGCCCTATAGTGTGTACCTCATAATTATGCTGTGTGAGTATAAGTCTCTCTCTCTCTCTCTCTCTCTCTCTCTCCCTCTCTCTCTGTGTGTGTGTGTGTGTGTGTGTGTGTGTGTGTGTGTGTGTGTGTGTAGATCTACAATACCAAATGATATACAAAACAGCACAAACATAAAAACCTGTAACCGACAACGAAACATATAAACAGTGAGCAAGAAGACTAATTTGGTGCATTTTATGTGTGTGTGCGTGGTGCAGGTAGTTTAATGTGAGAATATACATTGATAAGGAGAGAGAGAGAGAGAGAGAGAGAGAGAGAGAGAGAGAGAGAGAGAGAGAGAGAGAGAGAGAGAGAGAGAGAGAGAGAGAAAGAAAGAAATGTGAGGATGATACAGTTAGAATGAGAGAGGAGCATGGGTGGGTCTATTGTCTATACATCTTTTACAGTTTCTAGAATTAGTAAAGCCATGGAGTAGTGTCCTTGTCTCTGAATAGTTGTCCATCAATATATAGTTTGTCTACTGTAATGGTTGCTTTTTTACCTTGACTGATCATTGTCTTGCGGATGGCGAAGAGTAGCTTACGTCTGCGGATGATCTCTTGTGGAAATTGGTCGTTGAGTCCGTAATGAGTCCCTTTTAGCTGCCGGCCTTGTCGCTGAACCAGTACTTTCTGTTTGAAATGTTCAAATTTGACAATGATGGGCCGGGGTCGGGTAGAGTTGTGGAGTTTCTGTCCTAAACGATGTACGCGGTGGAATGTGATGTGCTCGACAGTCCCTGGTGTAAGTTTGAGCTGGTTAACCATGAAGTCCTTAACAGATTTTTCGGGGTCTTCGGTGGATGATTCGGGAATGCCAGAAAAGATTAGATTGTCTCTCATACTGCGTGACTGTAGATCCAGGATGGTTTCTTGCATAGCTTTGTTTTCGGCGGTGACGGAGGTGAGTTGAGTGGTTACAGTCGAAAGTTTAGCGGTGAGTGAGTCCACAGAGCTTTTAAATGATTTGTTTTCTTCTGTAAGTGAATCGACTTGTTGTTGACTGTATTCCAGGCTATGGCGAAGATTTTGGAATTCTTTGTGAAGTACTTCGATTAATGAGAGTCTGGAATCCAGGTTTGATAAGCACTCGTTGATTGATAAAAGTATTTCGGAACAACAGTTTGTTTTGGTAGGAGTGGATGTTGGTGAAGATGAAGAATCAGTTAAACTGGGAGAGTTCGAACTGCGCGGTTTTTTGGCTTTGCGTGATGGGCTCATTGTACATAGTCTATTGAAGCATTTGTCAATGTAGTCCTCCAGGTGGTCCAGGTCTGAGTCGTAATCCAGGTTTTAATCGGGTGATGTCGTAGCGGGGAAGAAGAAGAAGAAGAAGAAGAAGAAGAAGAAAAAAAGAAAGAAAAAAAACTCACAGAAAGATAACAGTTGAGAAAAAAGCAGAGAAAAAATTGTAATTTTTCTAGCAGCGCGCTGCCATGTTAGATCACGCACCCATCACACGCCCATCACCAAGTCACATGATCTTCACGCCCTCACCTGATCCTCACCTTCAGTGTTGGAGTTCCTCCAAAATCGTTTCTCTGCAGGGCTTACCCCGTCCACACTTAAGGTGTATGTGGCAGCTATTGGAGCTTTCCACACTCCATTAGGTGATTGGCCTTTGGGTAGGCACCATTTGGTTGTACGTTTCCTCCGTGGGGCACGGAGAATGAGGCATGTAGTGCGTACCAGAGTTCCTACATGGGATTTGGCCGTGGTTCTCGAAGGTCTGGGCGAGGCCCCCTTTGAACCACTGGATGCAGCGGAACCTAAGAATCTGACACTTAAAGTGGCGTTCCTCCTAGCCATCACTTCTCTTAGGAGAGTGGGGGATCTTCAAGCCTTGGCCATTACGCCAACCTGCTTGGAGTTTGCCCCGGGACGAGAAAAACCATACTGCACCCTAGACCAGGCTATGTGCCTAAGGTCCCGTCCAGTGTGGTCAGGTCCTTGGTTCTTCAGGCATTTCATCCCCCGCCTCACGCGACGGTGGAAGAAGGGAGACTGTTCATTTTGTGCCAGGTTCGGGCCTTAAGGATTTATCTGGAAAAGTCAGCTCAGTGGAGGAAATCAGACCAGCTGTTGTAACTAACCCTAAGGAAAGTGTAAATTTGGCGCCTCCTTGTGGATCGTTAATTTCGCATCTAAAGGGGGTAACTAGTTTTTGTTGTTGTTGAGACATACGCACGGAAGTAAGGAGGAAGATCGCATGTCGCTCTGAAATCATATAAATAAAGGGATATTTAAGCACCTAGCTGGAACGGGAACAAGGTATTATGCGTTGATTTGTTTCATGTTTATGTTAGTAATATGTGGTTAATCTATTGATCTGAGAAGAAATGTTTCACTGTATTGTTACCCCTCGTGTTTTAACGTGAGGTCATACTAACATAAGCCTTTAGCATTGTTGATACTGAGAGAGGTAACGTCACAGAAAGTTTTATTTGATAAATTGCTATTTGTAAGGTTAATGTGGATTTCGTGAAATGTGTATGTTTATAAGAGCTAATTTTATTTTATTTGTCTGCCCTGTAGCTCTTACGGTGTTTCACGAAGAAACGGTGTAACAAAAGGAAATATATATTTGTGTTTCAAAACAAGGCTGACGGCTGAACATAAATAAAGGCTTTTGGAAACATCAGTACGCTTCACCATTGTCTAGCTTGGGTTTTGCTACAGCTGTTAGTGTGTTTTGGCTCACCCAAGAAAGGGTTGCCTGCATCAACCCCTACTATTAGTAATTGGATTGTGCAGGCGATAGCTTTGGCATATCAGGTGCGCAATCTGCCTTCACCTATTGCCTTGAGAGCCCATTCTACCAGGGGCATGGCCTCCTCGGTGGCCCTTCTCTCCAGAGTCCCAATGCAAGACATCTGTGAAGCGGCTGGTTGGGCTACTCAGCACACGTTCATAAGGTTTTACAGCTTACACCTCCCTGCGACACCCGGCGGCAGGGTACTCCAGTCCTAATTGTGCCTGGTCTCCAGTTCACAATAGGGCAGGTGTATCCTTGGTGTGGCCTAGTGGGCACTCGTTCCCCAAATTCGTCGTTTTGATGCAGTGCGAAGTTACCCTCGATATAGGGAATGTCTCGGGTTATGTATAACCCTTGATCCCTGAGCGGGAACGAGCACTGCGTCTCGTCACCACACCGCGCATCGCCTGAGAGCGCTTTGCTTCATCGCGATAATTGACGCTACAATGCGCCGGGCTCCCCTTTATAGCTTCCGGGTATGCCGCCACATCTACGTCATGACGTAGGACAAATCAGGATTGGACTAGTTTCATTCATACTTCAGATGCGTTGATGCTTAGGGAGCATCCCCAAATTCGTTGTTTTGACGCAGTGCTCGTTCCCTCTCAGGGAACAAGGGTTATATACATAACCCGAGACGTTTGATAGGTAAAGATGTTCTCAAAATAATCTTTCCAAATCTGACCATCTTGTATGGCTGGTTCTTGTGGCCTTGCAGAATTTAAACTGTTTCACATGCTCCAGAACTGGAACTGATAAACTGTGTGTTCAACCTTTTGAAGCGTCTTCACTCACACACACTCTCACTCGCTCTCACTCACTCACTCTCACTCACTCACTCACTCACTCACTCACTCACTCACTCACTCACTCACTCACACTCACACACTCACTCTCACTCACTCACTCTCACACTCATGAGTGAGTGAGTGAGTGAGTGAGGGAGTGTGAGTGAGTGAGTGTGAGTGAGTGAGTGAGTGAGTGTGTGAGTGAGTGAGTGAGTGAGTGAGTGAGTGAGTGAGTGAGTGAGAATTGTTTAATGTGATTTCTGTACATAAAATTATGACCCTATAATTTTCATTGAGTGAGAATTGTTTAATGTGATAAAGGTCATACAAAACTTTACTGAAATCACTCAAAATAAATGACAGATATCGGTGATGATCATCAATGAAGCCGCTTGTTATTGTGGGAGGATTGAATTATGCTGAATATTACTAATGTTAGATTTATTAGGTGTTATAATCATCCTGCTGTCCTGTATGTTTAAGCATATGGATATTAGAGCGACACCAACAAAACTGAAACTCTTTTAGAAAACAAATTTACATTAGAATATAACTAAAGTCCCACGCATGTGGATGAAAATATTTGCATGGTTATTTGTTATAGTAGATTAACAAAACTCATCCACATGGACGTGGAACATATTTGGTTACTGATAATACAAGACACGCAAACCCTGTGTCAGAATCAGCAAATGACTATATTTCCACGAACCTCTCGAGTGATTGTAATGAAGATAATACAATTTCTTAATCATGATGGACTTTCAGTAGCTCAAAAAACATTTATTGAGTTTTGTCAAACTAAACATCATTTTCTGTACGAGAATATGAATCTATATATTGTAAAATAATCAAAATATTGTCAAAAAAGACCAAGTTATACTTTCTGAATACAATTGTTTATTTGCAATATTTATATAGTTATCTGTGAACAAATGTGACTTGATAAACAATATCTGAATGTAAATGAATGAACACTGAAATTTACAGTAAAATCCCAAATAAAATAAAAAAAATAATAAAACAAATTCATCCTAAATGATTTTCATGTATGCAAAAGAAGCATGTCATTGTTCCAGCAGCTCTGAGCTGCAGATCATAACCGCACAGCTTTATATGTGAACGGATTAAACGTTCTCTTTTCATGGACTGTGGACTTTTTATCTCAAGAATGTAATAAGAAACTGTGTAACAAAGTTTGTATTGTGGAAGGAAGAGGACAAGGGGTCGGCGTAACTGCAGACGCTTTTCTTTCATTTTCAATAACTCAAACACAACGTGCACACTTCAGCGTGTGGCTTTCATTCACTATCTCAGTTCACTTCCGGGTTCGCGGCACTTCCGGTTTCCGATTCTCAGTGTCTCTGGGGTTCAGGGTGGAGCGTCAGCAGTCCCTCTCTCTCTCCCATGCTTCCGATTCCACAGGCGTTTTATCCTCTCCCCACGCCCATTACTGGAATAAGATACAGGTGTTATCAATCTGCGTCCAACCCCCTCACTTACCGCTCGTCCCGCGGCTCTCTCTCCCGTGGCAGACCTCGCTGAACCACGCCCCCCTTGCCACATACCCCCACCGCCCGACCCAGGCCGGGGAGCCGTCCGGCCTGCAGCCCCCCCCCCATTACTGGAGAGGAAGAGAGGAAGTCATCTGAGCACCCGGCCTGTGGACCACCTTGAATTTAAAAGGCTGAAGAGCTAGATACCAACGGGTGATCCGTGCGTTGGTCTCCTTCATGCGGTGGAGCCATTGGAGAGGAGCGTGGTCCGAAAAGAGGGTGAACTCCCGCCCCAGGAGGTAATAGCGGAGGGTGAGAGCGGCCCACCTGATGGCAAGGCACTCTTTTTCGATGGTGCTGTACTTAGCCTCTCTCTTAGAGAGCTTGCGGCTAATGTACAGCACCGGCCGCTCTCCCCCCTCCACCTCCTGGGTCAGTACTGCGCACAACCCCCTGTCCGACGCATCAGTCTGCAACAAATTATGTGTTTTTGATTTAACATACACCGTTACATCACGCGAGAGCAGTTAGTAAACCTATCACTAACTTTAATCGTAACAGAGTATGAAAAAAAAAAAAAAAAAAAAATACTCTCAGGATACCTGGAATACATCGTTGCATGTTTGCAGCAGAAACACCATCAAACCGATGAGAGCATCAGATTTTCCAATATGTCTCTATGGCTCTGAAACCTAAATATGTACGAATTCATATTGCCTCTGTGGTTGGTGCTTGATGACATACAGTCTTGTTCAAAATAATAGCAGTACAATGTGACTAACCAGAATAATCAAGGTTTTTAGTATATTTTTTATTGCTACGTGGCAAACAAGTTACCAGTAGGTTCAGTAGATTCTCAGAAAACAAATGAGACCCAGCATTCATGATATGCACGCTCTTAAGGCTGTGCAATTGGGCAATTAGTTGAATTAGTTGAAAGGGGTGTGTTAAAAAAAATAGCAGTGTGGCATTCAATCACTGAGGTCATCAATTTTGTGAAGAAACAGGTGTGAATCAGGTGGCCCCTATTTAAGGATGAAGCCAACACTTGTTGAACATGCATTTGAAAGCTGAGGAAAATGGGTCGTTCAAGACATTGTTCAGAAGAACAGCGTACTTTGATTAAAAAGTTGATTAGAGAGGGGAAAACCTATAAAGAGGTGCAAAAAATGATAGGCTGTTCAGCTAAAATGATCTCCAATGCCTTAAAATGGAGAGCAAAACCAGAGAGACGTGGAAGAAAACGGAAGACAACCATCAAAATGGATAGAAGAATAACCAGAATGGCAAAGGCTCAGCCAATGATCACCTCCAGGATGATCAAAGACAGTCTGGAGTTACCTGTAAGTACTGTGACAGTTAGAAGACGTCTGTGTGAAGCTAATCTATTTTCAAGAATCCCCCGCAAAGTCCCTCTGTTAAAAAAAAGGCATGTGCAGAAGAGGTTACAATTTGCCAAAGAACACATCAACTGGCCTAAAGAGAAATGGAGGAACATTTTGTGGACTGATGAGAGTAAAATTGTTCTTTTTGGGTCCAAGGGCCACAGGCAGTTTGTGAGACGACCCCCAAACTCTGAATTCAAGCCACAGTACACAGTGAAGACAGTGAAGCATGGAGGTGCAAGCATCATGATATGGGCATGTTTCTCCTACTATGGTGTTGGGCCTATTTATCGCATACCAGGGATCATGGATCAGTTTGCATATGTTAAAATACTTGAAGAGGTCATGTTGCCCTATGCTGAAGAGGACATGCCCTTGAAACGGTTGTTCCAACAAGACAATGACCCAAAACACACTAGTAAACGGGCAAAGTCTTGGTTCCAAACCAACAAAATTAATGTTATGGAGTGGCCAGCCCAATCTCCAGACCTTAATCCAATTGAGAACTTGTGGGGTGATATCAAAAATGCTGTTTCTGAAGCAAAACCAAGAAATGTGAATGAATTGTGGAATGTTGTTAAAGAATCATGGAGTGGAATAACAGCTGAGAGGTGCCACAAGTTGGTTGACTCCATGCCACACAGATGTCAAGCAGTTTTAAAAAACTGTGGTCATACAACTAAATATTAGTTTAGTGATTCACAGGATTGCTAAATCCCAGAAAAAAAAATGTACAAAATAGTTTTGAGTTTGTACAGTCAAAGGTAGACACTGCTATTTTTTTGAACACACCCCTTTCAACTAATTGCCCAATTGCACAGCCTTAAGAGCGTGCATATCATGAATGCTGGGTCTTGTTTGTTTTCTGACAATCTACTGAACCTACTGGTAACTTGTTTGCCACGTAGCAATAAAAAATATACGAAAAACCTTGATTATTCTGGTTAGTCACATTGTACTGCTATTATTTTGAACAAGACTGTACGTGAAGTTTGTGTGGCTGGCATAATGAACTACTCAGCCACTCGGTTGATGGAATATAACAACTACAATGCTCCATCATATTTATCAGTCATTCAAGAATTGGACTCCTTTGACGGCCTTTTTACATCCACAGAAGTGCTTTTTTTCAAACGAAAGTTTGTTTTTTTCCCGGTCTGGTAAAACCATCCCTTCCATCTGTAGAGCTGTGCACCCTGTCTTGTCTCTTTCAGGTCATCAGAGGACTGATTCGCTGAGGACTATTGCCTTGTTAAAATCAGCGATGGCATTATCATGATCAATACAGTAGCAAAAAAAAAACACTTAGTGATTTATTTTCCTCATCGGGACCAACATGGCCTCTTTAGCTCTCTTGTGTTTTATTATTTGGTTATTCTTTTATTGCATTCCTGGTTGTCTTTGATGAATACTTCATACAGAAATGTTAATGTTACTTTTAAATCATACAGTGACAGTATGATTTGATAATTATGTTGAATTATGTGTTGTCATTGTCTCTTGAAGTTGTCTGAAAATCCCTTCTGTTCATCCTAATGAGACATGTGAAAACGCCACATATGACAATAATACATGCAGAGGTAAGTAGGACTCAATATTATAGCTGGAGTGTGCCAATAATGAATATGTGAACTATAACTTACTTGCATGCTGAAATTATAGTTTATAAATTAAAATAACAATATATTGGGATAACATTAATCTGTGAGATGCAAATGCACAGATATATAATTAAACTCAATCTCAATTTCTTTGTTCTGAAGGGTAAGAAGGCAGCAAATACGTTGTGCAATTTAACGGAATAGAATGGATGTGTGCCATCTGTGTTGATGAAAAAGTAACTATTGTCACACCACTGTCACACACAACTACTGACAAATCTGAGACGACTAACAGTCCAGCTACCAGTTTAACACCATCTAAGACAACTAACAGCCCAACTACCCGTTTAACACCGACTGAGACAACTAAAAGCCCAACTACCAGTTTATCACCATCTAAGACAACTAACAGTCCAACTACCAGTTTCACACCATCTAAGACAACTAACAATCTAACTATAGTTGACCTAAAAGACAAGGATGGATTTATAAATCCCCCCAAAGCATCGTAAGTGAGCGGTTACTACTGATTTTTCAAATTAAATCTCTTTTTTCTGAATACAGACTAACTATTAATATTTTGCAGGGAATCTTTGGACAATTTGGAGTCTAACGGCTGTTTCACACCGCAAGCATGACCGGCGCGTGAGCAGCGCGTATTTTTTTCGGGCCCCATGTTAATCATTGAGTGCATTCACACCGGGAGCAGGAGCAGCGCGTGAGCGTCAAGCAGGAGCGTCGCGTGAGCAGCAGTGAAGCGGGGTTTCGGCTGCGAGCCTATTTTTGCTGCGCTGCTGACGATCCTGACGCTCAATTAAAGTGAAAGCACACTTTTAAAGGACAAAATAAATATGATTTCACACAAAAAGTGCCTAAAATGCACTCAAGAAGCACGTGTAGTGTATTTTAACAATAACTGGAGTATGTCAGAGAAGAAAACGAAGAATAAAAAATATCTGTGGAAGACTTTAGCAATTTAAACTTGGTTTGATTATTCATTTTGGGTGAAAGTATGGTTATGATTATAAAAAATGAAGTAACCTAGCCAGAAAATATAACAAACTTTCGTTTAGTTTAGTATTTAATACTCAGACAGGTAAGGCTCTCGGTCTGCAGCTGCAGTCACGGTGTAAAGCGAAAGCACACTTTTGATGGACAAAATAAATATAATATCACAAAAGCGCTCAAAATGCACACAAGAAGCACATGTGGTGTGTTTTAACAATAACTGGAGTATGTCAGAGAAGAAAACGAAGAATAAAAATCATCTGTAGAAGATTTACCCATTTAAACTTGTTTTAATTATTTAGTTTGGGTGAAAGTATTATAAAAAGTAAAGTAAACAAGCCAGAAAATATAATAATTTATTTTAGTTTAGTATTTAATACTCAGACAGGTATAGGCTCTATCATTGTGGGAGTCGCTGCTGTGACGCTAGCACCAACGCTTCCAGTGTGAATACACTCGCGCGTCTGCAGCTGCAGTCACGGTGTAGTTACGCTGAAGTGCAGCTCACGCGCTGCTCACGCTTGCGGTGTGAAACGGCCGTAAGATAAAAGAGATGGCAAACAGCAATATAAGCATAGCACGGATTGTCATGGGGGATGTTATTGGTCTTCTTCACATACAAGACAAGAACACAAAAAGCAGAGACACATGTTACTCTTCAGATCCAAACAGGATAAACGTAAGACTTGAGTGATATTTAAACATAATATGATTCTTTATTTATTATAATTCAGTTTTTACAGGTTACTGATTGTTAAAGTGGCCTGAACACAGACATTCCCTGGTCTGTAAAGATTCCCAGCGAGGCCTTTAATAAATCACGACTGGAAAACAACGGCAGGGCGTTACTCGGAATTCTACGGTTCAAAAACATGGGAAAGGTACTCATAATTAAAAAAAAAGAAAATCCATGTTTGAACATTTTAAGGAAAGTTTATGGAATAGTTTACTAATTCAAAAAATGTTTACTAATCTGGATAATTAGAAGAGCTGGACATTAGTACACCATCATAACCAATACTGTTATGATGCTTCTGTGATGTTATTGTAACCTCTTTGTTCCAGTGAAAATATGACAAAAAAATTTTGGGGAACAAATGTCTCGATCTATTGTATTTACACGTTTATATTAGATTTTGTTTTTCTGTTTCTTATTTAGGATGAAACTAAAAATTACACTGTTTTGAACAATGAGGTTTATGGAATAACGATGAAGGCCAATATCTCCAGCCTTAAAAAAAATATAGAAATGTTCTTTACAAAGAAAAATCTGGTAAGGAAGGTTTTTTTTGGATTTATTTTGATAATCAAACACTGTGATAGGAAAATAAAAATATTCCTACAGGTTGGTGAGGCGTCTTGCAGATCTTGGGATGGCAAAGGTAAATGTATTAATGGCTTTATTGATAAGTTCCCATCAACAAACCCAATTTATTTTATTTATTTAATTTGTCACACTCTTTTCTTCAAAGGAAATCTTGAATGGACGACATCCGGCTGTGAGACAGAAAAAAATCAACAATAAAACCATAAAGTGCTCGTGTTCACATCTGACGTTCTTTGCTGTACTAATGGTGAGAAGCTTCTCATTTTTTAAGACTCCATGAAATCAGCGTCAGTGTCTATGGGCCAGATATACTATCAGCTTCCACCAGTGCAAACCCTCTTTTGACATTAAAAACGGTTCTCAGGGTTTATTAAATAATGTTGTTGTGGTGTGGCAAGCAGCGGGGCGAGGGACCGCGAGAGCGGGCCGGTGATTAATGTCAACGAGTGCCAGCTGCGTGGCACACCGGTCTCGTCTCGCGGCCATGTGACGGGAGCATATAAGGAGGAGCAAGAGCTGCGGAAGACGAGAGAGGACCAGGCCTGGATTTTATGTTTAGTTTTGTTTATGTGTTTGTGGGCAGTCGTCCGTGAGGGGCTGCCCACGTTTTATTTTGTGTGTGTTTGCGGGCAGTCGTCCGTGAGGGGCTGTCCGCGGTTTTACTTTCGTTTTGTTTATTTATTTTGAGATAATAAATGTTTGAACGTTCGCCGGTTCCCGCCTCCTTCCTTCCATCCACGAACATTATTACAGTTGTATTAACAAGGTTCAGAAGAAGCACGTTCAGATAATTGACACAACAGTTCTACCTCTGTTCATTGATAGTGTATCAGCATGGACGCCATTTCTGGCAGTTCGCCCCACATGCCCACTCACACTGTCCACACAATTTTTTGCTTTTTTCCAAGATGTAATTCCTTGTGCCTTTGGTACAATTAACAATCACGATTCTGTCTTCTAACAATTGTAATCGTTTCACAAACTTCAAATAAGCAATGTTCTGTTAATAACGTGGTGTGTTAGGAGCCATGATGACCAGCGATGGGAATACGGCATTACTAATGGCGTTATTTTTTTCAGTAACGATCAAGCTAATTACTGTTTCCCCCATTACCATCACTGAGAATAAAATGCAGTGTTACTATAATTGAGCTCACTGAAGCGGTTTTCATCCGAACTGGTGCGTTCTCTGTCAGACTGACCTGCAACTGTAAAGTTGTGTGGCAGTTTTAGGATTTTAATTTGCACTACAAAAGTCTAGGCTATGTATATACTTTTAATTATTATCATTTTCTATTTTGGTAGACTTTTCTTAAGGAACATCATTTATTTTTAGATTTATTTGTTGGCCAGTTGTGTTCCCTTTCATTCAGTCACTCGGATGTAACGTCAGTGACTGACGAATGGGGGTTTCGCTTAGAAGCCTATCATCTCCGAGACTAGAAAACGTCCAATGGCAGTGCCAATGCCATGGGCATGCGAGATCCGGTCCGCGGGTTTCGTTCAGTGCTCCAGAGGATGACGAGATGTTGGTAACCGCATCACAAGGTGGGCTAGAGTCCTCCGAGGATGATGATTCGGCTGTGCTGCCGCCTCCGGGCGCACCAGCATTGTCAGAGTTGGACCCGGAGCTGACAGCCATCAGCTGTATATACGCTGCCCTCCTGTCCCTTCCGCTTGGCCGCAGCAGCATCCTTCATCCGAGCCAAAGGGCAGAGGTGCCCGCAGGTGCCTGAGACATGCTGCTCGGAGGTAAATTCGGTTCTTTCTCAGGAGATGGTTACAGGACCACAAATCTTTTGTTTAATCAATTCCCATCTGTCGGTCTGAAAAAACCATTGGTGGCACCCTATTTGAACAGAGAACTGACTCATTCGCCTCTGAGCCCCAAGAGAGCGCGACAAGCAGTGTGTGCCACCTCAGTGCCTCACCACTCTCAGTCCCCTCTGTCGCCAGCCCCCTCCCAGTCGTGACCCCCACGGGACGCTCCGCCTCCCCTGGTCTCTACTAGACCTACTCTACAGGGTGCGGAATCCGACCCCGCCCACAACTCGGCCGCTTCCATGCCTTCCGAGTCTGGGCCGGTCATTCCACTTCGCTCCCCCATGCCGGGTATGCCTGTGGCTTGCATTATCCCCTCGGTTCAGTTTTTCAACTGTCCAACTGGATCGCCCGCACCATCAGGCTTGACTATGCGATTCAGTTCGCACAATGTCCTCCCCGCTTTCAGGGAATCCGCTATATGATGGTGGGTGGCAATGCCCCTGTCCTGGGTGCAGAGATCGACACCCTACTGGCGAAGGGTGCCATCGTGATCGTCCCTCCAGCTGAGTTATTTTGAGTTTACTTAAGGAGAATGAGATGAGAAAGTTATTGAGGACTTTGTCAATTGGTGTGAGAAATCTTACTTACAGCATAATATATCAAAGACCAAGGATATGATCATTGCTTTTAGGAAAAGTACTCATCCAAGTGAACCGACCTCAATTAAAGGCCAAACAATAAAGTATGTACAATCATGCAAATACCTTGGGACTATTATTGATGAGAAACTACATTTTGAAAAGAATTGTGAAGCTCTGTGCAAAAAGGGGCACCAGCGTTTGTATTGCCTAAGGAAATGATCTTTGTTTAATCTTGACCGAACAATAATGTTTTATCATGCTTTTTTTGAATCTGTGTTGTCCTTCTCCACTGTAGTATTGTATGGTCATATATCTTTAACGGCATAAAAACAGTTAGACCAGATAGTAAAATGGTCTGGCCGTTTGATAGCTGAGTCTAAACCAGGAGTGGCATCCCTGTATACCAAACAGTTACAAAGGATGGCCTTCTCAATCTTAGATGATGACTCTCAACCTAATGACTTTCAGTTATTGCCGTCTGTGAGGAGGTATAAAGTCCCGAGGTGTAGAACGAAAAGATATAAGAGCAGCATCGTACCAAATGCAATTAATATGATTAACAAAGTGTAGAGGTGGTTCTTAGAAATGTACTAAGGTTTTTATGATTTTTATCCATTGTTTTTATTTTTATTTTTAAGTTGTTTGTTTTTATGTTTTTCAGTTCTTCATCAGGTCCTTTTACAAAGAAAACATGTAATGTTTTGAGAGCACTTTCTTTCTTTCTTGAGAGCACTATTTACTTATTTGTCTTTATGTTTTGTGGAGTATTCTTTGTTTGTGTGTTTTTGTATTGGATGCCATAGTCATTACACTGTAAAACAAATTTACCTACGGGTATAATAAAACTAACCTAACCTAACCTAACCTAACCTAACCTAACCTAACCTAACCTAAACTAAACTAAACTAACCTAACCTAACCTAACCTAACCTAACCTACTTAAGTAAAAATCTGTTACAACTTTCACTTGTAATGGAGTAATATTTGACCATTTGTACTTTTACTTTTACTCAACTAATGAAGTTGTGTACTTTGTCCACCTCTGGACTTGATAAACTGGATTTGAATGTAAATTATCACTGAAATTCACAGGTAAATCCCAAATAAACATGATTTTCCTGTATGCAAATAAACTGTATGTCATTGTTTCAGCGGATCATAACCGTACGGCTTCATATGTGAACGGATGAAACTCTCTCTCTCTCCTCTTGGACTTTGGACGTTCATCTCAAGAATGTAAGAAAATACTTTAGGATTTATAGCCAATATCTGTTGAAAAGAAAATCAAACTCTTGTGTCTCTATCAGGATATCTTTGGGAATTATGTCTCGGCAGAAGCAGAATTTGCTGTGGCTGATGATCGTCTGTTGTGCTTCAGAGCAGATAAGTATGTCGCTTTAAATGACAAATTACATTTATCAACTTTGAAAGAACAAATATGTTTTTGATGTGCTTAGCCTTTTTTGTGTTTGTTTGTGCAGGCTCCTCGAAAATAATGATCATTGGAGACAATCTGACTAATGCATATTTCGAGAATTTAAATAATTCAGCTTGCTCAGGTAGCTGTGAAATATTCTGCATATTTATTTTCTGAAAGTGCTTGTGATGACAGATTAATAGAGATAATGCCTTTTTATTCCAGCTGTAAACCTGACATGTCCGTCGGCTTGTGAAATACTGATAGGGAATTTTTGCATAATGACTGTCAAACCAAACTCCATGTTACAGGGTAACAGTGTTACTTTCTTATCATATATGATTTTTATTTTGTTTTTGATTATCATTTAGCTTGTTTTAATATTTTTTCAGTTTGTGTTTTAGTTAAAGTTTTAATAATTTTTTTGTTATTTACTCACTTTTTTTATAGAGTTTTTATCTAGGTTTAATTTACATTTATTTCAGTTTAATTTAAGATATTTAGTACATTTAACTTAAATGTAGGCCTATTTTATGCTAGTTAGTTGCCAAGGCAAATTTTTATATTTTCTTTACATCTTCAAAAAATAAAAAAATAATAGTTATTGATAACAACACTGGGTAAAGTATGCATATATTTTAATTACAAACCATTATTGATTTTTTTTTTTTTAAATGTTCTATCTTGTTTTCAGGACAATGCAAAACATCAAAAAATATATACTTTTTCAACATTACAAACAACTGGGGGAGATATGAAATCAGAACGAAAGAGATACTTGAAGACATAAAAATTTGGATTTTACCAAATGTATTTAAGTGCTTGCCATCAGCAGTCCTGATTTCAACAGGTGCGTGTCTTCAGATGCAGAGTGTAACACACACAACACCGCATGAGTACAGGTATACGCTTGTGTTTCCATGAGTGATCACTTTTGTCAGTCAATATGACATCATCGGTGCCGTCAGTCATTATGACATCATCGGTGCCGTCAGTCATTATGACATCATCGGTGCCGTCAGTCATTATGACGTCATCGGTGCTGTAGCCATTATGACATCATCGCTGCTGTCAGTCGCTGCTGTCCGCCATTATGACATCATCGTTGCTGTCAGTCGCTGCTGTCAGTCATTATGACATCATCGTGCCATCAGTCATTATGACATCATCGGTGCCGTCAGTCATTATGACGTCATCGCTTCTGTCAGTAGTCATTATGACATCATCACTTCCGTCAGTCGCTGCCATAAGTCATTATGACGTCATCGGTGCCGTCGCTTCCGTGGGTCGCTGCCGTCAGTTATTATGGCGTCATCGGTGCCATCAGTCATTATGACGTCATCGCTTCTGTCAGTCGCTGCTGTCAGTCATTATGACGTCAACACTTCCGTCAGTCGCTGCCATAAGTCATTATGTTGTCATCGGTGCCGTCAGTCATTATGACGTCATCGGTGCCGTCAGTCATTATGACGTCATCGGTGCCGTCAGTCATTATGACGTCATCGGTGCGTCACTCAGGGACATCGTTTGGCCTATTTTACGGGGGCTGAAGCTACCCTAAAATGTTCCTACGCTCCCCTAAATGATAATGAACAACAATAACAATTCGATTTATCAATAACCGTATCCTCAATCATATTTAGACGCAACAAATGATATATATCCAGATACCAGAAATAGCCGAAAAACCGGAAGTTGGACAGAAGTACAAAGAGTCGTTGTGCTATTAAGATGATGCACTGTCTCGTTGCATTGGTGTGAACTGTGGCAGCTTTCAGAGCGTTTATTGCAGACCGGAGTGCTGCTGCAAGTGACGGCCATTTCACACATATTCATTTGCCGTGCGTATGCGGTGTGTATTTTTTTCCCGTACCCATTTTAACAGATGACAGCGGACGTGGTCTAGCGTTCCAGGAGCCTTGCATATAGAGAATTGCATATATATATATATATATATATATATATATATATATATATATATATATATATATATATAATTTTTTGTGATGTGCTGGATTTGCTGAATTAAAGTAACATTGTGCATTGTTCGTATTAAAATAAACACTGACGCGAAAATCTAGTAATTTCACCACAGACGCATATGATGTGAATATAGTTTATAATTATATTCTGTTTCAAAGTCATGAGGCTTTTTACATCATACCTGCCATTTAGCTAAATAAGAAAACATAATGGATAGCACTTGTTCTTCCTCCTTTCTTTTTAGAGGTGGAAAAACGTCCCCGGTTACGACTGTAACCTTAGTTCCCTGAGAACAGGGAACGGGACGCTGCGTCAGCTGACGCTATGGGGAACGCCTCCAGCGTGACCGGTGTCTGAAACGTTTATCCAATCACATCAGTCCTACTGACCGGCGACAGCCTCTGACGTCATCGACGTGCGACCAGGAAGTATAAAAGGGCGCCTTGCAAACACAACCGCATTCAATTCGTCTGAAGGGACTGTTCGCAGTCAGGCCCCGAGGCATGGCAAAAGTGACGCAGCGTCTCGTTCCCTGTTCTCAGGGAACTAAGGTTACAGTCGTAACCGGGGACATTCCCTTTCGAAAGGGAACTCGAGCTGCGTCTGCTGACGCTATGGGGAATGATATACCCACGCCGCCATGCCGAGGGGAGTGCATGCCTACTGGCAGTGACAACTGTCAGGACAAGCAAATTCAACTGAAATGCCTGAACCACTCCCCCTCTGGTCACATTAGGCTGTCAGTGACAGCATTCCCTACAGTCATAGCCCGAGCTGTGGCCTTGGGGCACCTTCATGTACCCTACCCCGGCCGCTCAAAGGCCTGGAACCAACCTGTTCGACAGAAGGGGTTCCTTTAAGGGAATGTGGCTAGGGGACCCGAGGGCGCCCCAGCCAGTCACTATTCGGGAAGAACTTCACCGAATGCCACCAGGGAGGCTTGACCTGGCGTCACTATGCGGGACGCTTCCGTCTGCCAGCCCAGTCTGTTAACAACAGAGCCTCTGGAAACTCGCCTCTGGAGAGGCATCAAGCTGAGGGACTGCGAACTGGCAGTGTTCGCCTCAGGCCGGAACTCAGAGACGGGCTATCCTGGAGAACAGCGCTCAGCGTAGTGCTTTCCGACCCTTGCTAGCGAGGGGAGTCAGCTGCTCGATCCTAGGATCTACCGAGCACATACATTACAGGGGTGCTCAGGAGGCCTGAGAAGGCCTACGGGCTGATCTAACAGGGAGGCCCCGAGGGGCCTACGACCAACTGACCAGGCCCAGGCGGCCGTAAGCTCACAGACAACCCTCATAAGAGGGGAGCTTTTAAGCCTGCCTGGTAGGTACCATGCTGTAGGCAACCTATGCAGGTCCCTGTCCTGTAAGGACCGCATAGCAGCAGTGTAAACTCATTGTGCTAGAGTATGCGCCCGCCATCAGGTGCTGCCGGCTAGGACCGAAGCCTGATGGCAGGAACCACTAGCTGTCAGCTTGAGTTCCAGTTCTGTGTCTCCTTCCAAGGAACCCGTTCCCCCAGGGAGGCCCCGCAGGGCCTACTACCTGCCAGGCTACTCGTAGCCGGCACTGCGGCCGGGGAACGACCTCAGGGAGGCCTGGTGAGGCCTGCTACCTGATAGCAGATCATGCTAGCCGCCCTGGCTAGCAACCATGCTCACTGTCATAGGAACCGGGAACCGGGGCTCACCCTCCGGGAGGCCTAGCGAGGCCTAATCCCTGTCACCCAGTGGCCGAGGCCCTGGACCACCCCCTCAGGGGAAGCCAGATGAGGCCTGCTGCAACCCAGCAGGCCCTCCGGGAGGCCTGGTGAGGCCTGCCACCTGCCCTCTGGTGACTGGAGCCCAGGAACTGTTATCCAGCGCAAGTTCCCTGGAGTACCCCCCCCCAGGGGAAGCCAGATGAGGCCTGCTGCATCCCAGCAGGCCCTCAGGGAGGCCCCGCGAGGCCTACTACCTGTCCGCCAGTGACTGAAGCCCAGGAACGACCCCTTGGGGGAAGCCAGACGAGGCTTACTGCTACCACAGCAGGCCCTCAGGGAGGCCTGGTGAGGCCTACTACCTGCCGTCTAACACCTGAAGCACGGGAATACCCTCTCAAGGGAAGCCCGGCAAGGCCTGCTGCACCCCAGCAGGCCCTCAGGGAGGCCTAGGGAGGCCTACTAACTGGGCTTGTAGCCATGCCAGCGACGAATGCTCACTGGCAGGTCGGATGAATGCTGGCCGCTCCACGTCGGGCTGACAGTGGCTGTCTGCTTGGCTGACGAAGAACTAGTCGTCCAGTTACCACCTGGGGACTTATCCCCTGGGAGGCCCTACGGGGCCTGCCTGTTGACGAGACACTGCTGTTTGTGACAACAAAAGGGAAGATTTTTTTTTTTTTTTTTTACCATCCCGCACACGGGCCCCCATGTCGTCACTCCAACTAGAAGGCCTGTCGAGGCCTCCTGTTCAGAGTCTACTGCCTGGACTGTCTGGGCTGGCTGCTCACAGCTCACAGCTGGCTTCATTCGGAGGCCCACGGGGTCCTCCCTGCGAAGCCCAGTCTCCTCCGGCAGTAGCTACAACACAGACCTAATTGCATCGCCAAAGCGGTGTACTCAGCACAAACATGCTCTTACAACCCCTTTAAGTGAGGGGAGTTCACCTTACCACACCAGCCCCGGGGAGACCGCTGCTATTTCCAGCGGCCCGCCGTTTACTCCAAGGCGTCAGCCATGGCGATGCTTGGTTTCCCAGGGGAGCATCCAACGCTGGGCCCTCACGAGGCACGCAGGTTGTGCGTGTCGCTCACCCCGAGCCCTACGAAAGGTGGAGCACAAACACAGGGCAAAATTATTGCAATATGCGAATAATGGTTACCACAGTCCCACATCCCTTGGATGGGATAAAAGTATTTGGCCCAGGTGACCCACAAACCTTACTTACCGCCTTACAGGCTAAGTTGTAAATCTATAATGCTCTCACCTTTTCCCATCTGCATTACCGCACCCCCGAGCGCAGACCCGGGGGCGGGCCCTGGCCAGGCGACTCTCACATGAGAGGAGGCTGAATAGGGGTTATCATCCTGTAAAAACACAGCCTAGGCTAACTGTGCTCTCTTTTTGTAGCCTGACCATGGCATGCCTGTATACCAGTCTCTGCTAAGGCTGGGAGCACCCACCCTAGCAACTTAACGTCCCAAGCCCATATCTCGAGGGTTGGGTACACATATGCTTTGTTCGTGTGTTAGCCTACTCACCCTCGCGCTTACTTACGTCCGCAGGGGGTAACGCTACAACACTTGCCCTCCGGTGGCCCGGAGCTTTTAGCCGAACCGCTAGGGACACCCACACTCGCTTAGTTTTTTCTCTTGAAACATATTTCCGCGAAAATGAGCGGTAACCACTCTCAACGCACTGAGAGAACACACCACAGTAACATGTTTACTTTGCTGGCTTAACGTGACGGCTACGCTCCACTAGCGAGGCTAGCTCTCACCAGCCGTCTCACGGCTTCCCTCAATAGATCGTTCCGGCCACCAAACGGGGAAACTAGCGGCCGTCACAACACACCCTCGGCGGGGAGCACACAGCATTTTAAGAACATAAAACGTCCCTCATACTGAGGGCTTACCCGCTGTCCACCGGCGCGTAATGACATCCATGCACAGGCATATGTGCTGCTGTTTGCTTGGTGGCCCGGAGAGCTAAATCCGTGGTGCGGCGGAGCTCAGCCATCGCCTCAGGGGGTAGGCCACCCTGGCGTTCCCCCTGATCGAGGTCCCTCAGCAGGTCGGCTTGGTAAGCCTGCAACACCGCCATGGTGTTCAGCGTCGCCGCCGCCTGACCTGCTGACGTGTATGCCCTGCCGTTTAACCGTGAGGTCGTTCTCAACGGCTTAGACGGCAGGGTGGGAGTTCTTAATGTCGATGCCCGGCCAGATGCGAGATAGTTCGCAAACGTCTCATCAACTGGCGGCATCGACACGTACCCCGCCTCGGCCACTCCCTCCACATCAGCGAAATTCGCCCGCTGATGGCGGAATAAGCGAGCCGAGAACGGGGTTCTCCATGCCCCCGCGATCTGCTCATGGAGATCGGGGAGGAATGGAAGGCTCCCAAGAGCTGGGGGGTTATGGCCGGAGAGAAACCGATCGTCCAGGCGATTTGGACGAGCGGCTCCTCATCTAGCGCGCCGCCACGGCAACTGTACCCGCTCGGCGGCCCGCTCCATAACCTCCAACAGCTCCCCGTATACGGGGCAGGATGGCTGGGAGGGTTCGGCCTCGGCCGCTTCACCACCCTCCACTTCCATCCCTTGCTGATGTGGGAGCTCCTCGGCCGACGATAAGGAGGAGTTATCACCCAACTCCTCCTCCGGCGGCCGCCCCTCGTGATCTGGCCCTTCGCCGAGTACAACCTCCGTCTCTAGACGGCGGGCCAGATCCAGCTGGGAGCCCCAAGACATAAGTCGCCGCTCAGCCTCGGCCGAAGCGGGACCACTCCCAGCCGCTGGACCCCCTTCCCTCGAGAAGAGGGCCAGACGAGAGCGGAGCGTCTTCAGAGACAGACGCTCACAGTTCGCACAGGAGGCACTTTCCTCAAGAACCTCCCGTGCGTGCTCCTCACCCAGGCAGAACACGCAGAGTGTATGTGTGTCCTCAGGTGTGAGGAACCTGGGACACGGGTCTGCACACTTTCTGAAGCCGTGCTTCGTCTTGTGCGCACACTTCGACATAATGCTCTTTTTTTTAATCAGACAAACAGTCCCTGAAGACGAATTGGATGCGGTTCTGTTTGCAAGGCGCCCTTTTATACTTCTTGGTCGCACGTCGATGACGTCAGAGGCTGTCGCCGGTCAGTAGGATTGATGTGATTGGATAAACGTTTCAGACACCGGTCACGCTGGAGGCGTTCCCCATAGCGTCAGCTGACGCAGCTCGAGTTCCCTTTCGAAAGGGAACAAAGTTCTTTATGACCAGCTGGTTATTAAAAATATGACGTCATTATGACATCATCGGAGCGTCACTCATTATGACGTCATCGGAGCGTCACTCATTATGACGTCATCGGAGCGTCACTCATTTTGACGTCAATGCTGTTGTCAGTCATTATGACGTCATCGCTGCTGGTTACAATTTGAATTCTGAACGTTCTATCAATCAACGCAAATATGTAACCCTGGACCACAAAACCAGGGTCAATTATTTTAAATTGAGATTTATACGTCATATGAAAGCTGAATAAATATGATTTCCATTGATATATGATCTGTTAGGATAGGACAATATTTGGCAACGATTTGAATATCTGAAATCAAAGTGTGCAAAAAAAATCAAAATATTTAAAGTTAAAGTTGTCCAAATAAAGTTCTTAGTAAGGCATATTCCTACTAATAATAATTTCATAATTTCTCTACTTTTACGATTGGAAATTTACAAAATATACTCATGGAACATGATCTTATTATCCTAATGATTCTAGGCACAAAAGAAAAATGGATAATTTTGACCCATGCAATGAAAGTATTGTTGGCTATTGCCACAAATATACCTGTGAAATGCAGGACTGGTTCTGTGCTCCAGGGTCAAGGCAAGGCGAGTTTATTTGTATAGCACATTTCATACCCAATTCAAGTGCTTTACATAGAAATTAATTAAAACAGTGGTAACAAATGCATGAGAAAAAAGAATACCATATGGAGGAATACAATTTTTAAAACAAGCATAGTTAAAACAGTTGTAAAGATAATAATAATAAAATTAAAAATATATATAATAAAAAAAAAAGATAAAATCAAATAAAATGGTCAGATCCACAATTATGGTCTGATATAAAAATAAAACATTCTTCAGTTTACAGCCTACATACATGTACCATCTTTATTAGAACACCTCTCATTCATTTCTTTCTCAAACACGTTCATAACATCCATTTTAATCACTATTCCCTGATTTTTACTCAGAAACCTTCTTGTTAAACCCATTCTCACTCATCATACCCTCCACAGATTTACACATACTCAAACCTTATTGTCAAACTTACTATTTCCATCAAACCCAGTTTTCACTCATCATATTTAACTCAAAAGAACATATACAATAACAATAACCAAAGATAAGAACAAAGGTAAACTAAAACAATTATAAAAAGAATAAAGAGATAAGATAAGGTGCGATCAGTCGGACATACAGTGGTTCAGAGCTCATTCAGTAAATGCACAGCTAAACAGATGTGTTTTGAGTCTGGATTTGAATGTGGCTACTGTTGGAGCACATCTGATCTGTTCAGGAAGCTGGTTCAACTACGGCTGGCATAATAGCTAAAAGCAGACTCTCCTTGCTTTGAGTGAACTCTTGGTATTTCTAACTGACTTGATCCTGCTGATCTGAGTGATCTGTTGGGATTGTATTTAATCAGCATATCTGTAATATATTGATGTCCTAGCTAATTGAGTGATTTATAAACAAGTAATAGTACTTTAAAATCGATTCTAAATGTAACTGGAAGCCAGTGTAAAGACCTGAGGACCTGTGTGATATGGTCATATTTTCTGCTTCTGCTCACAATCCTGGCAGCAGCGTTCTGTATGAGCTGCAGCTGTCTAATGGTCTTTTTGTGAAGGCCGGTGAGAAGGCCATTACAATAGTCCGCCCTACTGGTGATGAAAGCATGAACGAGTTTCTCTAAGTCTTGCCTGGAGACAAAACATCTAATTCTTGCAATATTTTTCAGATGATAGTAAGCTGATTTAGTTATTGCTTTGACATGACTACTGAAACTCAGGTCTGACTCCAAAATCACTCCAAGATTCCTGACTTGATTTTTTTTTTTGTTATCAGGCCTTTAGTCTCAAGATAAGCGTTTACCTTGAGAATTTCATCTTTGTTTCCAAATGTAGTGATTTCGGTTTTGTCTTTGTTTAACTGAAGATAGTTTTGGCACATACAGTTGTTAACTTCATCAATGCATTTGCACAAGGAGTCAATGGGGCTGTAATCATTAGGTGACAGTGCTAAGTAGAGTTGGGTATCGTCAGCATAGCTGTGGTAAGCAATATTGTTATTTTTCATTATTTGGCTCAGTGGCAGGTGACCTCATAACCTCATATACAGGTTAAATAGGAGTGGTGCAAGAATTGACCCTTGTGGGACTCCGCATGTCATGGATGTCCACTCAGACTTATGGTCTCCTATACTCACATAATAACCTCTCCCTTCTAAGTATGACCTGAACCATTTGAGGACCATCCCAGAAAGCCCAACCCAGTTCCCTTTCGAAAGGGAACTCGCGCTGCGTCAGCTGATGCTACGGGGAATGTACCGTGCCAACATGACGCTATCCTTTCGTCTTCAGGGACTGTTCTGTCTGGTTCGCTACAAAGTCTTTCTAAAGTGAAATAAAGTGCACACGTAAATCCAAGGGAGCGTACAGGAAGTGCGCTGATCCGTGTCCCAGGTTTCTCACGCCTGAGGACACGCACACCCTTTGTGTGCTTTGCCTGGGGGAAGAGCACGCGCGGGAGGTTCTCGAAGTGGCTTCCTGCGCAAACTGCGAGCATTTTCCTCTGAGGACGCTCCGCTCTCGCTTGGCCTTCTTCTCGAGGGAAGAAGAGCCAGCATCTGGGAGCGGTCCCGCTCATGCCGAGGCTGAGCAGTGCTGTTTGTCCTGGGGCTCCCAGATGGATCTGGCTCATCGTCTGGAGAACACATTGCTCGCAGACGATCAGCCAGGTCGCGAGAGCAGGCTGATGGAGGAGGAGTCGGATGGAGACTCCTCCTCTTCGTCAGCCCGTGCTTTTCCAGTCGATCAGAGGATGGCTGTGGATGAGGAGGAAAATGAGGCTGAGGCCGAATCCTCCCAGCCATCCTGCCCCGTTTATGGGGAGCTGCTGGATGTGATGGGGCGCGCGGCGCTGAGACTTCAGCTGCCGTGGCAGAGAGCCAGGGGAGAGGCTGCCCGCCCTGACAGATTGGGCGATCAGTTTCTCCCCGACCATAGCCGCCCAGCTAGCCCGGGAGCCTTCCATTCCTCCCCGACCTTCACGAGCAGGTCGTGGGGGCATGGAAGAAACCCTACTCGGCGCGAATCCATCGACATCAGCGTTTTAATTTTGCTGATGTCGGGGGATTGACCGAGGCAGGGTATGTGTCGATGCTGCCCATCGACGAAACTATCTCGCGTCCGGGCGGCCATCGACACTAAGAGCTCCAGCCCTGCCATCGAAACCATTAAAGACGACTTCACGTCTTAACGGCAGGGCATACACATCGGCGGGTCAGACGGTGGCGGCCTTGCACACGATGTCTGTGATGCAGGCTTATCAAGCTGACCTGCTGAGGGACCTCGATCAGGGGAGGGTCTACCCCCTGATGCGATGGCTGAGTTGCGCTGCACCACGGATCTCTCTCTCCGGGCGGCCAAACACATAGCAGTCGCCATCGGACGGTCGATGGCGGCTATGGTCGCCACGGAGAGGCATCTGTGGCCGAACTTGGTGGACATCGGGGTGAAAGAAAAGGCCTCTCCTCGATGCCCCGGTCTCGCCGTCTGAGCTTTTCGGAACCTCCGTCGAGGCGGTGGTGGGAAAGTTCAGAGAGGTGAGGGCGCGCTCAGTGGTGTATAGAATGTGTATTCCGCTGAGGTCTGGGGTGGCGCCCAGGCAGGTGGGTGTCCCTGGCCCATCAAGATCCGAGGATCATCGACTGGGCCAATGAGTAGCGTGGCCTCTCATGCGCCCCCTCTGTGGAGGAGTAGGACGCGGAAGAGGCGGGACACCCGCAACTGGAGGAGGGACATCGGGGAGAAGAACCGCTTCCAGCGCCGGAAGCGAGGTGGTGAGTCTCCGCCCGCGGAGAACGTGAGGTTGTGTCCCCTCCTTTGTTTTCTGTTGTTTTCCTTTCTCTCCCTGGGCGCGCTTTACACCAGGCCGCACGGGCCGATGATGAGCGAGCGGTGTGTGAAAGCGCCCCACCCTCAGGTTAGGGCGGCGAAGCATGCATGTTACATGAAGCGATGAGGCACTGAAGACAGCGGGTGAGTCCCCTTTAGGGCAAACATTCTTCTTTTCAATGCCGTATGTTTGGACTCTATGCTTCCCTGAGGGATATTTTGTTTAAAAAAGAGTGAAGTAATGTAACAGTTGGAGAAGTGGGCCTGTAGTTCCCCGGTAAAGGTGGCTAGAACGATGTTTGTATAAACACAGAGTGTTTATGTAGGCTGTATGTTTTCTAGTGTAGCAACAGTAGTTTATAAGGCTGTTTCTCTTCTGGATATGTGTAATATGAGCAGTTGAGGCCACTTCACATGCCGCGGGCATGTAGCAGCAATATAAACTGATGTATGTTCTCCTGGCGAACTTTTTTAGCTGTAGCCACTTCTGGGTAGCGTTGGCACCTCTGCTAGTGAAATATCTAGATGAATATGTGAGGTTAGGCTAGCGCATGAACTGCAGTAAGGTCTGTCTTAGCCCTTTTTAGGGCCGTTGTTTGTGGGATTATCAGACCGATGCTAGTGCATCAAGTTGGCCAAGGCTGTTGATGGGATGGCGGTGGCGTCTCGCGGTGGCATATCGCCCTGGCAGTTGCCCCGGGCTCCTGTCGGTAGTCCCGCAGGAGCTTTGTATCCCTATCCGGCCTCCCCGCAGTTAGGGTCGTCCAGCCAATGCCCACCCCCCTTCTGCATTTGGGGGTTGTTATTAATGCAAAAAGGTGTGTAGCAGAATGAATCGCGACTCAGCCAGTGGTCGTGGGGACGGGGTAGGCGTCTCTTCGCGGTGCGCAGAATAGACTGGTTTTGCTAGCCCCGCCCCCCAGAGCTAGTGCGGCCGCCACTTCTGGGCGGCCCCCCGGCTTGGTTCAGGAAATGGCCGGTTGTGGGTGTTCAATATTTTCACCTCTTGCTCTGTGTCTTCTGCTTCACCTTTTAGGGCTCGGGTCGAGCTGTACTTCACAACCATCGGAAAGCATGGGTTGGTAGACGGCCGCCCTGGAGGCAGGTGGCGTAAGTTGTACTCCCCTCGCTTTAGAGGGTTCAAGGCGTTTTATGCTGAGTGCACTGCTGTGGGCATTGTGTTTTAGGTCCACGCTGGTAGGCGCTGCCTGGGAGACTACGCCGTCGCAGAAGGCTTCTATGGGCCGCTGGGGCGGACCGACTATAGAAGGCTGGCTGGCGGGAGACGCCAGCCGAGGCAGTCTGGGCAGTTAACTCTGGGTCAGGTGGTAGGCCTCAGTAGGCCTCCCTGCGGGTAAGTTCCGACGTCGTGGCCCATGTGAGCCGGGGAGGGTTCTCCCCAACGATGTCGGTTGCAGCAGAAACCTCGTCATAAGTAGGCCCCTAACGGCCTCCCTGGGGATGAGTCCCCAGGTAGTGACTGGATATCCAGTCCTCATCAGCCAGCAGACAGCCACTGTCAGCCCAACTTTGAGGGCTTGCTGAGTTTCAGCACGCCTCAGATGGCGTCCCCTGAGGGGGTGACCTAGGGTTCCGACCATTGGTTGACAGGATCTAGGCCGCTTTAGGCCTCCTGTAGGGTGAGCCCCGGTTCCCAGGTCTTGCAACAGTGTGCGTGGGTGCTAGCCAGGCGGCTAGCATGGTCTGCTATCAGGGGCAGGCCGCTTCAGGCCGTCCTAAGGTCGTTTCCCGGCCCTGCGGGTTTTCCGGTGAGATTTGCCATCGGATAAGCACCGTCTGTCACCAATCTTATAGGGAACTGCCATTTGGCAATAGGCCTCTCCAGGCCACCCTAGAAGACCGGACTATACGTGGGCATCAAACAGGCCTCCCTGGAGGCGAGCCCCGGGAACACAGCAACTCCCGACAGTTTGCACATTGGCTGGCAGGTAGCAGGCCTCTCCAGGCCGCCTGAGGGTGAGCCCCCCGAGCCGGGACGCTCGGTAGGCCACTGTATTATGCTGTCAGGCCTTTTTGGGCCTTTTTGGGAAGGGATTCCCGGACCAGTTCTCGGTGACAAGCTAGCCATTAGCATGGATGGCTTCTGGCGTTATAGCCTCATGGGCCCCCTGAGGAACCAGTATGGCCACCTTCCTGCGGCTCTTAACAGCTAGCACTAACGGTGCCAGGTAGAGGCGCCTCCTGGCCTCCCTGGAGGGGAAACGGTTCCCTTGAACGGGAACGTATAACTGGCTTTGTGCTGACAGCTAGCGGCTGCCCGCCGGTGGGTCCCGGCCTGGGCCGGTATAACTCAAGGGCGGGCTCATGCCCTAGCACGACGAGACTCCGTTTCTGCTGCGCAGTCCCTTCAGGACAGGGACTGGCTAGCCTACAGCATGGTTTACCTACCAAGCTGGCTTAAGAGCTCCCCTCATTGAGGGTCGTCTGCGAGCTTACGGCCGCTTGAGTCTGATCAGACGGGCAGGCCCCCCTCGGGGCCTCCCGGGAAGATCAGTCCATAGGCCTTTTTTAGGCCTCCTGAGCACCCCTGTAATAAATGTGTTCAGTAGATCCTAGGATCGAGCAGAAGAGACTCCCCTCGATGGCAAGGGTAAGAAGCACTAAGCTGAGTACTGCTCTCCAGGATTCCCGTCTCTGAGTTCCGGTCTGAGGAGGACATTGCCAGTTTGCAGTCCCTCAGTCTGGATACTCATGAGCAAGAGCAATGTCCGGAGGCTCTGTTTTGACAGATAGGGTTGGCCAAGCTGGGGTGTCCCACAGAAGTGATGCCAGGTGAGGCCTCCCTGGTGGCATTCGGTGAAGGTTTTCCCGAATTAGTGACGGCTGGGGCACCCTCGGGTCCCCCAGCCACATTCCCTTAAGGGACTCCTTCCTTCGAAGTAGTAGGTCCCAGGCCCTCGAGCAAGCCGAGAGTAGGAAACCTCAGATAAAACTTGTTAAGGTTCTCTCTTAGGCATATAGCTTGGGCTATGACCGTAGGGAATGTCTGGGAATGATGTCACTGGCAGCTTGTGTGGCTAGAGGGGGAGTGGTTCAGACTTTCTGCGAACACTCGTCCAGGCAGTTCTCACTGCCAGTAAGGGGCGTCCACTCCCCTCAGCATGGCGGCGTGGGTATATCGTTCCCCATATCGTTCCCCGTAGCGTCAGCTGACGCAGGGCGAGTTCCCTTTCGAAAGGCAACGTCCCCGGTTACGTATGTAACCTTAGTTCCCTGAGAACAGGGAACGAGACTCTGCGTCACATGGCCATGCTTCAAGGTGTGCCTGCCCACAGTCCCTTCAGACGAAGCGGATAGCGTCATGTTGGCACGGTGCCCTTTTATACTTCCTGGTCGCACGGCGATGACATCACCAGCTGCCGACGGTCAGTAGGATTGTGATTTGATAGCGATTTCAGACACCTGTCACGCTGAAGGCATTCCCCGTAGCGTCAGCTGACACAGCTTCTCGTTCCCTGTTCTCAGGGAACTAAGGTTACATACGTAACCGGGGACGTTTTCCAGCCTGTCTAGAAGTGTTTTGGTCAACAGTGTCGAATGCAGCACTGAGGTCCAGTTGTACCAGAATTGATGTTTTGCCTGTATCAGTGTTTAAGCGAATATCATTTATAATCTTTATGAGCGCTGTCTCTGTACTGTGATGTGGACGGAAACCAGATTGAAAATTGTCAAAGTATCCATTCGAGCGTAAGAATTTGTTCAGCTGATTGAAAACAACTTTTTCAATGATTTTGCCTATGAAGGGGAGATTTGAGATTGGTCTGTAGTTGCTCAGTATGGAGTTATCCAGATTTCTCTTTTTCAGAAGAGGCTTAACTATTGCAGTTTTAAGGGAGTTTGGAAAAGTTCCATAGAGAAGTGAGGAGTTCACCACTTCAAGGAGATCTGCTTCTAAACAGTTAAACACACTTTTGAAAAAAAGAAGTGGGGAGTGTGTCTAGGGCACAGGTTGATGTTTTAAGATGCTGTACTGTTTCCTCTAAAATTTTGCAGTCAATAGCTTCGAAATCTGACATGGTAATTTTCCGAGGGTTTGGTATGATCTGACTGACCCCAGCGCAACTAGAGGATGTGCTGATCGCCTTTCTGATATTATTGATTTTCTCGGAGAAGTAGAAAGTAGGAAACTGCATTTACTCTCTGAGAGCATTTCACTAGGAGTGTGACTCGGGGGGTTTGTTAGTCTCTCGACAGTAGCAAAAAGAGCGCGTGTGTTGTTAATGCTTCTGTTTATAATATTTGAGAAGAAGGCCTGTCTAGCTTTGCCTAGTTCAACATTGAAAGCATGAAGGCTGTCTTTATAGATGTTATAATGGACTACAAGTTTTGTCTTCCGCCACTTTCGTTCAGATTTTCTGCATTGTCCTTTCATTATTTGAACTGCTGTTGAGTTTCTCCAAGGTGCTTTTTGTTTGGTACTCTTTTTTCTGACTTTTAGAGGAGCAATATCATCAATTACACTCTTTACTTTTGAGTTAAAGGAGTCAAGGAGAAAATCAACACAGTCTGCAGATATGCTTGGTGTTAGAGATAAAGCCTTCATAAACAGCACATTAGTGTTCTCATTTAAGCATCTCTTTTTGACAGAGACAGATCTAGCTTCAATGGCAGGAGAGATTGATATATCAAAGAAAATACAGAAATGATCAGACAGTGCCGCATCCTTAATAACAACTGATGAAATGTTTAGACCCTTACTGATAAGTAAATCTAGAGTGTGTCCACGATTGTGTGTGAGGCCATTTACATGCTGTGTCAAATCAAAAGTGTTAAGAACAGTCATGAGCTCTTTTGTTGTACTGGATTCAATATTGTCTATGTGAATGTTAAAATCCCCAGCAAGAGCAAAACAGTCAAACTCTGAGGAAATTATTGATAACATTATTGGTCACAACAAACGGAAAACGAAAATTATTAACAAACCAGAATATTTGAATGGAGTGTGTATGCAATGAGTTCTTGAGAAACAGCAGGTCATGGTACAACCACAAACTATTTTACAAACCCGATTACAAACAAGTTGGGACACTGTACAAATTGTGATTTAAAAAGTATATGAAAAGTATATAAAAAAGTATAAAATTATAAAATGTATGTTACAAATACATTACAAATCTCATAAACTTATATTTTGAAATGTCATGTCAAATATTGGCTGATTTTGGATTTCATGAGAGCTACATATTCCAAAAAAAGTTGGGACAGGTAGCAATAACAGGGCCGGAAAAGTTAAATGTACATATAAGGAAACAGCAACTTTGCAAAAATGTGCTACTTATTAGGTCAATTGGCAACATGATTGGGTATAAAACGAGGCTCCCAGAGTGGCAGTGTCTCTCAGAAGTCAAGATGGGCAGAGGATCACCAATTCCCCCCAATCCTGCAGCAAAAAATAATGGAGCAATATCAGAAAGGATTTTCTCAGAGAAAAATTGCAAAGAGTTTGAAGTTATCATCATCTACAGTGCATATTATCATCCAAAGATTCAGAATTTGGAACAATCTCTGTGTGTAAGGGTCAAGGCTAAAAAACCAGACTGGATGCCCGTGATCTTCAGCCCTTAGTTGGCACTGCGTCACATATAGGAATGCTACTGTAATGGAAATCACAACATGGGCTCAGGAATACTTCCAGAAAACATTGTCGGCGAACACAATCCACCATGCCATTTGCCGTCGCCGGCTAAAACTCTATAGGTCAAAAAAGAAGCCATATCTAAACATGAAGTGCAGGCGTCTTCTCTGGGCCAAGGCTCATTTAAAATGAACTGTGGCAAAGTGGAAAACTGTTCTGTGGTCAGACGAATCAAAATTTAAAGTTCTTTTTGGAAAACTGGGACGCTATGTCATCCGGACTAAAGAGGACAAGGACAACCCAAGTTGTTCTCAGCGCTCAGTTCAGAAGCTGCATGTCTGATGGTGTGGGGTTGCATGAGTCTGTGTGGCACGGGCAGCTTACACATCTGGAAAGGCACCATCAATGCTGATAAGTATATCCAAGTTCTAGAACAACATATGCTCCCATCCAGACGTCGTCTCTTTCAGGGAAGACCTGGAATTTTCCAACATGACAATGCCAGACCACATACTGCATCAATTATAACATCATGGCTGTGTAGAAGAAGGATCCGGGCACTGAAATGGCCAGCCTGCAGTCCAGATCTTTCACCATTAGAAAACATTTGGAGCATCATAAAGAGGAATATGTGACAAAGAAGGCCTAAGACAGTTGAGTAACTAGAAGCCTGCATTAGACAAGAGTGGGACAACATTCCTGTTCCTAAACTTGAGCAACTTGTCTCCTCAGTCCCCAGACGTTTGCAGACTGTTATAAAAAGAAGAGGGGATGCCACACAGGGGTAAACATGGCATTGTCCCAACTTTTTTGAGATGTGTTGATGCCATGACATTTAAAGTCAACTTATTTTCCCCTTAAAATTATACATTTTCTCAGTTTAAACATTTGATATTTCATCTATGTTGTATTCTGAATAAAATATGGAAATGTGAAACTTCCACATCATTGCATTAAGTTTTTTGCCCAAACACAAGTAAGATTTTACCCTCTTCTACAGTATAATAATATTTGTTGTACAACCAGATAAACTTCACTCTGATTCCCACTGAAAAGTTTTCTAGAAGCATAGAAATAAAATAAAAAATTAAAGTAGAATCATCAATCTCTCTAAAGTCTAGGTTTACATCTTACGATTCGTTTGGT
The DNA here is from genome assembly GCF_024679245.1 of Pseudorasbora parva. Classification (NCBI taxonomy): domain Eukaryota; kingdom Metazoa; phylum Chordata; class Actinopteri; order Cypriniformes; family Gobionidae; genus Pseudorasbora; species Pseudorasbora parva. Next base: position 2,180,769 of record NC_090181.1, read on the forward strand.
CCTTCAAGAATTTACACTGTCAACGGGAAAGTCCAATATAAGATTTTTAGCAATATAAGATATTTAGCAACAATGTCAAAAAATTCCATGCAGCCTTTTCATTAACACGATGGCATATATTATCAAGATAAGGATTATATGTAAACAGATTAGGCTGAAAGGAATGTTGCGAATTTTTTTAATAATATATATATATTTATAATGATACAAAAAACCTTTTTTTTTTAAATTATGACGTCATCACTTCCTTCAGTCGCTGCTGTCAGTTATTATGACGTCATCGGTGCCATCAGTCATTATGACATCATCACTGCCATCAGTAATTATGACGTCATCACTTCCGTCAGTCCCTGCTGTCAGTCATTATGACGTCATCGGATCCATCAGTCATTATGACGTCATCACTTCCGTCAGTGCCATCAGTCATTATGACATCATCACTGCCATCAGTCGCTGCTGTCAGTCATTATGACGTCATCACTGCCATCAGTGGCTGCTGTCAGTCATTATGACGTCATCACTGCCATCAGTCGCTGCTGTCAGTCATTATGACGTCATCACTGCCATCAGTTGCTGCTGTCAGTCATTATGACGTCATCACTGCCATCAGTGGCTGCTGTCAGTCATTATGACGTCATCACTGCCATCAGTTGCTGCTGTCAGTCATTATGACGTCATCACTGCTGTCAGTCATTATGATGTCATCACTGCTGTCAGTCATTATGACTAGGGCTGAAACGATTCATCGAGTAACTCGAGTTAATCGAATCAAAAAAATCCTTGAGGCAAAATAATCTGCCTCGATGCTTCGCTTAGTCCATTTAACTACACACAGATATTGCAGAAAGACATTTTTTGTGTAAGGACTCGGAGTATGAGCGGATTGCGGTTATATCCGCGGTTCAGGTGCGTAAACATCCCAAAAAAGAAATCGTTAATATGTTGATTTTAATAAAGACGCAGAACTCTCATATCACGCTAAAACGCAATGAATGCGTGTCGTTCTTTAACTTTCGTTTTCAGCTCATGTCGAGATCAAAGACCGCAATGCGAGAGAGGGAGAGCGGGCGGGCATCAGCACTAATAATAATATCATTTAGTATCACTGTTTTTAAATGAAGACAACTGTGTGTTGAGCTTCAGGATGCGACGCTGAACATATAAGTTTCATTTGCGTCAGTACACGTGTCAGCTGAGGAGATACGATCAACTCCAAACACATGAACTCGATGGAGTTTGCAGCTTTGCACATGGATCACCGTCATTGTGATGTGTGTGAAATCTTTAATGAGACTTTATATATCCTACTTGATAATATCTTCGAAATGCACCATTAGATGTTCTCAATACTAGGCGGAACAAACGTCAGAACAAGCTGTAACGCGCGCGCGTTTGTGATGAGCAGCGCTCGTGCTTTCAGAGCTCAGAGCGGCGTGCTTTCATTGATTTGTGTAATTTAAATATCACTCTTTAATCATATTTATAGCTACTAACTTAAAACAAGCTGTGTTACAATGATGAATGATTAGCTCAAAAGATCAGCATGTGTGATGTACTTTAACTGAATTAAACATATCTCGCGTTTGATCACGTTCTAGTGGTTATTCCTCCGTGTGATGTATAGGTTGTCGAACCCTGGTTTATGTAAATGTAATTTTGCCAAATAAGTTTTTTTGTTTTGTTTAGCAACCTACTTCAGTGTAGCTAATATGTGACGATAGCATCGCGCTTAACACGGAGGATTTGAAGTTATGACTACCGGGTGCGTGTGGATGGTTTGCTTCTAACAGCTGATTCGGTGACGATAGAGCTGATCCGCACATCTCTTATTCTAAGTTAACCTGTCCAATATGTTTTGCTTCAGTAAAGGAGTAAATAAGACAGTAAATGCTTATGTCATGCCTGAGCTGAGCTGAGTTAAGTTGCACAACATAAATACAATGTTTAGTTATTTATATTATTTATAGAATATTTATAGAATATTAGAATATTTATATTATATAGAATTTATAGACTATTTATATTTATATTGCATTATTGTTATTTATATTACTATTTAGATTTATTGGTTGTAGGTTTAGTTTTAGATTGAACTATGTTTACCTTTTTAAAGTAATTTGAAATAGATTTTTATTTAATATAATATGGCAATTGTATGCATTAAAATTGTTTAGTTTCACAGTTATTAATGTATGCAATTTCAGCAATAAAACTTGATTTTTCTAAAAAGTAAACAAATTAGATGTTAATTTTAAGATACCCGTCTTATTGTCTCTTATTGCTCTTTAATAAAGAAAAAGTAATTATCCGATTAATCGAATAATCGATCGGTTAAGTGGTAGATTAATTGATTGCAAAAAGAATCGATAGCTGCAGCCCTAATTATGACGTCATTGCTGCTGTCAGTCATTATGACGTCATCGGTGCTGTCAGTCATTATGACGTCATCGGTGCTGTCAGTCATTATGACGTCATCGGTGCCGTCAGTCATTATGACGTCATCGGTGCGTCACTCAGGGACATCATTAGGCTTATTTTACGGGGGCTGAAACTACCCTAAAATGTTCCTAAGACCCCAAAATGATAATGAACAACAATAACAATTAAAATTTATCAATAACCGTATTTCATATTTAGACGCAAAAAATAATATATCCAGCTACCAAAGATAGCTGAAAAATCTGAAGTTGGACAGAAGTACAAAGAGTCGTTGTGCTATTAAGATGATGCACCGTCTCGTTGCATTGGTGTGAACTGTGGCAGCTTTCAGAGCGTTAATTGCAGACCGGAGTGCTGCTGCAAGTGACGGCCATTTCACACATACTCCGTTTGCCGTGCGTATGCGGTGTGTATTTTTTCCCGTACCCATTTCAACAGATGACAGCGTACCGTTCCAGGAGCCTTGCATATAGAGAAGTGTGGCGATCGTTTCCGCACAGAGTATATTTATATATATATATATATATATATATAATGTACAGTCTCATTAAAGACTTTCAAGTGCAAAACCAGTAGTTTTACTAAATCTTATGTTTCTTCTTTCTGCCGGTGCATAAGCAAAAAGTGTGGTCGTCTGTGAAGGAGAGTCTGCATCTATCCAATGTGGTGAGTAGTCCAGTCTTTTGAGCTTTGTTCCCAAATAGGAGAGTATGTGAGAGGAGGAACGAGATCATGAGGGTATCTGGAGCCTGGACTTTAACTTGTCTCTAGCTTCATAGATTTTTTTTTTTAAACCACGTCAGATACTGGTTGCATAAAGGTCCTTAATGCCAACTATGGGCGAACTGACAGCACCGTCTGCGCTACTGGAAAACAAGCTGATCAGCTCTCAAATAACAACTGCAAAAAGGCTGAATCCCTCTCTATAATGTCTGCAAAGTAGGTTTACCAGAGATCATAAACCATTATCTTTCTATGCACTACTTTATAAGTATGAGATGCAGAGTTGTCTATAGTTTATTAAAGCATTACTTGTCATTTGTCTGTCCATAAATCAGGTGTGATGGACGGAAGAGCTGTGCTGTCTCTGCAGTGAACTCGGTTTTCTCTGATCCTTGTGCTTGGACTTTTAAATACCTGACTTTGTCTTATGACTGTTTCCCAGCAAGTAAGTAATTTTCTGTCATAAATTGATGTTTAATGTTTTATAACTGTAAGGCATGACAAATGAGTACAAAGTTATCTGTTAATAATTATCTTTCTACTACCCCCGAAATGATTGTAGAGAGAAATGTAACCTGTGATGGGCAAAAAAGCATCATTGAGTGTGGTAAATTCTCCTTTTTCTGTATGTTCTCTAATATGTTGAGACCGACGGGTACAGCATCCTGTTGAATCCTTAAGGCCCTCATGTCCACAATATTTTGGCCTGGATCTTCCTGCTACAGTTCATGTTGGCACACGCTACCATTTTTGAAAGGGTTGACACTTAACATGTGTTGGTCATCCATCAGTCATGAAATTCTGATCCGTGTCTGTTTGTGTATCAAAAGAAGTGACATCAAAGTGACATTGCACATCAAAAAAATTTTTGTGATGTGCTGGATTTGCTGAATTAAAGTACCATTGTGCATTGTTCGCATTAAAATAAACATTGACGTGAAAATCTAGTAATTTCACCACAGACGCATATGATGTGAATATAGTTTATAATTCTATTCTGTTTCAAAGTCATGAGGCTTTTTGCATCATACCTGGCATTCAGCTAAATAAGAAAACATAATGGATAGCACTCGTTCTTCCACCTTTCTTTTTAAGACGGGGAAAAACAAAGTTCTTTATGACCAGCTGGTTATTAAAAATATGACGTTATTACGACGTCATCGGAGCGTCACTCATTATGACGTCAATGCTGTTGTCCGTCATTATGACGTCATCGTTGCTGGTTACAATTTGAATTCTGGGATTGGAAATTTACAAAATATACTCATGGAACATGATCTTATTATCCTAATGATTCTAGGCACAAAAGAAAAATTGATAATTTTGACCCATACAAAGTATTGTTGGCTATTGGCACAAACATACCTGTGAAATGCAGGACTGGTTCTGTGCTCCAGGGTCACAACAAACGGAAGACTGAAATTATTAACAATCCAGAATATTTGAATGGAGTGTGTATGCAATGAGTTCTTGAGAAACAGCAGGTCATGGTACAACCACAAACTATTTTACAAACCCGATTCCAAAAAAGTTGGGACACTGTACAAATTGTGATTAAAAAAAGAAATGTAATAATTTACAAATCTCATGAACTTATATTTGGAAATGTCATGTCAAATATTGGATCATTTTGGATTTCATGAGAGCTACATATTCCAAAAAAAGTTGGGACAGGTAGCAATAACAGGGCCGGAAAAGTTAAATGTACATATAAGGAAACAGCAACTTTGCAAAAATGTGCTACTTATTAGGTCAATTGGCAACATGATTGGGTATAAAACTAGGCTCCCAGAGTGGCAGTGTCTCTCAGAAGTCAAGATGGGCAGAGGATCACCAAATCTCTGGGGCAAGGCTCATTTAAAATGAACTGTGGCAAAGTGGAAAACTGTTCTGTGATCAGAAGAATCAAAATTTAGAGTTATTTTTGGCAAACTGGGACGCCATGTCATCCGGACTAAAGAGGACAAGGACAAAGTTGTTCTCAGCGCTCAGTTCAGAAGCTGCATGTCTGATGGTGTGGGGTTGCATGAGTGTGTGTGGCATGGGCAGCTTACACATCTGGAAAGGCACCATCAATGCTGATAAGTATATCCAAGTTCTAGAACAACATATGCTCCCATCCAGACGTCGTCTCTTTCAGGGAAGACCTTGAATTTTCCAACTTGACAATGCCAGACTACATACTGCATCAATTATAACACCATGGCTGCGTAGAAGAAGGATCCGGGCACTGAAATGGCCAGCCTGCAGTCCAGATCTTTCACCATTAGAAAACATTTGGAGCATCATAAAGAGGAAGATGCGACAAAGAAGACCTAAGACAGTTGAGCAACTAGAATCCTGTATTAGACAAGAGTGGGACAACATTCCTATTCCTAAACTTGAGCAACTTGTCTCCTCAGTCCCCAGACGTTTGCAGACTGATATAAAAAGAAGAGGGGATGACACACAGGGGTGAACATGGCCTTGGCCCAACTTTTTTGAGATGTTTTGATGCCATGTAATTTAAAATCAACTTATTTTCCCCTTAAAATTATACATTTTCTCAGTTTAAACATTTAATATTTCATCTATGTTGTATTCTGAATAAAATATGGAAATTTGAAACTTCCACATCATTGCATTCTGTTTTTATTCACAATTTATAAAGTCCCAACTTTTTTGGAATCGGGTTTACATACTAGTTTAGGTTATGGATATTTAGCAAATGTTGTAATAATTCAATTTCTTCCCTTTTGCTTGATCCAGATGGGACTTGTCAGACCACCAACAACCCGACAACTACAACCCCCATAGAAAACACCTCAAATACCACAACACCGACCCCCACCAGCAGCAATGCAGTTACTCAATGCCCAAACACAAGTAAGATTTTACCCTCTTCCACAGTATAATAATATTTGTTGTACAACCAGATAAACTTCACTCTGATTCCCACTGAAAAGTTATCTAGAAGCATAGAAATAAAATAAAAAATTAAAGTAGAATCCTCAATCTCTCTAAAGTCTAGTTTTACATATTACAATTCGGCTGGTTGTTCAAGAATTAACATTGTCAACGGGAAAGTCCAATGTAAGATATATTTAGCAACAATGCCAAAAAATTCCATGCAGCCTTTTCATTAACACGATGGCATATATTTGCATATATTATCAAGATAAGGATTATATGTAAACAGATTAGGCTGAAAGGAATGTTGTGAAAAATGTATAATATATATTCATGATGATACAAAAAAACATTTAAATTAAACAATAAATGACGTACAAATAGGGACATTCTAAAATTCTTAATGTGAACTTGACTTAAGACAGTGATATTAACCCTCTGGTGCTGTAACGTCATTTTTGACCAGCTTTTTTACTTCATCAGAATGGTACAAAACTTGGTAAATGTTTTGGTATTTGCCATGTTAACACACACACACACACGCACACGCACACGCACACACACACACACACACACACACACACACACACACACAGAAAAATAGGGTGTCAAAATTGTACCTTTAGGGGTACAACAGCTTGTCGCTGGGGCAGTGCCCTTAAAAGAACAACATTGTACCATTTTTACCACAAAAAGGTTCATAGTAGTACCTTAAGGTACGCATTTGAACTCAAAGGTACTAATATGCAACTTTTAGAAGTAAAACAGGTACAAAGATGTCATTTTAAGGGTACTGCCCCAGTGACAAGCTAAAGGTACAATTCTGACACCCTATTTTTCTGTGCACGCACACGGTCTGAGTTTGTTTTACCCGACTGAACATGTTCAATCTGATTTTTTCGGGTCATTGAATGTCTGTCAAAGATGGCGTGCAGGTGCTCGGCATGCTGTCCTTATAGTGAAAATGGCAGGTTTCTGGCCAAATCACAAGACAATTCTAGAGAAAGAGCAAGCAGATATTCACAAGAGCACACTGGACAAAGTTTGAGCACACACAAAATCTGAGCGAGAGCCGAGTCATACTCTAAAGTGTACGTCCAGTACATTTTGTGCTAGTGAGAGAAAGTCGTGTCGTGCTAGTCATGTCTGAAAGCTGCAATCTTTTATTTTTATTGGTTAAAATTAATATATATTTTTTAGAGTAAAAATATGTATTTCATATAAAATTTCTAAATACTATTTTTGTTTATTTTCATAGCAATAAATGTAAAATGTTATAACTTTTTAAAAATTTTACTTTTTAAAACTTTTTTTTACTTGAGCACTAATCTGCCAAGAGTTCAATCTACCATGCTCAAAAGGTGAATAAACTGATTATATTGGATACATATAATTTAGTACCCTAAAATCACCTAAAAATGCCTAATTAAATATCTAATTAAAACAGTATAGTACAATCTTTATAATAGTACAATCTTTTCATTAAATAAAAAGTAGAGGGTTAAAATATTGAATTAGCTATACATTATTGATGATGCATAATATACACCGATCAGGCATAACATTATGATCATCTTCCTAATATTGCGTTGGTTCCCCTTTTGCTGCTAAAACAGCGCTTCATTTGCTTGCTTATTGCATAGTTGGTTAAAGCAACAATGAAAATTACATTTATGTCATAATTTACCTCACCTTCAAGTTGTTCTAAACCTGTATGATTTTCATTCAACAAAATAAGATTTTTTGACAAATGTTGGTAACCAAACAGTTACAGGTCCCCATGGAAGTCAATGTTATCACCACCGACAAAGCGATATGATCACATTCATTTCAAAGGAGAACTCTCGGTTTACAGCAACACGAACAGCAGTGACTGTTGCGTTATGATTAACTTTAGCAACTTTTCTGAGCGACAACAAATAGGAGTTAAGACAGTGGAACGCTCGATATGGCAACGTTATTTTAGCTCCTATAAATTATAATTATAAATACCTATATATATTTCCTATAATTTATGATGTCTCCGTGTATTTATGGTGGTACTTGCCATGCGGACTCTGAGCCTAAAAGGTTTTGTGAACCCAGGAAGACTGTTACCTATACTACCTTGTAACAACATTTTATTTTATTCCTGTTGGTCTTTTATTACCTTCAAGATGTTCTCAGTATACAAGTCTTTAAAATGTATAACAACTATGTTGACTTGTGTGTTTTTCATTTTTTTTTGAGGTTGTTTGCGAATATCTGCTGTTGATCCTGGAGCGAAATGTGGAAACGCTTCATATATCAATGATACATGCAGTAAGTCAGTGTTCATAAACTACTCAAACTTGCAAACATCCAAATTTCAATCAATCAAAATAAATAAAGTAGGCCTACAACATGCAAAAGGACAGCATGTCTTTTCTCCAGTGAGGTATAACTTATAAGATTAGGGTAATATCAGGTTTTCTTGAGCTTTTAAACATAGAATGTACTTGGTTTGTTAGTTTAGTAATTGACCCTACGCTAAGCCCCACCCTCCTTAGTTACGGTTGCTACGCCTGTCAATCTTTCCGCCTGGCACGTCTATTACAGTATGTATGCGCCGGTGTGAGACATTTCCAAGGAGATAATTAGTCATTTTTGGTGAACAGTTGAAATATCTGAGAGGACAAGACAAAGGGGACTGCAGTATGCATTTGCTGGATATATCCATGACATACTATGCAACCGATTAGAAGCTACCTGATACGCATGTTCATGCACAGCAAGGGTAAGTTAAATTAGAAAATAATTGAATAATTATAAATCAAACAGCTAATCAATAAATCTTATGGAATAAACACAAGACATTAAGTTAGCCTAAACACTTTGGAGTGATTCTCCCGCTTATATTGAGCGTGCCATCCACGCCTTGGACCAGGAACTAGCCAGAGACATACATTAAAAAAAAAACAAAGTTACTTATAACAATACAGCCTTATAATAGAAAGGCACTCTGTCAAACATGATAAACACAGCCCCTGCAACAATTCTTATGATGGTCTTAATTTGCACACAATTTGTCTAAACGAACTACGACACAAAACTAATAAATAAAGCTACCAGGCAGTCCTCTTTATAGTCTATATGCTGCATCATGTAATAATTTGCATCAGTCAAAAACCTCATGTTTGTTGGAGCAAACGTAACCTTAGGTGTTTTTGTTAATCCTGTCATCATTTAGTTGTGAATGGGGCCTCACACACTGCTTGATTCAGGCCTGGCATTTCTCACCTTGGGTTTTAAGTTTGGGGATGGAAAAAAATTCCACCCTTTATCCAAACTTTTAAGGATAGGTATCAGATTTACACAAATTCATATGCACAAGTTCGAAAGCTTGACAGACCTTCTGCGCCTAGTTACGGTTGCTAAGCCACGATTAATTAGGATTGCCAATGTCACGTGATTTCAGCAGTTTGATACGCAATCGGAATCATGAATCGATTCACTGACTCATAACGGTCCAAAGCTTTGTTCTGAAATCGGCCATCACTATATAAGTCGTTATTTAGTGTTTTTTGCGCACTAACTCTATTCTGGCCTCTTCATCAATGATTGTAGAGCCGCTGTAGTGAGATGGGCTTTGTAACGACGTCTTTAGTGCCTTTATGGGTCTTGAGAGAGGAAATGACATTGGTGTCAATGAAGGCCTTTCTGAGCCATCGGATTTCAACACTAATATCTTCATCTGTGTGTGAAGATGAACGGAGGTCTGATGGCTGTCCAACCACAGGAGGAATTAATGACAGAAGTTACATTTCTGGGTGAACTAACGCTTTAAGGCTGAAGACATGGAGAGGTCTCAGAAGGGCCCTACTTCCCCCACCGTCCCAAGCCCCTGGGACCTTACAGAGATACCACCATTTCCTGTCCAGCTTTACCGTGCATAACTCAAGACACAAGCCGAGTTGGGGCTCCAGACTCTGGGCATGGAGGGATCACCCAGTGGACCCCCTATGCCGAGAGTATGAAGCCCCAACTCCCGAGATATGGTCACTTCCTTTGGAAATTTGACTGGGCATAACTTGGGATTCAAGCCGACTTAAGGCTCCATTCTCCCAGCGTGGGGGGACCACTAGGAGACCCTTCCAAAAGGCTTAGAGTATGGAGCCCCAACACGGCTTCCTTCCTGAGATACACTCAGTCAGACAGAGTCAAGCCGACTTGAGGCTCCAGAACAACTACTCATCCCACCCAGGGCTGTAATCAAATATTAGTGAAAGGATTTTTTTTAATACCTATGAATCGCTGAATAAATATATTGATGTTTTAATTCCTTAAAATCAATACATTTTTATATTTGGTGAACAAATCATGGGCTTATTTGGAATAAATGCAGGCTTAAATGGTGCCAACGTACAGCTCTGGAAAAAATTAAGAGACCACTTAACATTGAGAAATTACGGAGCCCCTTACATGACATCCAAGAAAAAAAGGTAAATAGTGCGCACGATTTACTATTTCATTCCCTCGAATTTATAAATTATGTGCACGATTTAGTAAATCGAGCAAATTAATTAGTATTAGTACTAGTGTAGCGCACTATTTATAAATGAAGGTAACAAAATGCAGACAATTTAGCCTACTAGTTTTTTACTGCACGTCATGTGCGGGGCTCCGTAAGAAATCGATGTTGAGTTGTCTCTTAATTTTTTTCCAGAGCTGTATAACTAATTAAGCCCATTCCAGACTTCTGACTTTATTCATAAAATATCTTAATTTTATATTCTAAAATATTCATCAATTAATTACACTTTTAAATACATTTTTAAATGAGCGATAAATTTTGCATTTTAACAAATTACTTTTCTTATAAACCATGGCACTATCTTAAGCAGCACGTAAACATACTTTATCTCTAGAAATATCGATATAACTTGAAAACATTATGCAATCATTCTCCTTTAAAGAGTCAAGAACCCTAGAACTCTACATAGACCTCCACTGAACCTTTTGGTGTATGTGATGAACATGTCTCTACTGTATAATGCAGAAATTAAGTGTTTCTTATGATATATGACATATTAGAACACTTTAATATGTTAATTATTACATGGTTGCACAGATATATAATTCAAATCCATTCCTTATTTCTTTGTGTTGAAGGGACAGAAGGAGGCAATTATGTTCTGTTTTTGAATGAGAGTTACTGGATGTGTACACCACCGTCACACACCACCACTATCAAACCAATTACCGATTTCACAACACAGATCCCAAAAGCCACTCTTGCACAACCTGAGATGACTTTCAATCTCACAACAGACACGAGTAAACCTTTTGAACCCGCAAAAGCATCGTAAGTCTGTGGTTACCAGCGACTATAAGTCTAAAACTCTTGTACAGAACACCAAGTGATTATATCAATTTTGCAGAGAGACTCTGGACAACATGACCTCTTTGGTGGAGCAGATGGAAAAAAATAATAAAAGCAATGCGGCGATTGTGATGGGAGATGTTATTGGTGTTCTCCAAAGACAAGCCAAGAACACAGAAAGCAAAGACATTCAAATATGCTACTCTCCAAATCAGAACATGATCAACGTAAGGCACGAGAAGCATTAAAGCATGTGGCTAGGATTGTATTGATTTATCAGTGTTAATTCCTCTTTTATATCCACAGGTTGTTGAGAATAACATGAAGGCAGACTTTCCCTGGTCTGTAAATGTTCCCAGGGAGGCCTTTGATAAATCACGACTGGAAAACAACGGAAGTGCGTTTGTTGGAGTTTTACGGTTCAAAAACATGGGAAATAAGGTAATGTGTGCATTGGGTTCTATATTTGTACAAATGTTTCTTAATCTGTTGCATTCACACATTTATATTTGATTATTAATGATTGCTTTTTTAATTCTTGTATGGTATGGTTTCTTATTTAGGGTGAAAATCTTTTGAACGATGAGGTTTATGGAATAACGATGGGCGCCAATATCTCCAACCTTACCGACAATATTGAAATGTTCTTTACAAAGAAAGTGGTAATGAAGGTTTTGTTGTGAGACTTGTTTTATTATAATCAGACACTGTACAGGCAAAATAATAATCAAACACAATCTTACAGGTCGGTAATGCGTCCTGCAATTCATGGGATGGCAAAGGTAAATTCACATATTTCTGTATTGATCAGTTCCCATCAAGTTATTTTATATAATTCATTTCATTTGCCACTCTTTTTTCTTTAAAGGAAATCTTAAATGGACAACGTCCGGCTGTAAGACAGACATCAACAATAACACCATAAAGTGCTCATGTTCACATCTGACGTTCTTTGCCGTGCTGATGGTGAGAAGCTTCTCAGAGTTTCAGAGTTAAAAACACCATGAATTAAATCTCTATTAGTCTATTAGTCCACGTCTATATGCTAATGAACGTGTACACGATGACTAAAGAAACTTAACAGATATATGCATCTCTCTCTTCTGGGAAAATCTAACATATTGACAATAAAAAGGTTTAGTCCAAAATGTTTCTAGAATAATAACATTTCTCCAAAAATACAACCTACTTTTTAAAATGAAAGAAACAGAAATGATACTGCAAAAAAAAAAAAAACCTTCAGACGACATTAAAGAGCATCAAACATATGAATGAATGAATTATTTTTTTAAATTAATAAACACATAAAAAAAGAATAAGCAGAGGAATGCCAACTAAACCTCATCAATATAATCATTAGACAAATTCTCATATTGTTTTAAGAATCATTCGCATTATTTATTACTACTTAATCAAAAAGATTTAAGAAGTGAGTCCACCTTAATTAACAGATGTGAGAGTTTAAGTGTTGTTCATGGATAACAAACAAACAAACAAACAAACAAACAAACAAACAAACAAAAATAATATATTCTTTAGGCTTGTTGGAAGCATCAGTATAGTAGCAAATATTATTTTTAACTTAAAAAGATTTAACTATGCGTATGTCACCAAAACATCTGGAAACATCAAGGAAAGAATACATATATCAACGTTTCTTCCTTCTGACCTCAAAAGGTACAGGTACTAGGAACATCAACATATTTAGACAGTCAAATTTACAGGGTCATAATACTATAATAGTGTGACCAGTGGTTGCAAAGGCAAAGCAAAGATGTAAATAATACCTGCAGGAAACTAACAAGTCAATGCAAGCCTGTTTCATACTTATAAGTGCTCTCAGAAAAATAATAATCTAAATACACTGATACTTAATTATCCACAACAATTCTATCTAGTCTTATCTTGATTGTTATCCTAATTTAATTTAAGTGAAAATGACATTTTCTTAGCTATAGATGATATTTAAACAAAAAGTACAAATAGCAATAGATTCTATTTACACTAAGTAAAAATAGCAGTATTTTCTTGTAAAAAGTTTTTAATAGTAGTTAGATGCTATTTATACTTTTTAGGCAGATTTTGCACCTCAGGTCAGAGTCCTGCACGGGTCTGATTTTTTAAATCCACACCCACCCGTACCCGCGGTGCTTAAAACCAGATCTGAACCGCTTTCCGACAGCAGCACTAATTAAAATCCGCACTCGACCCAACCCGCTTTAAATAGAACCGACACCAAACCTGCACTCAAAATAAAATCAGCATTTCATATTATAGACACTCTTACAAAAATGTTTATTGCCAGGTTATACAGAAGTTATTACACAACCATTAACACAAGGACAACTTCAGTCGAAGCTGTCAAAAGGCTACATTATGAAGAACATATTAATGTGTCCTTATCATCTCTACCAGTCACCTCAGTGTTGTTGTACTTTACACCGTATGCAATAATAACAGTGTAAATTATTAAATGTATTAAAATTATTAAATGGAAGCCACCTGATTGAGACAATAAAGCCCCCTCCCCACACCTACCCCTAACCATTAAACACTTTATTATTAAACACACACTAGACACTTTATTTTCACATTTCAATGATTTTCTTCATTTTTCAATTCAAAATACATGCCTTTTTGATCTGATATGTGATGGGAAAAGGGAGTAGAGCAAGTTTGGCAAAAGTTGAACTCAAACATTATGACAACATTAAAAAGTGTTGGTCAATTTACACCAAATCTTTTTGCCATGTGCCTTACCCCTACACTATTGCTACTGTTGATAATCCAGCGTCTTCCGTAAATTTGTCTGGTCCAACCAGACGTCAGTGGGCGATGTTATTGTAAATAGCCTTTGCAAACAAGGTGGGCTATTTGCATTTATTGCACTGTGACGTGAGTCTGGTGTGGGAGTGGCAGGGGTTAGTTGTCACACAGAGTGAAAAAGGTTGACATTGAGCCGGTAAACCTCCAACCTCCGAAGAATCACCCGTTTTAAACAAACAGCGAACAGAGGGGTGTCTACTAGAGAAAAGAGAACGAGACAGAGCTCGTAATAAAACCAGAATCAACATTTCTGAGAGGTCTGGAGAGAACCGAGTGATTTGAAATGTTGTAAAATTGACGTGTAGATGATACTAGCTCTCTAACTGATTGTAAGCATTATCTGAAGACTCATTTCATTATGATTATAGCTCTGTGCTGAGGAAGTAACGGATCTCTTGACGGGTAAAGCTACAGTAACGTCAGTCTACTTGAAATCCTTTCCATCTAGACTGATTATTTCTCTTAAAGGACAACTCTGGTGAGAAATGACCCTAGGGGTAACTAAAAGATGGTCAGCGAGTAGATCGTTCTCTGGGATGCGTTTTCATGAAAATCGAATGTAAAGAGTTTTATCTCTAAACACAGATTATCTTATAACGCTTGTCTATGGGGCACAGGGTCAGTGAAATTAAACCGCTAGTTAATACCACTAACAGCTCAACATAGCCTCAAACTAACACGGCAGCATAATGAGGGTCCCTACATGCAAACCGAAGCATTGAGAAACTTTGTAAGAGTACAAACAGTTTAATAAGAAGAAACTTTATAAAGACCATCTTGGAAAACAGCATCGACGAGTCAAGCTACGAACGCTGTGCTACTTATTAAACTGTTTGTACTCTTACAAAGTTCTCAATGCTTTGGTTTGCATGTAGGGACCCTCATTATGCTGCCGTGTTAGTGTGAGCATCTGTTAGTTACCCCTAGGGTCATTTCTCACCGGAGTTGTCCTTTAAGTCTGGTAAAGAATGATTTATGAGCAGTAAGACAAACACACTAATCCGCACAGTCACACAGAGCCGAAGCAGAACCAATACAATGTTGTCCTGAAAAATGCATGCAGAGGGCCAAAAGTTACATAGTGCACCTTTAAATTATCAAATGTCATTGTTCTCATTCGGTATTTATAAGTTGTGATTGGATTGTGCCTTTTTGTTGTTGTTATTTTTTAAAAATGACTGTAAAGAAATCTATCAATCTGTCTGTCTGCTTTTGAATAAAGGTCAATAAATACAGCCAGATGTTGTAGTTAGGACATCTACCAGCTGTCGACTCAGTTATACTAACTAGAGCCATAAAATGAACAAGGAGCATTTGATCTTGGGAGTAAATGTTGAGAAAAATTTGACTTCAAAATGAGATTTTTTAAATGAGATTTTTTGACTTGCAGACATTGACATGATGATGACTAGTGGAAATGAGAGTAATTATCCAGCTGATCTGTGTTTTTCTGTTGTGCTTTCTTTGATCTCTCAGTCTCTGCCCGATAACAGCACAGCACCGTACGTGGAATCATTGAGCTTCATCTCTTCTATCGGCTGCGGCATCTCCATGTTTTTTCTGTCCGTCGCTCTGTTCATGCATTTCCTCTTACGGTAGAGTGTCTTTAATTTGAACATCTAGTTTGTGCTGTTAGTACTTCAAGTATTGAAGTTCTTTGACCAGTTGTGTTTGTTCCTCTTTTGGATGGAAGTGTCTGCATGTTTCAAATACAGGCTGTTTTTCATCTTTGAACAGGAAAGCCAAATCAAATCAGGCCACAAAGATCTTGATAAACATGTTTGTGGCTTTGTTTCTCCTGAATTTATCCTTTTTGACAAACGAGAGCGTGGCCAACACAGAAGACAAGGCTGCGTGCGTCTTCATAGCGCTGCTCATGCATTACTCCATGCTGGCTACATTCACCTGGTTCTTCATTCAAGCTCTTCATATGTACTTATGGCTCATCAGACAGAATGTCACCATCACAAACTACATGAGGAAGATCACCGTGTGCGGCTGGAGTGAGTTATATGAACAAAACACCTGTTATTATAGTGTTCACTTAAGAAAATATCTGTTTAAAACAAAAACCAGCAGACTGCAAACTCGAGTTTAGCTGAAAAAGAAAATTGCAACGTAAACAGATTTTGTGGGCATTCCACATTGCATCCCTCTATCCCTCTTTTAAATTTACCTAAAAATACCTAAATTGACCAATTATTGTTGGGGTTTGAAGTAGGGATATGCCCCTTTGGACAGGTACTCTCAGGGAAAAATGTTCTGCTTGGGGCACTTGCTTTAGGGAACAGAGTCCCGTGCATTCTTCTGCACATCACATCGGATGTACTAGGGTATTGACATGCTTTTTGAATCTGGCTAGTTTTGCAGAGTCGCTTAATGTTAGGGGTGTGACAAGATCTCACGAGACTAAACTGTGACGGGATTTCTCGTTGAGGTAAAAAGCTGTCTCCTCAAATTCTCATGACCTGGTCATGACGGAGTGAGAGGGGGAAGTTTATATTATGCCTCCACTCTAGTTTTGCTTTTTATAGAGATAAAAACAATTTAATTCAGGTGGATAATCATAACAGTCGCTTCAATTCCATCAGCTCATCTAGAACGAGTTGTTCCAGTCTTGCGAGCTGTTCACAGCACTGATCAAGTGACGAGAAGACGAGTGTGTGTTATGAGGTGTGTTACGTGTTAGTGGACAAGACTGTGCTGGAGGATTCGTTGCGCAGCAGATGCCAGACTTACATTTTAAACTGCGCGTTCTGCACCACCGCTCCCTAATCACAGAGTATACATATGATCGTGAAATTGAAAGTAAAAGGAAATATGCATTCAAAATTTAAATGCGATTTCAATAAGTTACCGCTGTTTGAAAGCGGCTCCCTGAGGCATGAAAATATCTCTCAATATGAAAGATATCTAGTTGTAATCATCTCTTAGCTCTAATGCTTGAAGAAAAAAACGGGTGACGTCACGACCAGGAAAGGATAAATACACCTCCGGTCTGACCAGACTTCAGGAAAACTGCCAAAGCAAAGATCGCAGGGATGCAGGGAGTATGGCAAGGGGACGCAGTGTCTCGTTCCTTTCTCAGGGAACTATGGTTCCCTTTCGTTCAGTCACTCCGACGTAACGTCAGTGACTGACGAATGGGGGTTTCGCCTAGAAGCCAATCATCTTCGAGATCTTAGAAAACGCCCAATGGCAGTGCCAATGCCATGGGCATGTGAAATTTGCATGCGTAACTCCGCCTACCCACCTGGGTATATAAGGAAGTAGCTGGCATGAATCGCATTATGTTTCTGCTTCGGAGCCAAGAGCATCTCTTCACTCCGGCAAGCCTGAATTCTGAAGTCCTCTCTTCAGTCTTCGAGAAGAGCGGTTCTCCAGGGTGTTGGTGTAACGGCGCGTTCCAGCGATCTCACATTGCCTGCCTGCTGATCTGTGCAGTGATCTGCAACAGCTGTGTGTGTTTTCCCTGGGCGCTTCAGCACTCTGCAGAGCTTCCTCTCACAAAAAGAGCTTGCGTGTGGCACGTCTTTTTCAAGACGGGTTGCCCGCGCACTTCCGGGTGCGGTCGATATCTGTCGCTGTCTTTGGGACGCATTCACTGCTCGACGTGTTTGGGCCCAGCACGTTCGGACAGTGTTTGTGGATGTGCTGTGTTCCCTCTGTGGGAACATGACCATCGCAATGTTGTGGTCGAGACTCAATGATCTCTGTAAAGAGAGAGAGTCCCCTCTGCCACACCCCGATCTACCATCTCCGAGAGAGGTGGTACTTTGGCTGGTGGCCAGGGTGACCTGAGGGCGGTGCTGTGGTATTAAGAACCCCGACGATCATTCCTCGGGCCACTCCCACCCTCTTGCACATCGCTTCCAGTGAGTGTTGGACTGAAGCAGCGGGACCGTCTGCTGACGCCCCGTTCGTTTCGTTCATACTCCAGATAGCGGCGAGAGGTCGATTGCCGCATCTCAAGGTGGGCTAGAGTCCTTTGGGGATGACGATTCGGCTATGCTCCGCCTCTGGGTGTGGTAGCACTGTAGAATCTGACCTAGAGTTGACAGCCATGTTATCTCGGGCAGCCGCGAGCCTCGGGCTGGTGTGAATCTCCACCCTGTCACGAGTGCTCGCGGTCCAGCAGTCCAGCAGTGCTATGGGGTAAGCTGCCGGCCCGATGCGTATGCACGAGGACAGAGCTGATCCAGGGCTATTAACTCCCTCGCAGAGCAGACCCCAGTGGAACGCGAGTCCTTCCCTGGTCTCCTCTGTCAGGGCGCAGTCGTTACCAGTGCCCCGACACCGGGCCGCTATGCCACCCGAGTCCGGGCCGGTAACACTGCCTCTAGAAAGGCGTGCCGCCACCGATCTCGCCCAGCGCGGCGTAGGTGACCACATGCCCCCTGGGTCAGGAGATGTCCACAGCTGTGGTCCGGGAAAGACTTTGGCCTTACTTGACTGCGCCCAACAGTTCTTGGCCGTCCCCAGAGGCAGACTGAGGCCATCTGCCCCGGCGGCCCGCTGCTGCACCTAAGCGCCGCCGGCACAGTTGCCTCAGCCTCCTCGCCGCCAGGGCGACTTCCGGCGACCCCCTCCCGCGTGGCCACAGCAGCAGCCTTCACCCTGGCCACGCCGCGGAGCACGCTGCAGGAAGCCGTCCCAGTCCATGCCAGCCCCGCAGCTTTCTAAAAAAAAAAAAAAAAAAAGGAGGCCAGCGGCGCTGCGGACGTGGACAGCTCTGGGATGGGCAGTTCTTTCAGGGGATGGTGGCAGGTCCGCCCCTTCCCCCGGTGGAGAATCCTTTGTCCAGCTGCTGGCCCACGGGTCAGCAGCACCCTTTTTAAGAAGGAACTGATTAACCCATCCTTGAGCACCCAGAGACCGGTGACGGCAGTGTGCGCCGCCTCCGGGCCACGCCGCTCTCGTCCCTCTCTGTCGCCAGCCCCCTCTCAGAGCAGACCCCAGTGGAACGCGAGTCCTTCCCTGGTCTCCTCTGTCAGGGCGCAGCCGTTATCGCCGCCCCGACACCGGGCCGCTACTCCACCCGAGTCCGGGCCGGTAACGCTGCCTCGCTGCCCCACGAGGGTACGCCGGTGCTCCGCATGACCCCGTTGGTACACTCCCTGGGAGCGTGGCTACAGCTGATGAGACTGTCCCGCTGGGTCGCACGGACCATCCGGCTCGGCTATGCGATTCAGTTCGCGCGAGCTCCTCCCCGCTCCCGGGGTGTCCGGTACACCATGGTGGGGTCCAATGCCCCAGTCATGCGTGCGGAGATCGCGACCCTACGGTCGAGCTCGTCCCTCCAGCCGAGATGAAGTCCGGCTTTTACAGCCCTTACTTCATTGTACCGAAGAAATCCGGTGGGTTACGACCGTTCCTGGACCTTCGCGTCCTGAACCGATCCCTGTCAGGCTTCCGTTCAGGGTGTTGACTGCGAAACGCCTTTTTGAATGCGTTCGTCCATGCGATTGGTTTGCAGCGATCGACCTGAAGGACGCGTACTTCCATGTGTCCATCCTTCCGCGACACAGACCGTTCCTACGGTTTGCGTTCGAAGGGTGGGGCATATCAGTATGCCGTACTACCATTCGGGCTAGCTCTGTCCCCTCGCGTCTTCACGAAGATTGTCGAGGCAGCCCTTGCGCCCCTCAGGCAGCAAGGGGTTTGCATCCTGAACTATTTCGACGACTGGCTCATACTGGGCCACTCTCGGGACCGGGTGTGCGAACACAGGGACCTGGTTCTCCACCTCTTAGCTCGTCTGGGCCTTTGGGTCAACTGGGAGAAGTGCAAACTCTGCCCAGTACCGAGGATCTCTTTTCTCGGTATGGAGATCGACTCGGTCGCCATGTGTGTGCAGCTTACCGGCGTGCGCGCACAGTCACTGCTGACTTGCCTCCGTCAGATAGAGAGTAAGAGCGCGGTTCCACTGAAACTGTTTCAGAGGCTCCTGGGGCATATGGCATCTGCAGCCGCGGTGACGCCGCTCGGATTGCTTCATATGAGACCGCTTCAGCACTGGCTTCGCGATCGAGTCCCGAGATGGGCATGGCAGTCTGGCACGCTCCGGGTCCCTGTGACTCGGGCCTGCAGACAGACACTCACCCAGTGGTCGAACCTCAGCTTCTACGGGCAGGTGTGCCCTTAGAACGAGTTTCCCGGCATGTTGTTGTGTCAACAGATACGTCCACCACGGGCTGGGGTGCCATGGGCAATGGACATGCAGCCGCCGGCTCTTGGTCAGAGAGCCAGAGCCGCCTGCATATCAATTGCCTCGAGTTGCTGGCAGTTCGGTTCGCCTTGCACCGCTTCCTAGCGTTGTTGAAGGGCCAACACGTTCTGGTCAGATCAGACAACACGGCCGTAGTAGCGTACATCAACCACCAGGGCGGTCTACGCTCCCGCCGCATGTCTCAACTCGCCC
Source organism: Pseudorasbora parva (assembly GCF_024679245.1). Lineage (NCBI taxonomy): Eukaryota > Metazoa > Chordata > Actinopteri > Cypriniformes > Gobionidae > Pseudorasbora > Pseudorasbora parva. The sequence continues at coordinate 2,201,408 of NC_090181.1, forward strand.
GCCATCTCGTTTTATGGAGTCAGAAGCGCCTGAGGTCCCTTCGTGCTGTCCATATCCCGGGGATCCTGACCCGTGCAGCCGACGAGCTCTCACGGTTTCAGTCAATCCCTGGGGAGTGGAGACTCCATCCCCAGTCGGTCCAGCTGATCTGGGATCAGTTCGGGGACGCACAGGTAGATCTGTTTGCCTCCCCCGACTCGTCCCATTGCAGCCTGTACTATTCCCTGACCGAGGGCACGCTCGGCACGGATGCACTGGCGCACAGCTGGCCGCAGGGCCTACACAAGTATGCGTTTCCCCCAGTGAACCTTCTTGCACATGTTCTGTGCAAGGTCAGGGAGGACAAGGAGCAGGTCATCTTGGTCGCCCCGTACTGGCACGGCCGGACCTGGTTCCCAGAACTAGTTCTCCTTGCGACAGCCCCTCCCTGGCCGATTCCTCTGAGACAGGACCTACTCTCTCAGAGACGGGGCACCCTGTGGCACCCGCGTCCCGATCTTTGGAACCTCCACGTGTGGCTCCTGGACGGGACGCGGCAGGTTTGTGTACCCTACCACCTCCGGTGGTGGCTACCATCACTTCCGCTCGGGCCGAGTCCACGAGACAGGCCTATGCGTTGAAGTGGAACCTCTTCGTCAATTGGTGCTCTTCTCGCCAAGAAGACCCCTGGAAATGCCCAATCGGGTCTGTGCTCTCTTCCTCCAGGAAGGGTTGGATCGAAGGCTGTCTCCATCCACCCTGAAGGTTTATGTGGCCCATATCGCCGCCTATCATGACCTCTTGGACAGGAAAACGGTAAGTAAGCACGACCTAGTCATCAGGTTCCTGAGGGATGCGAGGAGACTACATCCTCCTCGTGCTCCTCTCGTACCCTCTTGGGACCTCTCAGTAGTTCTAAGTGCTCTGCAGAGGGCCCCATTTGAGCCTTTGCGGTCAGTAGATGTTAAGTTCTTGTCTATGAAGACAGCGCTCCTGACCGCATTGGCCTCCATCAAGAGGGTAGGGGACCTGCAGGCATTTTCGGTTGACGAAGCGTGCCTGGAATTCGGGCCGGCTGACTCTCACGTGATCCTGAGACCCCGGCCTGGATATGTGCCCAAGGTTCCCACCACTCCGTTCAGAGACCAGGTGGTGAACCTGCAAGCGCTGCCTTTGGAGGAGGCAGACCCAGCCTTGGCATTGCTCTGTCCAGTACGCGCCCTTCGCGCTTACGTAGACAGGGCGCAGTGTTTCAGGACCTCAGACCAGCTCTTTGTCTGTTATGGTGGGAAGCTGAAAGGGAAGGCTCTCAAAGCAAAGGCTGTCTCACTGGGTAGTGGACACCATTGTTTTGGCTTACCAGCAGCAGGGACGTCCATGTCCCCTTGGGGTCAGGGCCCATTCCACTCGGACACTCTTGGGCTTTAGCACATGGCGCTCCGCTGACAGACATCTGCAGAGCTGCAGGCTGTGCGACACCAAACACATTCGCCAGGTTCTATAACCTCCGAGTGGAGCCTGTATCCGACTATGTACTCGCCTCTACTAGTGGCCGGTAAGGATTGGCTCAGGTGTCTTCGCTTGCTCGCCATTCCACTCCACGGACTGGATACGTGCGATATTCTTCTCAGGTGAGCTCCCCGAGAGCCCTGAGCTCCTCCAGCACTGACGACGCCGACGCCAGTAAGTCTTCCCTTAGCCCAGACACTCGTGTCCGGCCAGGTGCCCCATGTGCATGGTTCCCCTCCGGCGACCCCCACATGTGTATTTCCACCGTAAGCCTCCCTGAGCAGGTGTATTCCCTTGGCAACCTTGCCACCCCCTGGGGTTAAAAATCCACCTGCGGCTCGTACCCCAGTGATCTTCCGTATGCAGCCCCCCGGGTCATACGTGTATTCCTAAGTCCTCCCTACGGGTAGGCATCTTGGCGCATATCTCCTCCCGGAATATGCCTCCCAGTGTACCTTGGTATTCCTGCGTTAAGTAGAGGCCTTTGACCGTCCTAACTTGCATCAGGGTTCTCACGCTTGCGCAGGGCACTGGAAGACAGCCGAGTGGCGTTATTGCATTGGGACCCCCATTCGTCAGTCATTGACGTTACGTCGGAGTGACTGAACGAAAGGGAACGTCTCGGTTATGTATGTAACCCTCGTTCCCTGAAGAGGGAACGGAGACGTAACGTCCCGCTGCCACTTCAGCTGTACCGCTGGAACGGCCGAGAGTTCAGTCTTGGCTCCTCAGCAGGTAACATAATGCGATTCATGCCAGCTACTTCCTTATATACCCAGGTGGGTAGGCGGAGTTACGCATGCAAATTTCTTATGCCCATGGCATTAGCACTGCCATTGGGCGTTTTCTAAGATCTCGAAGATGATTGGCTTCTAGGCGAAACCCCCATTCGTCAGTCACTGACGTTACGTCTCCGTTTCCTCCTCAGGGAACGAGGGTTACATACGTAACCGAGACGTTATAGTTATAACATGTTAAAACCTGAGACATTCCCTTTAGGGGAACTTTACACTGTGTCCACTAGGGACAGCTTTGGGAACGAAATACCAAAATGCCATAATACATAATACCTTTCGTTTGAAACTGGCACATTCAAGATAGAAGCACTGATGAACCTGGAGTGCAATCCAGGTCGAGATCATAATATATTACAAATGTAAGAAACTAGGACCAACCGGCCGCATCGCACACTTCTTTAAGGGAAACCCCCGAAACCAAGGCCTTAGAGGCCGCCATACTCCTAGTAGAGTGAGCTCTGACAGCTAAAGGGCACTGCTGACCCGAAGACTCATAAGCTAGAGAAAAAGCCTCTTCTATCCACTTGCTGAAGCCTTGTTTATACTCGACGCGTCCGCATGAGCGCGAGGGTGCGCACGGCAAAAAAGACGTCGACGCGGAGGGGGTGGTAGTGCGCGTTGGGTCCGCAAGACTCCATTTCACCTGGCAGTGTGCAGCACATTTTTTGTAACTCCGCGCGCAGCTCCGCATCCGAAGATGAACAAGTTCTCGGCGAATCTAGCCGAGCATGACGTCTCATCACACCAGCCCCCAGTTTGCACATAAAAGTTAGGTGCTTATATTTACAAAAGGAGCATACAAAAGCAGAAATAAGCCGTTTTAAATAAAGATCCATGTTTAACCAAATAAATAAATAAATCACGACACTAAAGTTTAGTGAAATTAGGAAATATTTAAGAGATCGTTAATTTAGTGCATATTTTGTTCTCATGTCACAAGTAATAATATCAAGCAAAGGTTTACTGAGTTTTACACAATTCTTTTGTGGTGTGGTTTTTGGTGAAATGTACTAAAATAAATATCACTTGTGTACATTAGCACACTTCTTCTTGACGCTTTTTCCTGTTGGTTTATAGAACAATTACTCCAAGTCGCCCTCTGTCTTTTCAAAGAATAGCACAACGGCGAGCGCGTCAAGTATAAACACCTCGTCCGTTTGGGGAGGAGTGCGCGCAGTCAGCGGAGGCTCGTGCAGCGGAGACAGGCGAAAGTATAAACAAGCCCTTAGTGTATGTTTGGACATAGGGAGACCCTTTATGTGGCCTAAAACACACAAACAATCGATCCGCTTTTCGCCACAGGGCAGCTCTGTGGACATAAGCATCCAGTGCTCTCACTGGACATATAAGGTTCAATTTTTCCTGGTCCGGATTAGCAAACGGAGGAGGACAGAAAGCCTGCAGCACTATAGGTCTTGGGACACTGGTTAGTACCTTCGGAACATACCCTAATCTAGGGTAAAGGAAAGTTTTAACCATCCCCGGTGAACACTCCAAGCACGTAGGGGATATAGATAGGGCATGAAGGTCTCCTACTCTCTAAATAGAAGAAATGGCAAGAAGGAAGAGTTTCTTTAGAGTCAGAAATTTCTCTGAGATGCTGTCAAGTGGCTTGAACGGAGCCGATGATAACCCTTACAACACGGTAGCCAAATCCCAAGCAGGAACTCTAGTGCGCACAGCAGGCCTCAGCCTCTTGGTGCCACGTAGTAAACGAGTCACCAACAGGTTCCTCCCTACAGTGATGCCATCCAGACAGGCATGGTAAGCTGATAAAGCTGACATAAACACATTTAGTGTAGAAGGGGTTAACCCGGAAGAGAAACAATCTCGTAGAAAATCTAGCACTGGGTTAGGGTTAGGTTAGGGTTAGGGTCAGCCAAATGGAAGAACCCGGTATTGGTATGCTTTTGCCCCCAAAAGCGAACCTCAGGAACTTCCTGTGCTGTGGTTGGAGACATGGAAGTATGCATCTTTTAGATCTATTGTGACAAACCAGTCCTCGAATCTGATTTGAGTCACAATTTGACTTTGCGTCAGCATTTTGAAATTTAGTCTGCTGACTGTACAATTCAAATGACGAAGATCTAATATGGGACGCAACCCTCCATCCTTTTTTGGAGCTATGAAGGAACGGCTGTAAAAAACAGAATCTCTGTCTGATACAGGGATCTGTTCTATAGCCTCCTTCTTTATTAAGGTCTCTACTTCCTGTTCCATTATCAGAGCCGCTGAATCGAGGTGGGGGGAACCCAAGTTGAATTCTGTACCCTTTCTCTATCGTTTGCAGGACCCATAGCGATATATTTGGTTGAAGCCTCCACTCTGCCAGAAAATCTACTTAGGGAATCAGCCTCTTTTCTCTCCAGCCACTTCAGTGTTGTGAAACATACCTGCAGGCCCTAATCGATTTGACTGTGTTTTTAACCTGCTCGTTAAAGTTAAAGGGGTCATATAATGGTACATGCACTTTTTACAAGTTGATTGTATGGAAATGTGTGCTGGCAGTGCCTGTACACAACCATCCTATAATGATAAAAATCCATCCAGTGTTTTCTTTTTTTTTAATCTCCTTATATGTTTTCCCCTGTCTCAAATCAAGCCGTTTGACCATTTCACACACACCCCTCCCACAATTGTTGATTGACAGCAGCGTTTTAACACAGACCCGTCCTGAGTAAGATGTTTTCATAGTTCGCCATTGTTGATACGCTGGAGCAGAATGGCGTCTAAGAGATTGTGGTGTTCTGTCCTTGGGTGTGATAACAAACACAACAGTCATTTTGATGTTGCTAAATCCGAACTGCTGAAGACAGAGTGGCTGAGTTTTTTTTCCAAAGGGAATATTCCCCCGATCAACGTCAATGCTTTCATGTTTGCGCAAATCATTTCTCACCTGACTGCTTTATAAACGAGGGTCAGTATAAAGCAGGTTTTGGTAAGAAGCTGCTCCTGAAAGAAGGATCGGTACCAACTATTCGTGTTCCTGCTGTACCTCCAGAAGAAGTGAGTGCAGCTTGAATCGCTTGCACGCTTCATGTTGAATGCGGCTAAAGTTTACAGGTTAAATTACATTACGGCATGAAAATGTATGATGTTCTCAATAAAATTCACAATCCCACGTTTATAATGAACTAAGCGTCATTATGGTTATTGTGTTATTACAAACTGTGTCCGCTGGTGATAAAGTTAATGTGGTAACACTACACTAAGCTTACTTTTGTAGATGGTTTATAACGGTGTCTTTGGTGACCTAATGTAGTGCTTCAGTCCTGACAGTTATACCTAACACTGCATAGATGTTACGCATCACTGACAAGCCTACATTTACAGATTTTTTTTTTACATGACCATTATCTGTAATATCAATCTGTCAATGAACAAACGTATACATCAGTAAACGCATAACATTCGTATCTCACTATGCTAACGTTACCCTGCCAGTACAAAGATAGATCAAAGTGACATTACGTAAACCAACCATTCAGAAATGTCCAGCTCGCTGGCCATCATCTTTTTCCGGGTTCAAATGATACAGTGTCCTCAGAGACTCCTGTTGCCATTCTTTCTCCAAAATATACCCTCAACTGTTGTCAAAGCAACTCTCCATGTGTGTCAAAATGCCCCACAGAACCAGGTAAAATTAGTGTTTTCTTACGATACTAAGGATCATTTTTAATTAAAGTATATTACAAACTTTTCATTTAGACACTAAAGAATCATATTAACTTGTACAAAAATGGCATTATATGACCCCTTTAAAACATTTCAAATACACCTGCAAACAATTTTTAATTTCTAGTCATGTATTTGGTCATTGTGGATTTCTTAAAAATGTTATGTAAAAATCTTGTCTCGTCTCGTGAGATTATTTTGTCACACCCCTACTTAATGTTATTTTCACTCTGTTTGTGCATATTCACAACTTAGAGGTCTGGCATTTCCTCTGCATGGCATTGGCAAGTATTATGTTCCCCACAGTATCAGTATCACAGTTCAAAGTTCCACTTAAAAAGGGAATATCTTGTGTTGAGAATGCAACCCAGATGCCGGAGAAGGTAAAACCAGATGTTGCGTATTGCTGCCATACTTCAGGGCATGCTTGCACATCTCCTTCAGACAAAAGAGTTGATGACACTCTGTGTGTAATGTCATGGACTACAAACTGCCAATAGATTGCTGTGTGTTTAAACATACACCAGACAGTCGAGGGCAAGGGCGTTCACCTTAGTGCCAACACAAGATGCAGCATCAAAGTTCCACCTCTCAGGGAACTGGGTTGCAACCCAAGATGTCTATATATTTTTTTCATAATTTTTTATTTTAGTTTTAGTTATTTTAGTACATCAAGTTAAACTAAATGAAAATGAGAAATGTTGCATTGGCAGATTTTTATATGATTTATGTTTAGTTGAAGTTTATTTTAATTCCACTTAGAAAAATGTGTTGTTTTACTTTTAGTTACCTTTAATAACCCTGATCTCCATGTTTTCAGTGTTTCCAACTCCTATAGTCATAGCCATTGCTTCAGTAGGAGAATATAAAGTGCTGATCATAAACACAACATCTGGAAAAAGCCCACAAATGTAAGTTGTTCTGATGTCACAAATGCATGAATTAAATATGACCTATTATGCTTTTATGCCTATATAACTCCCTCCAGTGAGAGTTCTTCTCTATGTCAGTGTCTATGCCACTTAATACCAAGTTAGTTATTAGCATGTTGAAAATGGTGGTTATGGTAAAGGACAGGCATTTCACAACACACTGCTGTCAGTCACCAGCTGGTGTGCCCATGTTGACCACTAGTGGGCACTCCTTCCCTGACCATTGCCACTCAGCCCTGAACTTCAATCCCTATAATCCTTTGCCTGGACTCTTCATTAATGATTGCATTCAGTTGTAGTTCATTACATTGTTAGTTTCAGCTTATTTAAACCATGTTTCTCTATGTCATTTTTATCTAGGTTTTGTAAGCGTGTAAGAACAAATCAGAAAGAATGTGAGTTAATTAGGTTAAGCCCCGCCCACCGACTCTATACACAATGTGATTGGTCTGAGCAGAGTTGTTTTTTCCCAGCTCGCAAGTCTATAGAGAGTTGTTAGATGACACTGGCTGCAAATTAGATTTGCTGCCATTAGAGTGCATCTAGATCCTAGACCCTTTACATGCTATTTTGACTATGATTCTGGATTCTCAAATAAATCTTTGCTTGGATCTTATCCAAAGTCTCAGAACATTCCGTGACAGAAAACCTTGTTCACTTCAAATACAGTAGCATGACAGTTTGGATTCTTCCTCAAGCCAATAAGGAGTGGAGGGCACGATATCAGGCATTGACTGGGGGTAGGTGGATTAGCTCAGTTATTTTGGACCATGGCTGTGGGGCTGGAATATAATGATACTGTTACCAGCAGCCATATCAGCCTGTAGCCCAAGACTGGTTTCCCACTGAAGCTAAGCAGGACTGAGCCTGGTCAGTACCTGATGGGAGACCAACTGGGAAAACCAGGTAGCTGCTGGAAGCGGTGTTAGTGAGACCAGCAGGGGGTGCTCACCCTCTGGTCTGTGTGGGTCCTAACACCCCAGTATAGTGATGAGGACACTGTACTGTCAAAGAGCACCGTTCTTCAGATGAGACGTTAAACCGAGGTCCTGACTCTCTGTGGTCATTAACAATCCCAGGATGTCCTTCGATAAAGAGTAGGGGTGTAACCCCGGCATCATCACAACATGGCCGCCACGCCAGAGTCTTCAGCCAAGATGCCCACCACGCCAGTCCTATGTCTTAGGACAAGATGGCCACTACGCAGTAGCATACCGTGGGGTTTCAGTCAGGGCCTTCACTAACGATCAACACGCCCCACGCCATAACACCACACACACACACACACACATGATCAACAAGCCCCACGCCGTCGCCATAACAACACCCCCACACCCCCACACGCACACGTTTGTTCCCTTTCGGGGAACTCGAGCTGCGTCGAAATGCTGTGAGAACGCCTCTGCGTTAATGCGTCGTGAAGCGCCTGTAGAACCATTCCATCGGAAAAAAGATCAATCGTCGGCGTGATGACGTTATCGACCGGAAGCTATAAAACGTCCGTGCAAACAAACAGGAACTAGCTTCTGAGCCTTCAGCAAGCGATCTGTGTGAACCTGTCTGTCTATTTGGTGTTTTTGTCTGTCTATTGAAGAGTTTTTCCACCCTTTTTGTTAAATATTTCATATATATTAACAAAACAAAGAGAAAATAAAATAGATAGAGAATTATGGCGAGTGAAAGCAGTTTTAAGAGTTGTGTTCATCCCTGCCCACGTTACATCACGAGTGGGGATACACACTCTCTTTGTGTAGCCTGCTTGGGAGCGCAGCATGCCCAGGCAGCCCTCGAGGGGGCTGCTTGCGAGCATTGTGAAAAGTTACCGCTGAGAACGCTGCGCTCCCGCCGGGCACTCTTTGAGGAGGGTGCCTCGGCTCGTGTTCCCCGCGGCTCTGGTCCCGCTGCCGCCGAGGCGGAGCGGAGGCTGCAGTCGTGGGGATCACAATTGGATGTTGCAGAGGGGTTAGAGACGGGCGCTGCCTTATCTCTGCCCTCACCTGCACCATCCAGCGGCTCTTCTCGGGGCATGGAAGCACGCATGGCGGTTTCTTCCCCCCCGAGAGAGTCGCCGGTGCTTCATCTGTCCAGCTCTGAGGAGGTGGACGTTGAAAGCATCGAGACTGAAGACTCGCCACTTCAGTCCCCTGCATGCGAGGAGCTCGTTGAGGTTCTGACGCGAGCGGTGGCCAGGCTTAACATCGACTGGCCAACCGAGAGATACGAGGCAGGTAGAAAACGTGCAAGTAAATTAGACGAGAGATTCCTGCCTTCTCGCGCTTCAGAGCCTCAGCGGCGGGGCTTGCCGTTCTTTCACGACTTGCACACTGAGGTGGCAAGATCGTGGAAGAGACCGGCATCATACCGTGTTTTCAGCCCACAGACTTCGGTCTATAGTAACATCGCTGGGTTGAAACAGTATGGGTATGGGGCGATGCCAAAGGTTGAAGAGACGCTCGCGAGCCATTTCTCGCCTTCCTCGGCATCGTCCCTTAAAGCCCCGTCTTTGCCCACCAGACCTCTAAAAACAACGTCGGCGTTGGTGGGCAAAGCGTACTCGGCAGCGGGTCAGGCGGCTGCATGCCTGCACACTATGGCAATCGTGCAGGCATACCAGGCTGACCTGCTGAGGGATCTGGACAGTAGCGATGCAGTGGGGGGAGATATTATCACGGAACTTCGTTCTTCTGCCGATTTAGCTCTCCGGGCCACCAAAGAGACGGCCAGATGTGTGGGCCGCTCTATGGCAGTCTTGGTGGCCACGGAGAGGCACTTATGGTTGAACCCCACTGACATCAAAGAGAGGGAGAAAGCTCTTCTGCTGGATGCGCCGCTTTCTCCTGGAGGCCTCTTCGGTGACGCAGTCCATACTGTCACCGAGAGGTTCCAGGAGTCCAAAAAGCAAGCTGCGGCACTCAAGCAGTTTCTCCCTCTCAGGGTCCAGGTCCCTGGGGCTGCTGCTGACATCAAGCAGCCCAAGCCGAGTACGAGCGCCTCGCACAGGGCAAAACAAAAACAGAGCGTCGCCACCCGAACTCCCCCTCAGCGCGGGGACGAGGGGCGGCGCTCTCAGGCGAGGCCTTCGAGGGGCAGGGCTGATCTGAGGACAGTCCTGATCGCCAAGAAGGCCTCGTCGAAGCGTTCCTGACGCTAGAAGCGCCAGGACGCTGAGGGTGGTTCCCCCCGTAGGGAAACGGTGTTTACCCCTGCCTACGGTACCCGTTTTCCCTGCGGCGCCCTTTGGGGGCCGCGCTGCCAACCCCGCCGCAATGCCGGGGCGCAGTCGGTCTCCGCGGGCCACCTGAGGGTGGTCCGCCCCCTCCTCGGAGGGCAGGAGAAACAAAAGGACGCTGAGGGTAGTCCCCTCCGAAGGGAAACGGTGTTTACCTCTGCCTACGGTACCCGTTGTCCTGCAGCGCCCTCTGGGGGCCGCGCTGCCAACCCCGCCGCAATGACGGGGCGCAGACGGTCCCCGCGGGCCACTCGAGGGTGGTCCGCTCCCCCTTCGGGGGGCTCCCGAGCAGTCAAGTCAGTCGTTCCCTGCCGGTCCGCCGCTTCAGGGCACTGTGCTTGTTGCTCAAAGTACACCAGAGGCCAGCCCCGAGAGGCTGGTTCCCTTAGTAGATTTTCTAGACGAGTGGAAACGTCAGTCAAATATATCTCATTGGGTCCTGCAGATAATCGAAAGGGGGTACGGCATTCAATTCAAAAGTCGGCCACCTCCTTTCAGCGGTGTCCTACCTACAGAGGTGGGCCCGGAGCAGGCTCTGGTAATGGTACAGGAAGTACAGATACTCCTGCAAAAAGGGGCTATAGAGAGGGTTTCCCCTCCCAGCAGGGAGTCTGGGTTTTACAGCCGTTACTTCATCGTGCCGAAGAAGGATGGGGCGTACGCCCGACATTAGCTTCCTTTCGGTCTAGCACTGTCACCCCGCACATTTACCAAGTGTGTGGATGCAGAACTGGGGCCGTTGCGTCTGCAGGGCATCCGCATACTGAGGTATATCGACGACTGGCTGATTCTAGCGAATACAGAGCAGATGGCGGTTCAGCATCGAGATGCTGTTCTCGCGCATATGTCGAAGTTGGGGTTGAGGCTGAACGCCAAGAAGAGTGTGCTTTCTCCGGCTTAGAGAACCACTTTTCTAGGTGTGAGCTGGGACTCGGTAATAATGCGGGCGCAATTATCGCCAACACGCATAGCATCGATCCTGGCAGCAGTCAAGGAACAGAAGCTAGGCCGGGCCGTCACTGTGAAACAGTTCCAGAAACTGTTAGGTCTCATGGCAGCAGCGTCCAACGTTATACCTCTTGGCCTAATGTACATGAGGCCACTGCAGTGGTGGCTCAAAACAAAGGGATTCTCCCCGAGGGGAAATCCGCTCCGCACGATCACAGTCACGCGGCGATGCCTACGTGCTCTGGTCATGTGGAAAAACCCGGGGTTTCGATCTCAGGGTCCCGTGTTAGGGGCTCATGTTCGTCGCGTAACGCTAACGACAGATGCCTCTCTCACGGGCTGGGGGGGCGACCACGAGTGGTCGCTCATCCCAGGGTCTATGGCAGGAACATCAACGGCACTGGCACGTAAATCGGCTAGAGATGCTCGCAGTGTTTCTTGCATTGAAACAGTTCCTGCCCGACCTCAGGGGCCACCATGTGCTAGTCAGGTCAGACAATACATCGGTGGTCGCCTATATAAATCACCAGGGGGGTCTGAGGTCCCGTCCGTTGGACAAATTGGCACATCGGATCCTCCTGTGGGCCCAAGGGAAATTGCTGTCAGTCAGAGCAGTATATATCCCGGGGGTCCTGAATCAGGAAGCAGACAGCCTGTCGAGGCAGGGGCCGAGGCCCGGGGAATGGAGACTCCACCCAGAAGTGGTGGAGCTCCTATGGAAGGTATATGGGAGCTATTTGCTTCGGCGGAGAGTTCTCACTGCCCGCAGTGGTTTTCTCTGACCCATCCAGCCCCGCTGGGGTTGGATGCCATGGTACAGGAGTGGCCGAGGCTATCTCTGTACGCCTTCCCCCCGATTGTCTTGCTTCCAGGAGTTCTGGAGAGGGTACGCCGGGACGGGGCCCAGGTACTTCTAGTGGCTCCGTACTGGCCGACCCGAGTATGGTTTTCGGACCTGATATCTCTCCTGGAAGGCTCTCCGATGGAGATTCCGACCAGGAGGGATCTACTCTCTCAGGCGGGCGGGAGATTCCTGCACCCACGCCTAGAGATGTGGAAACTGTGGGCCTGGCCTCTGAGGGGGCTAGGCTCATAGAGGAAGGTCTCTCGGCCGAGGTCGTAGAGACCATCCTTCACTCCAGAGCTCCGTCCACGAGGAAACTGTACGCTCTGAAATGGAAACTTTTCTCAGCATGGTGCAGAGAACGCCAGTGGGACCCAGTTAACTGCCCGGTTGGTACAGTGCTGGAGTTTCTGCAGGCAAGGTTCTCGGCAGGGTTGACCCCCTCCACAATAAAGGCGTACGTGGCGGCCTGGGGTGCCTTCCACGTCCCTTTGGGTGGAGTGTCTTTGGGAAGACACCCTCTGATTACACGTTTCCTCTGTGGCACTTTAAGGTTGAGGCCTGTTATGCACTCGAGGGTCCCAGCATGGGACTTAGCCATTGTTTTGCGGGGCTTGTCCGAGCCTCCGTTTGAATCCTTGGAGGAGGTGTCGGATAAGTTCCTCACCCTCAAGACTATATTCCTTTTGGCTATTTCATCTCTTATAGAATAGGAGATATTCAGTCCCTGTCTGTAGGGCCCTCATGTCTAGAGTTTGCGCCGGGGATGGTGAAAGCATTTCTACATCCCAGGCCGGGTTATGTCCCCAAGGTTCCTACGAGCCCACGGGGCCCCATTACTCTTCAAGCATTCTGTCCTCCTCCTTTCACGACGTCAGACCAGGAAGGATTAATCTGCTGTGCCCTGTTAGAGCACTAGATACTTATGTCCACAGAGCTGCCCTGTGGAGGAAAACTGATCAGCTGTTTGTCTGTTTCGGGCCCCCTAAGAAAGGGGCCCCAGTATCTAAGCAGAGAATGAGCAAGTGGGTGGTCGAGGCCATCTCACTTGCTTATGAGGCGGTCGGGCAGCCGTCTCCACTGGCTGCCCGGGCGCATTCTACCAGGGGTATGGCTGCTTCTAAAGCATTGTTGTCGGGGGCTTCCCTCCTTTACATCTGTAACGCGGCCGGTTGGTCGTCTTCATTAACTTTTGTCAGGTTCTACGAACTAGACCTGGCATCTACTGTTGGGGCACAGGTACTCTCGTAACCGTGTGCGCTTCGGCTTCACACATACGAGACACTTGGTCCTATGGCGTTGTGGGTATAAGCGTTCTCACAGCGTTTCGACGCAGCTCGAGTTCCCCGAAAGGGAACGTCTCAGGTTACGTATGTAACCCTAGTTCCCTGAGGGAACGAGACGCTGCGTCGCTTTGCCATACTCCCGGCGTGTCCGTGATCACTTACTTCAGGCTTTATCAGAAGTTAGTTCCTGTTTGTTTGCACGGACGTTTTATAGCTTCCGGTCGATGACGTCATCACGCCGACGATCAATCTTTTTTCCGATGGAATGGTTCTACAGGCGCTTCACGACGCATTAACGCAGAGGCGTTCTCACAGCGTTTCGACGCAGCGTCTCGTTCCCTCAGGGAACTAGGGTTACATACATAACCTGAGACGTTTTTGTGACATATGGGGACATTCCATAGGCGCAATGGTTTTTATACCGTACAAACCGTATTTTCTATCCCCCTACACTGCCACTGCCCCTAAACCTACCCATCACAGGAAACATTCTGCATTTTTACTTTCTAAAAAAAACCTCATCCTGTATGATTTATAAGCATTTTGAAAAGTGACATGGCCATGTCCTTATATTTCATCCTCTCCTGTGTGTCATAATACACACACACAAACAATACAATATGCACTGTACGCAATACTACTATGAACTTTGCTTTCATAGTGTTCGTTGGGAAGGGGGCAAGCAAAAAGTATACGTGAGACAAAAAGGCAATTTGACTATTTATTGATGATACTGCACTCACGTGTCACCGTTTAGGCAAATGGTGAAAACAAACAAAAATACGGACCAACAGAACATCCAAAGAAACAGAAAAAAACACTGCTTGTTAGCTAACATTACCGGCTTGACATCAGGATCGATCATTCGCACGCAGCCTGTCATCCGCGGCGACCATAGTTTATTTCACACAGAACACTCACAACCCGCGAAAAAGTTCAGACGGCTGATGACATCAGCAGGGTGTAGCACACCGACACATCGCTGGGCCTCTGGGCCGTTCTATCACTACACATCAAATTTTGATTGGCTAATGACCCACGTCAGTCAAAGCTATGGTCCAATGGAAAATAGCAGCTTCAATGTAAGGCAAGCTATTCTTCTAGTGCTGGTCCTCGGGGCTGTGATGCGATTAGATGATGACATATGGAAAATACACCAAAAATAAATACATTCTTTCTGGAAATATAATCGTAACTATATATATATATATATATAATGATTTTGACAGGGCCAGCAGAGAAGGCCCTGATGGCCCTGACAGCCCACCACTGCCACTACGCCTGTGTCTTCAGCCAAGATGGCTGCCATGCCACAGTCATCAGCCAAGATGGCTGCCACGCCACAGTCATCAGCCAAGATGGCCGCCAGACCAGTCTTCAGCCAAGATGGCTGCCACACCAGAGTCTTCAGCCAAGATGGCTTACTCGTAAAAAGGAGGAGAAATAAGGCTTCCTCCATCCCACATGGCCCAGAGGCCATGCAAGCTCCATATTTGATGCCTGTCCTGTCGGTCTCTCACTGATGCCGGCTAAAGCCCCTAACTAGAGTCCAGCGATGGCTCCTGCACCTGACCAGAGTCTGGTGATGGGGGAGGGGCTATAGGTACCTGGAGTCCAATCCCTCCTGGTTCCCTGAATTACCTGTACCTCAATGGCAACTTCCTGCACCTCCAGGGCTCCCTGAATTGTCTGCACTGCCATGGACCCCCAGCCTGCCAGCGCCACCCTGAAGGCTTTCTAGCCTGCCAGATTTGCCCATGCTCCACAGCCTGGATCCACCCATCCTCCAAGTCCCAGACCCGCTAAAGTCTGTGAGCATTCTGTGACAACTGCTCCAGCCAACCAATTAGAGCACATTGTGCTTTTCAGAAGGTGGGGCCTCATAGGGACAGAAACTAAACAGAGCAATACTGACTGACTGGGAAGAGAGGAGCTTCAACAATGAAAATATTGGGGGAAATAATCAACATTCAAGCAGGAAAACCTGCTTTAGTAGAGCCCCCAAACAACATGAAATCTCTGTAAAAGGGTACAATTAAAGACAAATGTCAACATTTTCTATTCTCTTCTAATTACAGGTGCTGGATTACTAATTATGTTATTCACTACATTGTGAACATTGGTTACTATGCCTTAGTCTTCATCTTCACAACTGGAGTCTTCATCATGATCGTCTCTAAGCTTGTCCAAGCCCGACACATAAAAGCGACTGATGGCAAGAAAAAGACGTTCAGAAAGCAGGTCATGATGGTGTTGAGTTTGTTCCTGCTCTTCGGCTTGACGTGGGGTGTGGCGTTCTTCAGTTATGGGTCGATGCTCATTCCCTCATATTACATCTTCACTGTGTTGAACTCATTTCAAGGTGAGAAACAATCACCGGCTCCTGCATAGATGATTGTGTACAATTTGGTTGTTCTTTTGGTTACATTTTTTAAATTAAACAAATAAATGTAATGATATCTGAAAAGTTTATGAATTAGTTGAAATATGTTCTACTGATTTTTCTTTTTCAGGGTTTTTCCTCTTCCTGTATTACTACCACGTTCACAATGATGTTGAAGGAAATTTCTCAGATAATTCAGAAAGCTCTGAATCTACCACAACTGTTGTTCAATCCAGAATTAATGCTGTGGAAAATATTTATAATTAGCAGAATTAAGGTTTCTTTATCTCTCAGACTTTTTTAGACTGATTTCTTCTCGGCTGAGACGAACTGTAAGGGCTGATTTAAATCTGGACTATAACGTTATACAACCTGGATCACCTTGAGGAATATATCAATGTGCACTACAACAGATTCTGCAACACCATGAACAGGGACAACCAGAAAACAAAAAATGTAAAGGAAAAAAAACCCTCCAAACTCAAAGAGACTCCAAACTCTGTCATATTTCACTCACCAGCTCAAGTGCAACACCATCCATATCACCCAAACCACTGTGCTGCACCGAGATAAACGACATTCAGCTTTCCAATGAAAATAAACTTTCCGGATTTGATGCCAGTAGTGCACTCATTGAAGCCAAAGAACTCCAGGAACTGCTAGGACTGAAAATGCAATAGACAAAAGGAAAATCTTGAACGTCAAAATTTTCCCAATCTGTAAACAGATTTTCCCAATCCGAAAGCAGATTTTTCCAATCTGAAAAAAATATATATAAAAGGGAAAATGGGGACCATTGCAGTGGACAAATTATACATAGATGGACAATTATGTTGGGATAAGGGCATTACCTCCTGGCTTTTTTAACCCTCCACTCCATTCCTGAGTCAATAACGGCCATGATCATGATCCCCCCCCCCCCCCCCCGTGCCTCTATTTCTTATTCTTTCACAAAAATCTATAAGATGTGATACTTTGTATGTATATAATGCTTTCTGTTTTTGTTGTGCTGTGTGCATTCTATAACTTCTGTATCTTTAGTTTTGTTCGTCTGTAACAGCACTGCCATATTATACACCAGTGTGTATAAATATTAAGCTTTGGTGAATATTATCGCTTTACCTGTTTTTACTTTTACTCCTATTTTAGTAGCACAAGTTCATAAAGCCCTATTAAATTTAGATTGTAAAAAATCAGCAGGGCTTGATAATATAGAGCCTTGTTTTTTTTATTGCAGCATATCTCATAGCAGAACCTATTGCTTCTATTCAAAATTTAAGTTTAAATTCTAATGAAATTCCCCATGCATGCAAATCAGCTATGGTTCTGCTGTTGTTAAAAGGAGGTGACTGCTATGAATTAGATAACTACTGTCCTATTTCAAGGTTATCAGTGATGGCAAAAGTTTTTAAGTCTTTCGTAAATGATCAAATAAAACGATTTTTAACGGAAAATTATATGTTTATTAACGTTTCAATCAGGTTTCAGGTTAGGACATAGTACAGTAACAGCGACCATGCTGGTCACGAATGATATTATTGCTTCTTTAGATAATATTCGACACTGTGCTGCTCTGTTTGTTGATCTCTCAAAAGCCTTTGATTCTGTAGATCACAATATTTTGTTGGAGTTGTGTATGTTTTAGCAAAATGAGTATAAATGGGTTAAATAATTATTTTTGAGAAAGAACTGTGTGTTTCAGTCGAAAATGTCACTTCTAAAAATTTAAAAATGAATAAAGGTTTTCCACAGTGATCAATCTGAGCACAAGTTTTATTTTCAATATATATTAATGCTCAAGGTAATGAGATAACTACAGCTAAACTACATTTATACACGGATGATACAATTATTTATACTGTCATTTTGGAGTCAGACCTGAGTTTCAGTAGTCATGTCAAAGCAATAACTAAATCATCATACTATCATCTGAAAAATATTGCAAGAATTAGATGGTTCATTTCCAGGCAAGATTTAGAGAAACATGCTTTCATCACCAGCAGGGTAGACTATTGTAATGTCTTCTCACTGGCCTTCCCAAAAAGACCATTAGACAGCTGCAGCTCATACAGAACGCTGCTGCCAGGATTCTGAGCAGAACCAGAAAATATGACCATATCACACCAGTCCTCAGGTCTTTACACTGGCTTCCAGTTACATCTAGGATAGATTTTAAAATAATATTACTTATAAATCTCTTAATGATCTGGGCCCTCAATACATTGCAGATATGCTGATTAAATACAAACGCAACAGATCACTCAGATCAGCAGGATCAAGTCAGTTAGAAATACCAAGAGATCACTCAAAGCAAGGAGAGTCTGCCTTTAGCTATTATGCCAGCCGCAGCTGAACCAGCTTCCTGAACAGATCAGATGTGCTCCAACAGTAGCCACATTCAAATCCAGACTCAAAACACATCTGTTTAGCTGTGCGTTTACTGAATGAGCTCTTAGCCACTGTACGTCCGATTGATCGCACCTTATCTTATCTATATATCATCATTTTATCATTTTTATTTCTCTTTGCAATCTTATGCATCTGTTGATTATTATTTTTGGTTAGGGCTGTCTGACTGGACGAGATTGGAAAAGGAGAGGAGTGTGCTTCGCTTCATTCTGCTTGTGGTAGCAGACAGTGAAGTGGACTCAAGAAAGCGGAGGCCCTGCGGGGCAAAGGTCATAACTATTTTAATTAATTTCTACGTAAAGCACTTTGAATTGTTATTGTGTATGAAATGTGCTATACAAATAAAATTGCCTTGCCTTGCCTTGCAATGGGATTCTCTCCTGGTTAAATAAAGGATAAATAATACATATGTATGTATATATGTATAAGTGTATATACAACTGCACAAATATATACACTTACATGTATCAGCACTCACACACTCATGCACATATGCATATAACATTAATATACATATTTGTTTACTTTCCATTTCCTCTTAAGAACAACATGTCATCAATTAGTTTTCTTACCTGGAACATTCATGGATTTGGTTCTCAGACAAAAATGATCAAAGTTTTGAATAATTCAAATAAACTACAAGCCGACATATGCCATCTGGAAGAAACACTTCGATCAGAATCAGAATTAAATCATCACTGCAACATTAAACAAAGAGGAGTATGCATTAGTAAAGTAAAAAAAAAAAAAAAAAGTCTAAATCTAATAGACCCTGAATGTGTCACCGTTATGTTCAGTTTTGTTTTAGTTTTGTTCATGGACTTTCAGTTTGTTTTCATTCAAGTATTAAGACATGTTATACTGCGCCCCATAAACACAACCAAGCCTAGAAGAAAAAAAAAACGGAACCGCCGCTTTAATATTGTAATCCACAGCAGTGGCCTATAGCCAACAGCATGACAGGGTGTGCAAATGGTGCTCAAAACACCATGCTCCTCACACAATTAACAAGAAGTGTTTTTAATCTAAATAAAAGGCTAGTAGGATTGTAAAATGAGTCGATGTGATAATTTAATTAAATTACTTAAAGGGTTAGTTCACACAAAAATAAAAACAGCTGTCAGACCTCCGTTCATCTTCAGACACAGATGAAGATATTAGTGTTGAAATCCGATGGCTCAGAAAGGCCTTCATTGACACCAATGTCATTTCCTCTCTCAAGACCCATAAAGGCACTAAAAACGTCGTTACAACGCCCATCTCACTGCAAAATATTTTGATTCTCTCGATCAAAGAGCTTGTGAACGTCTTTATCAAACAAACACAATGGTTTATTTCTCATCCACCCGCGATTGATTGGACTATTATTTTTATATTACACATAGCCCGCTAGATCGGTCGATATAAGCTCGAACCGCGCTCGCACACACACACCCGTGCGCACCCTCCAAATGTCAAGTCAAGAGAGACTGGACGTCGCAGAACAAGAAAGGGATATTTCACTATTTGACATTCATCGGCCTGCCAACAGGCTTGCGTTTTGGTAACTTTAGCTTGTCTGCAAGCTCTGGCCCATACATGTCTGAGTCCAGCGTGCTAAAGGTATGTTCTGTTAGACACGTACACATAAGCAAAACAATCTATAACAATGCAATACTATTACATATAAAACACGTTTTACTCACATAAGTGTGTTGCACCATTCCTGTCAGATCCAATGTAGAAGAGCATTGTGTTTTAATCTTAAATGTCTGCAAATCCAGCATCGACCTGAGATTTGTTTACAAACGATTCCGCAGTGAACTGAAGTGAATATGTCTTCCCTACGTCAGCTGGAACTTCATTAAAAATAAAGTTAAATCACACATTCCTAATATTACGATCAGAAGGAAGCTTATGCAGTGACTTGTGTTCTTCCACAACCAGGAATAGCGCAATATCTTGCCATCTTCTTCACAGCTCCATGAGTCGGTGGGCAGAGCCACCGAGTTAGACGAGTCTGTAGGCGGGGCTACTGAATTAGACATGCTTATTATTCTGTATAGGCAGAGTTTCATCACGCGATGACGTAATGATGCACACACGATCGTTTTCTGAGCCTGGTGTCTATAAACACTTTTCTTTGACTAGCAATGAAGTTTTCATCTCTGAAATCTACAGGATATTTTTATTACCATGACCTTTTATTAAAAGCTCAAGGGAAAGTTGATTTCTCAATTCATCACCCCTTTTATGTACAGCCCTAATTCATAATCAATTTACACAACATAAATAGTCAATTACTCATTGTGGCGCTATGACCAAGAAAACTATCCTCATGATAGCATCTTGGAAAAACTTACTAAAGGACTAAATCTAAAATATGCAACACTAACAAGACTACATTTGTCACAACCATGTTCTGTTTGTGTTGGTTTTCATGGACTGAGACTCTCTGATTGGTCCAATAATCTGCCAATTCATTAATATAAATGTGAAATAGAGTTGGGCTGAGGCAGCAGCCCTGTCTAACCCCTCGCTGTTGGGAAAAATATTCTGTTCTTTGTTGACCAATTTTTAAAGCACATTTAAATTTTGTTATACATGTTTTTTATCAAGTCATATGTTTTTCCCCCAATACCACTTTGAATGATTTTATAAAACAATCATTTATGCCAAATGGAACCAAAAGCCTTCCTAAAATCGAGAAAGCAAACAAATATTTTTCCTTCTTTCTTTTGGTTGGTTTAGAAATGTGTTTAGTGTGTGAATATGATCTGTGGTTCGATGTTTGAGGAGAAAGACAATTTGAGATTTGCTGATGACATTGTGCTGTTTTAAAAAGGCTGAAATCCGAGAGTTGATTATAGAACAAAATCCTTTTCTCAAATGGCTGGTTACACAGATTCCTCTGTAGTTATTAGGATCTTTTTTGTCTCCACTTTTAAAGATGGAAGAGATAAGCCCTGTATTCTAGACCTCTGGAAAAACACCTGATCTCAGAATCAGGTTGAAAAGTTTAAGCAAAGCGTTCAGAAGTTCAGGGGAGCTGTATTTAAGCATCTCATTTTTTATGTTGTTGGGCCACAGTATTTTTTAAATTTGAGGGATTTCAGTTTTCCACTAAGTTCATTTTGTGTTATTGGACAATCTAGGGGATTTTGGTTGTTTTTGATGCATGACTCAAGACTCAAGTTAAAAAGTTTTTCAAGGATTTTCAATTGCTTGGGATTATTTAAAGGGTTAGTTCCCTATATCGAGGGAACTTAGCACTGCGTCAAAACGACGAATTTGGGGATACTCCCTAAGCATCAACGCATCTGAAGTATGAATGAAACTAGTCCTATCCTTATTTGTCCTACGTCATGACGTAGATGTGACAGCATACCCGGAAGCTATAAAGGGGAGCTTGGCACATTGTAGCGTCAGTTATCGCTCTTCAGCATAACGCTCTGTGTGTGTTTGAAAGACTGCCTGTCTATTTATTGTTGTCTGTCTCATATATATATATATATATATATATATATATATATATATATATATATATATATATATATATATATATATATATATATATATACATATATTTTCAGTAAAGAGACCTATAAAGTAAAGAGACCTATAAAACTTATAAAGTGCACCCGTGTCCCCGCTTCATTTCGGGAGCGGACACGCACTATTTATGTGTACAGTGCCTGGGCATTCAGCATGCTCAGGCGGCTCTCGAGGGAGCCGCCTGCAGTCATTGCGAGCTGCTGATGCTCAGGGTTCTGAGGTCTGGGTTGGCGGTCTTTGATGAGGCCGGCCAACCACGTGCGCCCCGTGGGCGCCCCGAGGCGGCCCGGCGTCGCAGATCATGGGGCTCACAGCTGGACTTGTCAGCGGAGATTGAGACTGCTGAGGCCCTTTCTCAATCTTCCCCTGACGGTTTAAAGGTTCTCCCACCTCGTGTGGAAGCCCGTGAAGCGGCTTCTTTCCCTGGGGTGACTCCCTCAGATGCCTCCCTCACTGGCTGGGGCGCGGTCATGGAAGACCGCTTTGCGAGGAGTCCATGGGAGGACCGTCATTCAACCTGGCACATAAATTGCCTGGAAATGATGGCGATCTACAGAGCTCTTTTAGGAGTTTCTTCCCGGAACTTCGTGGACACCACGTTCTGGTCCGTATGGAGAATATGGCAGTCGTGGCGTATATAAACCGCCAGGGGGGGTTGAGATCGCACCCACTATGCAAACTGGCACATCTAATTCTTCGCTGGTCGCAAGAGAAACTGTTATCCCTTAGGGCAATGTATTTCCTGGGGATACAGAATCAGGGGGCAGACATGCTGTCGAGGCAGGGGCTGAGGCCCGGGGAATGGCGGCTCCACCCAGAGGTGGTGGAGTCGATATGCAGGAGGTTCGGCCCAGTGGAAGTGGATCTGTTTGCGTCTCGAGAGACGTCCCACTGTCCACTGGGGTTCTCCCTCACGCATCCAGCCCCGCTGGGGCTGGACGCCATGGTACAGACATGGCCGAGGCTGCGTCTGTACGCATTTCCCCCTATCGCTATGCTCCCAGGGGTCCTGAAGAGAGTGCGGCAACAAGGAGTCAGTCTCCTTCTGGTGGCTCCTCGTTGGCCAACTCGAGTATGGTTCTCGGACATAATAGCTCTGCTGGTGGATCACCTCTGAGGAGAGACCTCCTATCGCAGTCAGGGGGCACAATATTTCCCCCCCACCCCAAAATATGGAACCTCTGGGTCTGGCCCCTAAGGGGGCCAGATACCTAGGGGAGGGTTTACCAGCAGACGTTATAGAGACCCTACTTAGCTCTAGGGCCCCGTCTACTAGGAGATTGTACAGCCTCAAGTGGAATGTCTTCGTCACATGAGGTGGACCCAATTAATTGCTCAGTGGCTTCATTGTTGGAGTTCCTCCAAAATCGTTTCTCTGCAGGGCTTACCCCATCCACACCTAAGGTGTATGTGGCAGCTATTGGAGCTTTCCACACTCCATTAGGTGATGGGCCTTTGGGTAGGCACCATTTGGTTGTACGTTTCCTCCGTGGGGCACGGAGAATGAGGCCTGTAGTGCGTACCAGAGTTCCTACATGGGATTTGGCCGTGGTTCTCGAAGGCCTGGGCAAGGCCCCCTTCGAACCACTGGATGCAGCGGAACCTAAGAATCTGACGCTTAAAGTGGCGTTCCTCCTAGCCATCACTTCTCTTAGGAGAGTGGGGGATCTTCAAGCCTTGGCCATTACGCCAACCTGCTTGGAGTTTGCCCCAGGACAAGAAAAACCATACTGCACCCTAGACCAGGCTATGTGCCTAAGGTCCCATCCAGTGTGGTCAGGTCCTTGGTTCTTCAGGCATTTCATCCCCCGCCTCACGCGACGGTGGAAGAAGGGAGACTGTTCCTTTTGTGCCTGGTTCGGGCCTTAAGGATTTATCTGGAAAGGTCAGCTCAGTGGAGGAAATCAGACCAGCTGTTAGTGTGTTTTGGCTCACCCAAGAAAGGGTTGCCTGCATCAACCCCTACTATTAGTAATTGGATTGTGCAGGCGATAGCTTTGGCATATCAGGTGCGCAATCTGCCTTCACCTATTGCCTTGAGAGCCCATTCTACCAGGGGCATGGCCTCCTCGGTGGCCCTTCTCTCCGGAGTCCCAATGCAAGACATCTGTGAAGCGGCTGATTGGGCTACTCAGCACACGTTCATAAGGTTTTACAGCTTACACCTCCCTGCGACACCCGGCGGCAGGGTACTCCAGTCCTAATTGTGCCTGGTCTCCAGTTCACAATAGGGCAGGTTTATCCTTGGTGTGGCCTAGTGGGCACTCGTTCCCCAAATTCGTCGTTTCGACGCAGTGCGAAGTTCCCTCGATATAGGGAATGTCTCGGGTTATGTATAACCCTTGTTCCCTGAGAGGGAATGAGCACTGCGTCTCGTCACCACACCGCGTATCGCCTGAGAGCATTTTGCTTCATCGCGATAATTGACGCTGCAATGCGCCGGGCTCCCCTTTATAGCTTCCGGGTATGCCGCCACATCTACGTCATGACGTAGGACCAATAAGGATTGGACTAGTTTCATTCATACTTCAGATGCGTTGATGCTTAGGGAGCATCCCCAAATTTGTCGTTTCGACGCAGTGCTCATTCCCTCTCAGGGAACAAGGGTTATATACATAACCCGAGACGTTTGATAGGTATAGATGTTCTCAAAATAATCTTTCCAAATCTGACCATCTTGTATGGCTGGTTCTTGTGGCCTTGCAGAATTAAACTGTTCCACATGCTCAAGAACTGGACCTGATAAACTGTGTGTTCAACCTTTTGAAGCGTCTTTACTCACTCACTCACTCACTCACTCACTCACTCACTCGCTCACACTCACTCACACACTCACTCATGAGTAAATGAGTGAGTGAGTGAGTGAGAATTGTTTAATGTGATTTCTGTACATAAAATTATGACCCTAAATAGGTCATACAAAACTTTACTGAAATCACTCAAAATAAATGACAGATGTCGGTGATGATCATCAATGAAGCCACTTATTATTGTGGGAGGATTGAATTATGCTGAATGTTACTAATGTTAGATTTATTAGGTGTTATAATCATCCTGCTGTCCTGTATGTTTAAGCATATGGATATTAGAGCGACGCCAACAAAACTGAAACTCTTTTAGAAAACAAATTTACATTAGAATATAACTAAAGTCCCACGCATGTGGATGAAAATATTTGCATGGTTATTTGTTATAGTAGATTAACAAAACTCATCCACATGGACGTGGAACATATTTGGTTACTGATAATACAAGACACGCAAACCCTGTGTCAGAATCAGCAAATTACTATTTCCGCGAGCCTCTCGAGTGATTGTAATGAAGATAATACAATTTCTTAATCATGATGGACTTTCAGTGGCTCCAAAAACATTTATTGAGTTTTGTCAAACTAAACATCATTTTCTGTATGAGAATATGAATCTATATATTGTAAAATAATCAAAATATTGTCAAAAAAGACCAAGTTATACTTTCTAAATACAATTTTTTATTTGCAATATTTATATAGTTATCTGTGAACAAATGTGACTTGATAAACAATATCTGAATGTAAATGAATGAACACTGAAATTTACAGTAAAATCCCAAATAAATAAAAAATAATAATAAAACAAATTCATCCTAAATGATTTTCATGTATGCAAAAGAAGCATGTCATTGTTTCAGCAGCTCTGAGCTGCAGATCATAACCGCACAGCTTTATATGTGAACGGATTAAACGCTCTCTTTTCATGGACTGTGGACTTTTTATCTCAAGAATGTAATAAGAAACTGCTTTAAGATTTAACATCTGTTGAAAAGAATATTTGGCAGATTCCATCAGGCTTTTTTGGGAGGGAATTATGTCTCAGCTAAAGGAGAATTTGCTGTGGCTGATGTTCGTCTGTTGTGCTTCACACCAGATAAGTATGTCCCTATAAACAATAATTTACATTTATCAACTTTAAAAGAATATATAATGCCAGTAAATATGTTGTTTGGTAAATGAAAACAAAAAAGTAAGTAAAAAGTTGTTTTTCTATTAAAACAACATTACGACTGTAAATATGTGCATCTAAATGTATCCATCTAAACTTGAGTATTAAAACATTTTCATAAATCATTGTCACCATTTTAGTCTCAGTTTAGTTTTTATGGACTAGTGGATTTCATGGGTTAGTTTTATTTCCTGTGTCCATTCCGTGTTCCCTTTCGAATGGGAACGTGCACTGCATCCCCAAGAGGACACTTTGGGGAATGCCTCCGTCATGACTGGTGTCTGAATTACATTGCGGATCAGGCCACATTTTTCTGGCTCGGCCTGTGTCCGACAGAACAGTAACCGAACCTGACTCGAGCCTGACACAGTTAAAATATTTTTTCCACCTCATACTAATGACAATGTTTGCTTGTGTGGAAAGCCCGGTTTTATTAAGCAACTGTAAGGCATTCTGAAATGTTCACAGATGACCGCATCAGCGCGAACACGGGGCAACAAAGCACACTTTACACAGGGCCCAATCAAATAGCAAGTTGAAATTAAATGAACAAAGGTCTTAGCCTAGAAATCTAGACGCACCCTAGCGGCAGCAAATTTAATCTGCCTGCAAGTGTCGTCTAGGAACTCTCAATACCCTTCTGAGCTGTATTCCCCTAACTCTTGCCGGACCAATCACATCGTGTATAGAGTCGGTGGGCGGGGCTTAACATAATGACGGCCCCTTTTCTCTGAGAAAAGAACAAAGAACGGCACTGAAGTCATTCTTAAAAAGGGAAGATGTGTTCTAAGTTTAGCCGACCGGATACGGTGAATGTTTAATCTATCAACAAGCTCTGTTTCACCTTCGTTGCTCTGGTTGGTTGTAGCGCTATCCTATCACGTGCAGAGGGAGTTTGAAAGACAACCGTTTATCCGCCCCTCGGATTGAGCCGTCAATGGTGAGTTTCCAGACCAAACATCTTGATGTGGGTCTGGCTTGTCAGGCTACAAAGGTCTACCAAAAATGGCCCAAACTAACAGAACAAAAAATTAACATAACACAAATGCAGCTTATTAAAATGAAAGTCAATCTTACCATTTTTCCTCAAACTATATGGCTACTAAACTGCAACATGGGATCTATTTACATAATCCATCCATCCAAAGTTTAGGCTAATCTTTTTTAGGCAGAAAAGGGATCGCATCAACTGTGGATGGCTGTGGATCTGCTCAATGGTCCTGCTGGAATGGCAAGGATGTTGCGGACAATATGCACGCATTTGTTGCGCGTTGTCACAACTACATAAACACATTTCTGCACACAGGAAGATGGATGTTAGGGTAATATTTAAATTTTATTTTAATCACAAACACAAACCACTGAATCAAGATAATCGGCGCATTGGCTACTTACATAATAAGCAGTTTTACACTTAAAAGGACAATGTCAAGTTCATTGTCACTACTTCCTTCCCATTGTTCTCTTATTATAACTTTATACTGTCATCCATTGTTGCTTGTTAAAGGGGTGATGAATTGAGAAATCAACTTTGCCTTGAGCTTTTGATTTATAAAAGGTCATGGTAATATAAAAATATCTAAGTTTCAGAGCTGAAATCTTCCTTGTTAGTCAAAGAAAAGCTTTTATTGACACCGAAACCGAAAATGATTGTGTTCGCATCTTGACGTAATCGTGTGCTAAACACGCCTCTACAGAATAATAAGCACGTCTAATTCAGTCGTCCCGCCCACCGACTTGTGGAGCTGTTCGGATTGTGCTAACTACTAACAATAAACATGACGAAGAAGATAGCAAGATATTGCGCTATTCCTGGTTGTGGAAGAACACAGTCGCTGCATAAGCTTCCTTCGGATCCTAATAATAGGAATGAGTGGTTGAACTTTATTTTTAATGACATTCCAGCTCACGTGGGGAAGACATTTATACGTGTTCGCTTTAACTGCAGAATCGTTTGTAAAAAAGTCTCAGGTTGAGCTGGATTTGCAGACATTTGAGATTAAAACACAAAGATGTGCCTTCTATATTGGATCCGACAGGAATGGTGCAACACACTTATGTGAGTAAAATGTATTTTTTATATGTAATAGTATTAGGGGTATGTGTTTTCCAGAGGGCTACCAAAACACAAGCCTGTGGGCAAGCCGGTGAAATAATATTCCTTTCTTGATGTGAACTGCGCATGCGCACGCGCACACGCACGCGCACGCGCACACTGCACATAATTTAGTTCTTTTTATTTCTCATTATCCTGTGTATTTATAGTCCTCAGTTTGTTCACTTCTTTGCCTGGCATTGTTTGTATATCACACACTCCATTATGTGTATCCTGCATTTATCCTTGCTTGTTTCCTGGTTTTGATTTGTTTATCAAAGAATATGACTGCATTTAGATATGCTTACATCGATCATCTTCCTTGCCTGACTTGAACGTTATGATAATTACATAATAACTTTTTTATGTTGTCTTTCTTTGTTCAGGCTGCTCAAAAATAATGCTGGTTGGTGACAGTTTGCCAGATGCATGTTTCTGGAACTCGAGTAAAACAGGTAGATGTGAAATATACACTGCTAACGTGACTGTAGAAATACTGTACATTTATTAGATGAATGTTCCTGTGATGACTGACAGGTCCAAACTTTTATTCCAGATTTTAAACTGAGATGTCCATCAGTTTGTGATACAGTGATAAAGGATGTAGAATGCACAATGAATGTCAAAATAAACACATCTCGTCTAGGTGAAAACAAGTATATATTTTATTTTAACTATTTTTGAGTTTTTAATTTTTCATTATGAATTAAATTCTAAAATGTCCTCTCTGGTTTCCAGGATGCTGTGAAACAGGTGGCAAAAAACACAGTTTCAACATAACAAACAATGGGGGGCAATATGAAGTAAGAATGAATGAGAC
Source organism: Pseudorasbora parva (assembly GCF_024679245.1). Classification (NCBI taxonomy): domain Eukaryota; kingdom Metazoa; phylum Chordata; class Actinopteri; order Cypriniformes; family Gobionidae; genus Pseudorasbora; species Pseudorasbora parva. The sequence continues at coordinate 2,229,828 of NC_090181.1, forward strand.
GACAGAAGACATAGAGCTGTGGTTTTTGCCAAATGACCTGAATTGTCAGCTATCACAACTCACAAGTGCAAGTGGGTACTGGCTCTAATTTAATAAAGTTTTAACACACACACAACTAATAAGCACAAAGTTATTTTAGTGTTGTATTGATTGTTCATTGATATCAGTGATGATGTTAAGACAGATCCTAACACACCTAAGACAAACTGAATGGAGTCTGTATGTTAATTGTCTTCTAAGCACTGGTATTTGTTTGAGTTTGGAAAAGCAGATTATGGTAAACTAAAGACTATTTTAGACTAATAATATTTAGTGAGTGTTAAAATAATTCCCTTCCCTTCTGCTGGATTATTAGTACAGAACGTGATCACCCAAACCTGTACACCCGTCTGCACCCTAAAGGAAAACTCAGGTAAGAAATTGTCCACTTGTTCAGTGTCTTTAATTCAGTCTTCAGGGCAGGACTGTGGTTATTTACAGGACAGGTGCAACATTATGGGAATGAGTCTTTCCTCATATCTATATCTAATCTGTATTATTTCATTTATATCATTTTCATGTGTTATATTTTCCTGGAAATAAGTACTAGAGGAAGAAGCATAGAATGTTAACCTGTATGTGATCACCGTGTATGTACAGTATATGGCATTATGACATGTAAACTAATGAGAAAATGTTGTTACCTGAATCATATGTCGCACAATTGTCTGTGACTTCTCTTATAAAACAGCATTTTCTTTTGGTTTAAAGTAAAAATAGATCAATCCAAAACTAATGTTTCAAAGCAAACATGTTGAAGATTAGCAGATGGGCTGACGATTCATTAAATAAGCTCCTCACAAAAGTGGTTTAAGACTCGTCTGTAAGGGCAGGTGGGACAGTACCCCACCATAACATTCATCCCAAACATAGAGGTCTATATAAACTCAATCAATAATAGGATGTAAACGTGTTCAGCTTTTTGCAACATTTTTTTTTCTTTCTGATTTTCTAGAATATTTAAAGTAGGGATGCACTGAAAATAAAAAATAAAAATTCTGGGCTGAAAACCAGAAACGAAAAATGCTTTTTAAATTAGTTGTTAAGGTTTAGACTGAAATTCAATTTAACACTCAGAGATGGACAATGTACACAACTTCATTACTTGAGTAAAAGTAACAGTACAACTGGTCAAATATTACTCCGTTACAAGTGAAAGTTGTAAAAATAGATTTTTACTGAAGTAAAAGTACAGAAGTATTTGTTTTCAAAAGTACTTAAGTATCAAAAGTAAATTTCCTTTTTTATATCAACACATTATTGTATTATAGTTGTATAAATGCACATTATGCCATCATGGTTTAAGCCAGTCAGTGACGCTCCATCTGACACACTAGCATACGACTAACTTAAACTCATTTAAATACTTGTAGAAAAGTTACAAAGCTCTTAAAAAACACTGTCACTTTAAGGCCGAATGCACGGATCCAATACACTGATACACATCTGATATTCTCACACTGTTCACCTTCACTGAAGACAGAAACAACTTTGTTTATGTGAATACTCCACTAAATTAGCATTTTGACATCCGTCCTCTTCCATTTTGCTCTAAACTATAAATCAGTGTTTAATAAATGCTGTGAAATCATTGAACTTCACGAGACTCTACAAGAGTGATTCCTGAAAGGCTTTCTGCAAAAACCCAAACACCTTTTAAAGAAGAAAAAAATCATCACTGACTTTCAAAGCTGCGACAGAAACGACTTTCCACTTCGAGGACCTTGATAGAAATGTAGTGGAGTAAAGAGGACGATATTTGTCTTTCAGATGTAGTGAAGTTAAAGTCCGAAGTTTACAGAAAAAATAATACTCAAGTAAAGTACAGATACTCAAAAAGAGTACTTAAGTACAGAACTCAAGTAAATGTGCTTAGTTACTGTCCACCTCTGAACACACTAAAATTAGACAGAAAATACATTCATATTAAATATCAATATACTATTCTTTATTCAGTTCTATGCAACAGAATGAGACGTATTGTTTCACCAATTATCCAAATAATGTACAGTCCTACAAAGCTATTATTATCTGAGCATGTGAGCAGAGCGGAGCAGGAGCGGATCAGGGGCAAGCCTAGTTTATTTATAAAGCACATTTCATTCAACAATGGTCATTCAAAGTGCTTTACATAGAAGGAATTCAAATAATTAAATGAAATAAAATTATTATAAAAGGCAAGAATAAAAAAATATATTAAATATATTAAAACAGTAGATAAAAAGGAGGATGCAAAAATAAAAGACAGTATTAGTTAGACGTACAGTGGCACAGCGCGCATTCAGTTATAAACACTCAACAGATATAAAAGAAATTAACAGATTTTGTATTTCTTTGTATATTTGTCACAAACGTCGGTGAAGATTCCACCGTCGGCCACCAGAGGTTGAACTCACCAGGGCCCTCAAAGCTCTATTAATCTGTCGAATGCAGCACTGAGGTCCAGTAGCACCAGCCCTGAGAATTTGCCTGTGTCAGTATTTATGCAAATATAATTTATTATCTTTATGAGCACTGTCTCTGTGCTGTGAAATGGTTGGATACCAGATTGAGAATTGTCCAAATATCCATTTGTGCTTAATAATTTGTTTAGCTGATTGAAAACAACTTTTTTTAATTCGTTATTTTGCCCATGAAGGGGAGATTTGAGATTGTTCTATAGTTGCTTATAATAGTTTTATGCAGATTACTCGTTTTCAACTGCAGATATCAGTAAATTAAAAAAAAATTCCCAGAAATAAGTGAGGTATTTACCTCTGCTTGATCTGCTTCTAGACAGTAAAACACACTTTGGGAAAAAAGGGTGCAGGTTGATGTTTTAAGATGCTATACTGGTTCTTCCTAAATTTTACCCTCCATTTCCTCAAAATGAGAAGACATATTACCTTTTTTCTGAGGTTCTGATCTGTCTGACCACAGTGCAGCTGAAGGATGTGTTGATCGTCTTTCTGATATTATTGATAATTGATTATATCGTTGCATATCAACGAGAGGGAGTGTTATCTGTTCGTCGCTTCCCCACCCAAATCAAGTTAACTATAATGTTAGATTTAGATTTTATTTTTATTTTTTTATGACTATGACCAGTGTAATCAGTAAAAGATATAATTGACCTATCGGTAAGCCCCGCCCCCTTAGGCACTGTTGCTAACTCGGACAAACAAACGGATTTGCTATGTCTTACAATGACAGCTGTCAGTGTGAAAACCTCATCCCAAGATGTTTTTGGACACAAAATGTAGCGTATACCCCATCTGAATGATGACTAAACTTTACTGATGGTTTATGAAGTTTATTACATCTTTTTTCACTCCAAAAAAATCACCTTAAGAGCTGAACAAACAAAGTGTGTGCATTAATGTCTCATTCACAATTTTTTATCTGCAAAACAACTCCGATAAACTGCGTGCGAGCTAAACTCTAATACCCATCAAAATCCCTCAACTATAGTAAGACAGATAATGTAAACCTTAAACATTTAAACTCACCGAAATTTAAAAAATGTTTACAAAAACAAACTAAACGATACAGAAGGATATGAGGAGAAGCCTCATTACAATCGCAGATGATAACATCCAGGGTCAACTCTGTTCATGTACCACAGGGTTAGGTTAAATTCATTTACATGTAACCATCTTAATATGGAGAGATACACTGAAATGTAGACCATCATTTATGTGTTTTTGATTTAACATACACCGTTACATCCCGCGAGAGCAGTTAGTAAACCTATCACTAACTTTAATCGTAACAGAGTATGACAAACAAAAAAACTAAACAAAAAAATACTCTCAGGATACCTGGAATACATCGTTTTACCATGTTTGCAGCAGAAACACCATCAAACCGATGAGAGCATCAGATTTTCCAATATGTCTCTATGGCTCTGAAACCTAAATATGTACGAATTCATATTGCCTCTGTGGTTGGTGGTTGATGACATACGTGAAGTTTGTGTGGCTGGCATAATGAACTACTCAGCCACTCGGTTGATGGAATATAACAACTACAATGCTCCATCATATTTATCAGTCATTCAAGAACTTGGACTCCTTTTTACATCCACAGAAGTGCTTTTTTACAGACGAAAGTTTTTTTTTTTTTCCCGGTCTGGTAAAACCATCCCTTCTATATGTAGAGCTGTGCACCCTGTCTCGTCTCTTTCACGTCATCAGAGGACTGATTCGCTGAAGACTATTGCCTTGTTAAAATCAGCGATGGCATTATCATGATCAATACAGTAGCAAAAAAAAAAAAAAACCCTTAGTGTGATTTATTTTCCTCATCGGGACCAAATTCCTTTTATATCTTTTATAATAGAAGTCTTCAACTATCTTTGTGGGGGACATTTTGTGATCTCTCACTCACAAATGCTCACACACTAGCGTTCGTTTAGGTTTGTCACTTATCCCACGATTGTTATATATTGAAAAAATTGCACTGTCCCTGAATCAATGTGTGACGTGATTTGCCCAGAATTTTGATTTCTGTCGATTTCTTTATTACCTACAGCATTTAGGTTTCGGAAGAGTTTTGCTTTTCCGCTTCGCACAACCAAATGTAGCCATGGAGTCTCACAAGTTATAAAGAAAAAACAAACCTGCTCTAGTAGAGCCCAAAAACAACATCAAGACTTTGTAAAAGGGCATAACATGGCCTCTTTAGCTCTCTTGGGTTTTATTATTTGGTTATTCTTTTATTGCATTCCTGGTTTTCTCTGATGTATACTTCATACAGAAATGTTAATGTTACTTTTAAATCATACAGTGACAGTATGATTTGATAATTATGTTGAATTATGTGTTGTCATTGTCTCTTGAGGTTGTCTGAAAATCCCTTCTGTTCATCCTAATGAGACATGTGAAAACGCCACATATGACAATAGTACATGCAGAGGTAAGTAGGACTCAATATTATAGCTGGAGTGTGCCAATAATGAATATGTGAACTATAACTTACATGCATGCCGAAATTATAGTTTATAAATTAAAAAAACAAACAAATAAAAAAACAATATATTGGTATAACATTAATCTGTGAGATGCAAATGCACAGATATATAAATAAACTCAATCTCAATTTCTTTGTTCTGAAGGGAAAGAAGGCAGCAAATATGTTGTGCAATTTAACGGAATAGAATGGATGTGTGCCCTCTGTGTTGATGAAAAATTAACTACTGTCACACCACTGTCACACACAACTACTGACAAATCTGAGACGACTAACAGTCCAGCTACCAGTTTAACACCATCTGAGACGAGTCCAACTACCAGTTTAACACCATCTGAGACAACTAACAGTCCAACTACCAGTTTATCACCATCTAAGACAACTAAAAGCCCAACAACCAGTTTAAGACCATCTGAGACAACTAACAGTCCAGCTACCAGTTTAACACCATCTGAGACAACAAACAGTCCAACTACCAGTTTATCACCATCTGAGACAACTAACAGCCCAACAACCAGTTTATCACCATCTGAGACAACAAACAGTCCAACTACCAGTTTATCACCATCTGAGACAACAAACAGTCCAACAACCAGTTTATCACCATCTGAGACAACTCACAGTCCAACAACCAGTTTAACACCATCTGAGACAACTAACAGTCCAACAACCAGTTTAACACCATCTGAGACAACTAACAGTCCAACAACCAGTTTAACACCATCTGAGACAACTAACAGTCCAACAACCAGTTTAACACCATCTGAGACAACAAACAGTCCAACTACCAGTTTATCACCATCTGAGACAACAAACAGTCCAACTACCAGTTTATCACCATCTAAGACAACTAACAGTCGAACTACTAGTTTCACACAATCTAAGACAACTAAGAGTCCAACTACCAGTTTAACACCATCTAAGACATCTAAGAGTCCAACTAACAGTTTAACACCATTTAAGACAACTAAGAGACCAACTACCAGTTTCACACCATCTAAGACAACTAACCGTCCAACAACCAGTTTCACACCATCTAAGACAACTAACAGTCCAACAACCAGTTTAACACCATCTGAGACAACTAACAGTCCAACAACCAGTTTAACACCATCTGAGACAACTAACAGTCGAACTACTAGTTTCACACAATCTAAGACAACTAAGAGTCCAACTACCAGTTTAACACCATCTAAGACAACTAAGAGACCAGCTACAAGTTTAATACCATCTAAGACAACTAAAAATCGAACTACTAGTTTCACACAATCTAAGACAACTAAGAGTTCAACTACTAGTTTCACACCATCTAAGACAACTAACAGTCCAACAACCAGTTTATCACCATCTAAGACATCTAAGAGTCCAACTAACAGTTTAACACCATTTAAGACAACTAAGAGACCAACTACCAGTTTCACACCATCTAAGACAACTAACAGCCCAACAACCAGTTTAACACCATCTGAGACAACTAACAGTCCAACAACCAGTTTAACACCATCTGAGACAACAAACAGCCCAACAACCAGTTTAACACCATCTGAGACAACAAACAGCCCAACAACCAGTTTAACACCATCTGAGACAACTAACAGTCCAACAACCAGTTTAACACCATCTGAGACAACTAACAGCCCAACAACCAGTTTAACACCATCTGAGACAACTAACAGCCCAACAACCAGTTTAACACCATCTGAGACAACTAACAGTCCAACAACCAGTTTAACACCATCTGAGACAACTAACAGCCAAACAACCAGTTTAACACCATCTGAGACAACTAACAGCCCAACAACCAGTTTAACACCATCTGAGACAACTAACAGTCCAACAACCAGTTTAACACCATCTGAGACAACTAACAGCCCAACAACCAGTTTAACACCATCTGAGACAACTAACAGTCCAACAACCAGTTTAACACCATCTGAGACAACTAACAGCCCAACAACCAGTTTAACACCATCTGAGACAACTAACAGTCCAACAACCAGTTTAACACCATCTGAGACAACTAACAGTCCAACAACCAGTTTAACACCATCTGAGACAACTAACAGCCCAACAACCAGTTTAACACCATCTGAGACAACTAACAGTCCAACAACCAGTTTAACACCATCTGAGACAACTAACAGCCCAACAACCAGTTTAACACCATCTGAGACAACTAACAGTCCAACAACCAGTTTAACACCACTTGAGACAACTAACAGTCCAACAACCAGTTTAACACCATCTGAGACAACTAACAGTCCAACAACCAGTTTAACACCATCTGAGACAACTAACAGCCCAACAACCAGTTTAACACCATCTGAGACAACTAACAGCCCAACAACCAGTTTAACACCATCTGAGACAACTAACAGTCCAACAACCAGTTTAACACCATCTGAGACAACTAACAGTCCAACAACCAGTTTAACACCATCTGAGACAACTAACAGCCCAACAACCAGTTTAACACCATCTGAGACAACTAACAGTCCAACAACCAGTTTAACACCATCTGAGACAACTAACAGTCCAACAACCAGTTTAACACAATCTGAGACAACTAACAGCCCAACAACCAGTTTAACACCATCTGAGACAACTAACAGCCCAACAACCAGTTTGACACCATCTGAGAAAACTAACAGCCAAACAACCAGTTTAACACCATCTGAGACAACTAACAGCCCAACAACCAGTTTAACACCATCTGAGACAACTAACAGTCCAACAACCAGTTTAACACCATCTAAGACAACTAAGAGACCAGCTACAAGTTTAATACCATCTAAGAAAACTAAAAATCGAACTACTAGTTACACACAATCTAAGACAACTAAGAGACCAACTACCAGTTTCACACCATCTAAGACAATTAACCGTCCAACTACCAGTTTCACACCCTCTAAGACAACTTACAGTCCAACAACCAGTTTAACACCATCTAAGACATCTAACAGTCAAACTACCAATTTCACACCATCTAAAACAACAAACAGTCCAACTACCAGTTTCACTCCATCTAAGACAACTAACAGTCCAACTACCAGTTTCACACCATCTAAGACAACTAACAATCAAACTACCAGTTTCACTCCATCTAAGACATCTAACAATCAAACTACCAGTTTCACTCCATCTAAGACATCTAACAGTCCAACTACCAGTTTCACACCATCTAAGACAACTAACAATCAAACTACCAATTTCACACCATCTAAAACAACAAACAGTCCAACTACCAGTTTCACTCCATCTAAGACAACTAACAGTCCAACTACCAGTTTCACACCATCTAAGACAACTAACAATCAAACTACCAGTTTCACACCATCTAAGACAACTAACAATCAAACTACCAATTTCACACCATCTAAGACAACTAACAATCAAACTACCAGTTTCACACCATCTAAGACAACTAACAATCAAACTACCAGTTTCACTCCATCTAAGACATCTAACAGTCCAACTACCAGTTTCACACCATCTAAGACAACTAACAATCAAACTACCAATTTCACACCATCTAAAACAACAAACAGTCCAACTACCAGTTTCACTCCATCTAAGACAACTAACAGTCCAACTACCAGTTTCACTCCATCTAAGACATCTAACAGTCCAACTACCAGTTTCACACCATCTAAGACAACTAATAATCAAACTACCAGTTTCACACCATCTAAGACAACAAACAGTCCAACTACCAGTCTCACACCATCTGAGACAACTAACAATCAAACTACCAGTTTCACACCATCTAAGACAACAAACAGTCCAACTACCAGTCTCACACCATCTGAGACAACTAACAGTCCAACTACCAGTTTCACACCATCTAAGACAACTAACAATCAAACTACCAGTTTCACACCATCTAAGACAACTAACAATCAAACTTCCAGTTTCACACCATCTAAGACAACTAACAGTCCAACTTCCAGTTTAACACCATCTAAGACAACTAACAGTCCAACAACCAGTTTAACACCATCTAAGACAACTAACAGTCCAACTTCCAGTTTAACACCATCTAAGACAACTAACAGTCCAACAACCAGTTTCACACCATCTAAGACAACTAACAGTCCAACTTCCAGTTTATCACCATCTAAGACAACTAACAGTCCAACTACCAGTTTAACACCATCTAAGACAACTAACAGTCCAACTTCCAGTTTAACACCATCTAAGACAACTAACAGTCCAACAACCAGTTTAACACCATCTAAGACAACTAACAGTCCAACTTCCAGTTTATCACCATCTAAGACAACTAACAGTCCAACTACCAGTTTAACACCATCTAAGACAACTAACAGTCCAACAACCAGTTTAACACCATCTAAGACAACTAACAGTCCAACTTCCAGTTTAACACCATCTAAGACAACTAACAGTCCAACAACCAGTTTCACACCATCTAAGACAACTAACAGTCCAACTTCCAGTTTATCACCATCTAAGACAACTAACAGTCCAACAACCAGTTTCACACCATCTAAGACAACTAACAGTCCAACTTCCAGTTTATCACCATCTAAGACAACTAACAGTCCAACTTCCAGTTTAACACCATCTAAGACAACTAAAAAACAAACTACCAGTTTCACACAATCTAAGACAACTAACAGTCCAACTACCAGTTTAACACAATCTAAGACAACTGGCAATCTAACTATAGTTGACCTAAAAGACAAGGATGGATTTATAAATCCCCCCAAAGCATCGTAAGTGAGCGGTTACTGGTGATTTTTCAAATTAAATATCTTTTTACTGAATACAGACTAAATATTAATCTTTGCAGAGAAGCTTTGGACAATCTGGAGTCTGAGATGGAAGAGATGAAAAACAGCAATATAAGCATAGCACAGATTGTCATGGGGGATGTTATTGGTCTTCTTCACATACAAGACAAGAACACAGAAAGCAGAGACACATGTTACTCTTCAGATCCAAACAGGATAAACGTAAGACTTGAGTGATATTTAAACATAATATGATTCTTTATTTATTATAATTCAGTTTCTACAGGTTACTGATTGTCAAAGTGGCCTGAACACAGACATTCCCTGGTCTGTAAAGATTCCCAGCGAGGCCTTTAATAAATCACGACTGGAAAACAACGGCAGGGCGTTACTCGGAATTCTACGGTTCAAAAACATGGGAAAGGTACTCATAATTTAAAAAAAAGAAAATCCATGTTTGAACATTTTAAGGAAAGTTTATGGAATAGTTTACTTATTAAAAAAATGTTTACTAATCTGGAAAATTAGAAGAGCTGGACATTAGTACACCATCATAACCAATACTGTTATGATGCTTCTGTGATGTTATTGTAACCTCTTTGTTCCAGTGAAAATATGACAAAAAAAATTTGGGGAACAAATGTCTCGATCTATTGTATTTACACGTTTATATTAGATTTTTTTTTCTGTTTCTTATTTAGAATGAAACTAAAAATTACACTGTTTTGAACAATGAGGTTTATGGAATAACGATGAAGGCCAATATCTCCAGCCTTAAAAAAAATATAGAAATGTTCTTTACAAATAAAAATCTGGTAAGGAAGGTTTTTATTTTTATTTATTTTTATAATCAAACACTGTGAAAGGAAAATAAAAATGTTCCTACAGGTCGGAGAGGCGTCTTGCAGATCTTGGGATGGCAAAGGTAAATGTATTAATGACTTTATTGATAAGTTCCCATCAACAAACCCAATTTATTTTATTTATTTAATTTGTCACACTCTTTTCTTCAAAGGAAATCTTGAATGGACGACATCCGGCTGTGAGACAGAAAAAATCAACAATAAAACAATAAAGTGCTCGTGTTCACATCTGACGTTCTTTGCTGTACTAATGGTGAGAAGCTTCTCATTTTTTAAGACTCCATGAAATCAGCGTCAGTGTCTATGGGCCAGATATACTATCAGCTTCCGCTTGTTAACAAGGTTCGGAAGAAGCACGTTCAGATAATTGACACAACAGTTCTACCTCTGTTCATTGATAGTGTATCAGCATGGACGCCATTTCTGGCAGTTCGCCCCACATGCCCACTCACACTGTCCACACAATTTTTTGCTTTTTTCCAAGATGTAATTCCTATTGCCTTTGGTACAATTAACAATCACGATTCTGTCTTCTAACAATTGTAATCGTTTCACAAACTTCAAATAAGCAATGTTCTGTTAATAACGTGGTGTGTTAGGAGCCATGATGACCAGTGATGGGAATACGGCATTACTAACAGAGTTATTTTTTTCAGTAACGAGTAATCAAGCTAATTACTGTTTCCCCCATTACCATCACTGAGAATAAAATGCAGTGTTACTATAATTGAGCTCACTGAAGCAGTTTTCATCCGAGCCGGTGCGTTCTCTGTTAGACTGACCTGCAACTGTAAAGTTGTGTGGCAGTTTTAGGATTTTAATTTGCACTACAAAAGTCTAGGCTATGTATATACTTTTAATTATTATCATTTTCTATTTTGGTAGACTTTTCTTAAGGAACATCATTTATTTTTAGATTTATTTGTTGGCCAGTTGTGTTCCCTTTCGTTCAGTCACGCCGACGTAACGTCAGTGACTGACGAATGGGGGTTTCGCTTAGAAGCCTATCATCTCAGAGACTAGAAAACGTCCAATGGCAGTGCCAATGCCATGGGCATGCGAGATTTGTATGCGTAACTCTGCCTACCCACGTGGGTATATAAGGAAGTAGCTGGCATAATCGCATTATGTTTTAATGCTTCGGAGCCAAGGGTTACATACCTTTCACTCCTACAAGCCTTCTGAGTTATTGTCAGTTCTTCGAGACGATCAGGATCTTCCAGTCGGTGTTGGTGTACAGCGCGTTCCAGCGGTCACATACTTCCTGCCTGCTGGTCTGACGATTGGTTTCCAGTTGGTGTGTGGTCCCCTGGGTGCTTCGGCATTGACTGTGAGGTTATTCCTCTCACAAAAGAGCTCACACGTGGCACGTCCTTTTCAGGATATCTCGCCCGTGTGCTTCTGGGTGTGGCCGGTCTTTGGCGTCTTCTGATGGGCACTCGCACTGTCTGGCGTGTTTGGGCTTTCAGCACGCTCAGGCAGCGCTTGTGGAGGAGTCATGTTTCCACTGTGGGAATATGGCCATCTCCGTGTTGCGGTCGAGACTCAATGATCTCCGTGCAGCCGCCGGAGTGAGTCCCCTCCGTCACCCCCCAAATCTGACGTTTCTGCGGCCTCTGCGGTCCGTGGGGCGTCTCTTCAGCTGGTGGCCAGGGTGACCTGAGGGTGATGGTGTGGAATACAGCTCCAACGCTCATGCCACGGCCCACACCCTCCTCTTTTGCACCGGTACCCGCGAGCATTGTGATGGAGCCCGCGGCCTCGGTTTCGACCGGTCCACGGGTTTCGTTCAGCGCTCCAGAGGATGACGAGATGTTGGTAACCGCATCACAAGGTGGGCTAGAGTCCTCCGAGGATGATGATTCGGCTGTGCTGCCGCCTCCGGGCGCGCCAGTATTGTCCGAGTTGGACCCGGAGCTGACAGCCATCAGCTGTATATACACTCACCACTGAGGCTGCCCTCCTGACCCTTCTGCTTGGCCGCAGCAGCATCCTTCATCCGAGCCAAAGGGCAGAGGTGTACGCAGGTGCCTGAGACAGGCTGCTCGGAGGTAAATTCGGTTCTTTCTCAGGAGATGGTTACAGGACCACCCCTTCCCCCGGAGGAGGGCCGGGGGAAAATCTTTTGTTTAATAAATTCCCCTCTTTCGGCACCCAAAGAACAAAGAACTGACTCATTCGCCTCTGAGCCCCAAGAGGGCGCGACTAGCAGTGTGTGCCACCTCAGTGCCTCGCCACTCTCAGTCCCCTCTGTCGCCAGCCCCTCCCAGTCCAGACCCTGGTCTCGACTTGCAGGGTGCAGAATTCGACCCCACCCACAACTCGGCCACTTCCATGCCTTCCGAGTCTGGGCCGGTCAATCCACTTCGCTGCCCCATGCCGGGTACGCCTGTGGCTTGCATTATCCCCTCGGTTCAGTTTTTTAACTGTCCAACTGGATCCCCGCACAATCAGGCTTGGCTATGCGATTTAGTTCGCAAAATGTCCTCTCCGCTTTCAGGGAATCCGCTATATGATGGTGGGTGGCAATGCCCCTGTCCTGCGTGCAGAGATCGACACCCTACTGGCGAAGGGTGCCATCGAGATCGTCCCTCTAGCTGAGATGAAGTCTGGCTTCTACAGCCCTTACTTCATTGTACCCAAGAAAAGCGGTGGGTTACGACCAATCCTGGACCTGCACATCTTGAACCGATCCCTTTATAGGCTTCCCTTCAAGATGTTGACTGCCAAACACATTTTCGAATGCGTTTGTCCACGTGATTGGTTTGCAGCGATCGACCTGAAGGACGAGTACTTTCGTGTCTCGATACTTCCTCGACACAGTCCGTTTTTATGGTTTGCCTTTGAGGGAAGAGCATACCAGTACGCCATTCTCCCATTCAGGCTGGCCCTGTCTCCTCGCGTCTTCACGAAGGTCATCGTGGCAGCCCTAGTGCCACTCAGGCAGCTTGGGGTTTGCATCAGCGTGGATGGTTATTTTTGCAGCTGACGTTATTGCATACGCATTTGTATGAGTTTCCCTTTCAGACCCAGTATTTATGCGAGGAAAGTATTTAAATGAATCATGCAATGTGGATTTACTAACATTTGTGTTAGTCAGTTTACTGGTAGATTGCGCATTGGTGATTATGAAGATGATTGGCTGCATCGGTGTGATTTAATTTGTGTCGTCAGTAGATTACGCGCAGAACTGTCACATCTACGTTTTTTTGGAATTGTGCTCTCACGCTAATTTGCCTTGTTTAGTAAGTCTGGCCCTATAAGTCCACTTCTATATGCTAATTAACTTGTACAAGATGGCTAAAGAAACTTAACAGAACTATGCATGTAAAATTTAAAGTTCTGATTCTTGCTAACAAACTAAAACAGTTGTTTCTGTTGTGTTTTCTCTGATCTCTCAGTTTCCTCCACATTTAAAATCAAACAGCACATGGTATGTGGAATCATTGAGCATCATCTCTTCTATCGGCTGCGGCATCTCCATGTTTTTTCTGTCCATCTCTCTATTCATGCATTTCCTCTTACGGTAGAATATCTTACTTTTTTGTTCCTCTTTTGGATAAAAGTGTCTGCTAAATGCATGTTTCAAATAAAGTTGTTTTTATATTTGAACAGAAAAGCCAAATCAAATCAGGTCACGAAGATCTTGATGAACATGTTTGTGGCTTTGTTTCTCCTGAATTTATGCTTTTTGACAAACGAGAGTGTGGCCAACACAAAAGTCAAGGCTGCGTGCATCTTCATAGCGCTGCTCATGCATTACTCCATGCTGGCTACATTCACCTGGTTCTTCATTCAAGCTCTTCATATGTACTTATGGCTCCTCAGACAGAACGTCACCATCACAAACTACATGAGGAAGATAACCGTGTGCGGCTGGAGTGAGTTATATGAACAAAACATCTATTATATAATCGCCTTACCCTTACGCAACAAAAATATATTTCTCAATATATTAGTTGACAATATATTTAATGTGTCTCCATATATTGTGAAATTTACATGGTAATATATCATATGATATATTATATAATAATATATTATATATGCAAGTTATATATTGCAATATATGGGACAATACTGCAATTATTGCCATTTTCATATATTGAATATATACCTATTATTATACTATTCAATATATTGCTATGTATATTGAAATATATCCTACAATATATGAAATTATTTATTGAAAGAGTCATTGTATATATATGTAAATATATATGTAAAATTATATGAGATAATATACCTCAATGTACTGGATAATATAATCAGATTTATATGGGAACATATGTCTTAAATATATTGATTTATATTACATAGTATATAATTATCATATATATTGTATACATGGTAAATATGAAATAATCTAATGTACACTGTCTGTCATATATTTTAAAATATAACAGATTAAAATATAATATAGAAATTATATATAAAAAATAATCGAATTAATTAGAGGCTTTGTAATAAATTAATCGAAATGAATCGCATTTTAATTGCATATAAATATTTGACCTGAGAACAATGAAAAGAAATTTTTCACATGGATTTTTAGTATCCCATTGAATAATGACTGAATACATAAGCTTAATCAACAAAATATTGTTTTTTTATTTCAGTCCAGCAGACCAGCGCAATGTTTGCCAGTAAGTGTAGCAAAAGCATATTTGTGATATTTGAGGCTCGATGTGATGCGGTGATCCGCAAATTCCTTGTTGTATAGCTTGCTCACAACCGTGCTCTTGACGACGCTTCAATTCTTTCGTTTTTTAAAACAAACTTTCCCATCCACGGGCCAAGCAAAGCAGTCTCATCAGCTTCTTCGTTCCATAGCTTCGTTCATGTTCACACGGTTTGTTGTTGTCGTGACTCCGGAGCGTATAATTGGTCCGTCGAAACTCATTAATTGAAAAACGTTCCGCGGTGCAAAAATAAGTGTGGTGAATTTTTTTTTTTTTGCGTAATTAATTAACGCGTTAAAGTCCCGGCCCTAATAGAAATATTTTCTAAATATAGAAAATATATTGAATGTCATGCACCATCTGATTTGGGCTATTGTTAATCAACCTCTGTAAACATATGCAGGAGCTTGCTTAACTCATAAAAAATACTTTGTTTCAATAAAAATACATGAAATAATTCAGTTTTGTTTGTATATCAATGTATTTTAATATATGAATCAATATATAGCAATACGTCGTCCATCCATATATTGCTATATATTTTCAAATATATGAGGAAGTTTCTGATACATTGAAATATATTTTCTAATGTATTGCAATATAAATTCTAGTATATTGCAATATATTTTTGTTTCGTAAGGGTAAGAAAATATATTGTGCAGAAGCTTATGAACTACCGTCATGACACTTTTATGGCATTTTTATCCTTTTCTTGAGCAGCTCCTTTAAAATCGTCTGAGAACTCAACAAAAGAATTTGTCTCTCAGGTTTTTAAAAGTTTTTAATTAAAATATTTTTGATCTCTGTGTGTTTTCAGCGTTTCCGGCTCCAATGGTAATAGCTGTTGCTTCATTAGGAGGATATAAAGCAGTAATTTTAAACGCAACATCTGGAAAAAACACACAAATGTAAGTTCTTCTGATGTAACATATACATGAATTAATGAAACTCAAAAAGTCAACATTGTCTTGCCTCTTCTAATTATAGGTGTTGGATTGCAGATCCTTTTATTCTCTACATTGTGAACATTGGTTACTATGCCATAGTCTTCATCTTCACGACTGGAATCTTCATCATGATCATTACTAAGATTGTCCAAGCCCGACACATAAAAGTGTCTGACGGCAAGAGAAAGACGTTCAGAAAGCAGCTCATGATGGTGTTGAGTTTGTTCCTGCTCTTCGGCCTGACGTGGGGTGTGGCGTTCTTCAGTTATGGGCCGATGCTCATTCCTTCATATTACATCTTCACTGTGTTGAACTCATTTCAAGGTGAGTAACAATCACGTGGGTCCTACATGAGGATTGTGTGTGATACACACATTTTGTTATGTTTTTTTGTTACATTTTGACAATTATACAGATGACTAGGGAAGGGTACCAAGAATCGGTTAGGAAACATGCATTTCGGTTCCACCTATCGGTTCCTGTGTGTGCATTTTAATGTTATTTTAACCCATTCAAGCTCAAAAGACTGACAAGTTGTTTTCTGTGCTCTGTACACATCCAAAACATGCACACAGAAAAGGACATTTTAGACCATTTGAGCGCAAAGAAAACTATAAACTGAGTGCTCTTCTTCGTCTTTTTGCACAGCTCACGATAGGACAAAAATATATCAAAATATTCTCGTAAACACAGTCAGTTATGTTTTCAGGCAGTTGAAAAGATGAAAACACGTGTAACAGTATATTGGATCCGTGCAGCTCTTAAAGTGACGGCAGATTTTCCTGATGCGTCTCTATTACAACGTTAATCAACCGACATAAGACAACAAATTTACTTGATGTTCTAGACAGAATAATTCCTGACTTTATTTTTAGTGTACGAACCCAATTCCAAAAAAGTTGTGACACTGTACAAACTGTGAATAAAAACAGAATGCAATGATGTGGAAGTTTCAAATTTATTTCAATATTTTATTCAGAATACAACATAGATGACATATCCCATGTTTAAACTGAGAAAATGTACCATTTTAAGGGAAAAATAAGTTTACCACTTTGTGGCATCCCCTCTTCTTTTTATAACAGTCTGCAAATGTCTGGGGACTGAGGAGACAAGTTTAGGAATAGGAATGTTGTCCCATTCTTGTCTACTACAGGTTTTTAGTTGCTCAACTGTCTTAGGTCTTCTTTGTCGCATCTTCCTCTTTATGATGTGCCAAATGTTTTCTATGGGTGAAAGATTTGGACTGCAGGCTGGCCATTTCAGTGCCCGGATCCTTCTTCTACACAGCCATGATGTTGTAATTGATGCAGTATGTGGTCTGGCATTGTCGTGTTGGAAAATGCAAGGTCTTCCCTGAAAGAGACACCATCTGGATGGGAGGATATGTTGTTCTAGAACTTGAATATACCTTTCAGCACTGATGGTGCCTTTCCAGATGTGTAAGCTGCCCATGCACACACACACACACACACACACACACACACACACACACACACACACACACACACACACACACACACACACACACACACACACACACACACACACACACACAACACACACACACACACACACACACACACACACACACACACACACACACACACTCATGCTGGGGTTCTTTAGTCAGCTTACACACAGCTTTCAGAGATACAGGCTTCTGAACTGAGTGCTAATAACAACTTGGGTTATCCTTGTCCTCTTTAGTCTGGATGACATGGCGTCCAAGTTTTTACAAAAAGAACTTTTGTTTTACAAAAAGAACCAAATTTTGATTTGTCTGACCACAGATCAGTTTCCCTGAACAGTTACTTTGCCACAGTCCATTTTAAATGATCCTTGGCCCAGAGAAAACACCTGCGCTTCTGGATCATGTTTAGATATGGCTTCTTTCTTGACCTATAGAGTTTTAGTCGGCAACGGCGAATGGGGCAATGGATTGTGTTCACCGAAAATGTTTTCTAAAAGACATTTCCACTCTAAAAGAGGCTCTTTTTAAACCTTACATGTTGCCAATTGACCTAATAAGTTGCAAATTGGTCCAGCTGTTCCTTATATGCACATTTAATTTTCCTGGCCTCTTATTGCTACCTGTCTAAACTTTTTTGGAATTCATAGGTCTCATGAAATTAAATGAGCCAATATTTGACATGACATTTTAAAATGTCTCACTTTCAGCATTTGACATGTTATCTATATTTTATTGTGAATAAAATATAAGTTTATGAGATTTGTAAATTATTGCACTCTTTTTTATTCACCATTTGTACAGTGGCCCAACTTTTTTTTGAATCAGGTTTGTATAGCCTATATTTTGTTAATAAAGTGCAGTGTTATTTTACATTTGATTACAGTTTCTATTCCTGATTACCTGAAAATATTTATTTTAATTGTATCTTTGCATTTATTTGTGCAATTACTAGTGTATTTGTTCTTTTTAAATTGCTTAGGGGTTACTTGTCTTTAATAAGGCTTGAAATTTATATTAGTAGTTTTTTTGCAATGGTATTTTTAAACCATAGAAAAAAGATTTTGTACATAGTATTCAGCTACAATTAAATGTTTTGCAATAAGAATAAATTTTAATGATTATCTAAGTTATTATTATTATTTTTTTCCCTTTAATTACTGTAGGAATTGATAAGCAGAATTTTTACCTTAAATTAGGAATTGATAAGCAGAATTGGAAATCGGAATCATTAAAATTCAAACGATACCCAACCCTACAAAATACTTTAAATGTTACATGAAATCTGAAATGTTTATTTTTTTTCAGGGTTTTTCTTCTCCCTCTATTACTACCTCATTCACAAAGATGTTGCAGGAAATTTCTCTGATGATCCCAAAAGTTCCGGCTCCAACACAACCAACGTTCAATGCACAAATAATGATGTGGAACATATTTATCAGAATATCCAATTGCCAATTAACAGAATTTTACCAATGACAGATGTCACGTCTAAATGAGTGAGAAATGTTTACAATATTTGTAGGGACCCTTAAAATATGCTTTTGTTTGAAGTAATGCAGAGCATTAAAAAAGTATGCTTTTCAAATTTTTGTTTATTTCAATACTGTATATGTGATTTTAACTATATATTTTGTTTCATATCAATGGGCTAATATGTTAAATGCAGCTGTAATATTACTGGACAGTGACTGTTACTTGTTTAAGGTTGCGTCATAACATGAGTTACGTGAAGGGGAAAGAGCATCCCACGTGGTGGAGGAAAAAGTTGCCAGCATTTTTTCTGTCTGTGGGTTAAGTGCGTCATCATTCTGGAGACCTAATATTATTTGTTATAAAAGGCCCAACGTGTAGGTCAAGTGATCTATTGAGTCGAGTCGATCTATTGAGCGCTGAATGAATATGTGCGTGATAAGTGCTTAACAGCTAGTGACATTAAAGTTTGTGGACAATAACTGAGTTGATGAAGTTATTGGATGTTCATGGTGGACTTTGGAATTCATCTGGGACTGAACGGATCATGTGGTTCATCACTGGATTCATTGAGTGTTCAGGACTGCTTGTGCATGTGGTGTAAGTGAACCCAATGCCGCTGCTTCACTTTCATCTTGTATATTCAACTGCGTCACTGACTCGTATATATTCAACTGCGTAAATTATTTATCATAACCATTTTGCGTACTGAACTGAACGAACATTTGTTGTGAATCACAGGTTTTGTCAAGTGTGCACTTGATGTTGAGGGGAATACTGTTCAATTTTCCTGGTCTTTGTGTTTTTGGAGTGTTTCACTCTTTAACAGGGTTTGAATTTCTCATATTATATGACTATTGAGTACCGTGTTCTAAAGTAAAAGGAAGAGCTTAAGAATACTAGTGTAGAAAGCATAAGAGAGACAAAATAAGCATTCTAATACTGAAAAGGTGATTTATACATTTCATTGACAAGAAACAAAGTAACTTACATATCATTGGGCAAAAGTTTTACTGTTTTTCTTACAAACAGCTGTAATTTGTTTATTCATTGAGTTTTTTCTTTAAAGGGGGTTATTACATTGATGAAAAATAAAGATTTTTTTTTCTTCCTCCTTAACATTTGTATTCTGGTATTTCATTGAGTTTGCCAATTTAATTCATTTAACAAGTTACTGAATTCTTGGGAAACTATAAACACAAATTGTGTTTAACTGATTTTCTCTGAAAGTATAGTGTAACTGGTAAAGAGAACGGTTAATTAACAACTATCTTCATTTAAAGAAACAGACTGGCCAAATTCACTATTCAACTGCCGGGAATCCATGTTTTCTTATTTAAAATATTTAAATTAACCCTTAGATTTAAGAAAAGGGTTACATTTTATGTACATTCAATTCTGACCCTAAAAAGGGCCAACTTTACTGAAAACAATCTAAATAATTACAAATATCTGTGAAGATCGTTACTGAAACCATCTGTTATTGTGGGAGGATTGAAGTATGCTGAATATTACTTATGTTAGATTTATTAGGTGTTATAATCATCCTGCTGTCCTGTATGTTTGAGCATATGAATATTAGAGCGACACCAACAAAACTGAACCTCTTTTAGAAAACAGAAATGTGTATCTTCAGGATAAAACTAAAGTCACGTGACTGTGGATGCAGATATTTCCTTGATCACACACATGGATGTGGAACATATTTGGTAACTGAAAATACTGAAATTCACAGTTAAAGTCCAAATAAACATGATTTTCCCGCGACTGAGCTGCGGATCTTAATCGTGCGGCTTTATATGTGAATGGATGACAACTTCTTCTGGAAAATCTTGGTATAATTATAATGATTAAAGCCTTTAGCTTCGTTATTTGACCAATGTTTATGAAAAGGTTGAAAATAGGATTTCAAAATAGACTATTTTGAAAACAGCTGAGCTGCTGCCACCGCTACTTTAATGAGGTTCTCCCCTAGACTGCGATCATCTTTTACCACTTGTATTCAAGTGATTGTCAATGCAGGATAAGATTCCTCCTCAACATAAACTGCAGAAGTATGTTAAGGAGGAATCTTCTCCTGCATTTACAATCACTTCAATAAAAGGGGTAAAAGATGATGAGCAGTCTAGGGGAGAAACTGCAGGGCTGTGGCAAAGGTGATGTGATGAACCAGGTGGAGCCTGAGGAAGCCTGGCGAGATCGAATGCCCAATGGTTCTTGCTAGAGGAGGAAGTGCAGGTGCAAGAGCCAGGCCGATAGGTCGAGCTGGACTGGAACATTCTGAAGCTAAAGGTGGCCCAGGAAGAGGTGGCTCATAGCAGGCAAGAGGTATAGCCTCCCCACTGAGAGGATGAACTGAGGGACTGATGGGGGATGGTGATGACTATAACAATAATAATAATAATTTGTGACATTTATATGGCACTTTTCTGGGTCCTCAAAGCGCTTTACATTTAGAATGGGGGAATATCCTCAACCACCATCAATGTGCAGCATTCACCAGTATGCAACGGCAGCCATATTACGACAAAATGCAAATCACTCACCAGCTGATTGGTGGAGAGGAGACCGAGTGATTAAGCCAATCAGGAGAGAGGGATGATAAGGAGGGCATGTTGGACAGAGGCCAATGGGAAAATTTGGCCAGTAAGCCACAGTTACACCCTTTCTCTTTTTCCGAAGGGTATCCTGGGATTTTTAATGACCACAGAGAGTCAGGACCTCAGTTTAATGTCTCATTCAAAGGACGGTGCTTTTTTGACAGTATAGTGTCCCCTTCACTATACTGAGGTGTTAGGGCCCACACAGACAACTGGGTGAGTGCCCCCTGCTGGCCTCACTAACACCTTAACCAACAGAAGCCTAGTTTTCCCAATTGGTCTCCCATCCAGTTACTGACCAGGCTCAGCCCTGCGTTGCTTCAGTTGGAAGTCCTGGCCTGCAGGGTGATATGGCTGCTGGCCCCAGAACTGGGCACAAGGAGTGGCTGAGTACTGAGGAGAATTTAGAATAGAACAGAAACCAACAAAAACCCATTTATAAATAATAGAAGTCTGGAGAGGTGGTGGGATAGGGAGGCTGGGCAGTAGGGCTGTTACAGTGGCAGTTTTTTTTTTTTTTTTACCACCGGTGGTAAAGCAAACAATATATATTTTTTGTATGTGAATGCTGTTTTACAGGAATATTATAACACGAGTGAAGCACAATCCTTTATTTACAAAATAAACGATAGGTCCGCAAATAAATGTTACCTCGCAGCCATGGAAACATAACATTCATGCTATTTTATTCTACTGGACATGGAATCTCTTATTTATTTTCCCAAATCTTGAGAGAATTAAATTAAATATCTCGTTCGACATGAATGCTATGTTTCCATGGCTGCTTAATCGCTCCTCTTGGCATAGCTTAACATTGCAGCGGAGGCAGGCTCTTGCTGTTACTCCTCGCAGTGGGATGGTCTCTGGCTGGGCACTGGGTTAAGAGTGGGGCTGGTGTCCCTCATGGTCCCTCCCTGGAAAACTGCTCCTTGGTGGAGGTGTTCAGTCCAGTGTGTAGGAATGAGCATAAGCAGTTGTCCGGGTAGTTGGTGAGATCGGCTAGAAACAAGAAATCCTCCAAATGTTCCAAAGGGAGTGATTCCCCTTGCTCAAGGCACAATAGCAAAATGGAAGGATTGTCCATGGTGGTGAAAAAAATATAATATATATAATGGCAAAACCCACACACAAAAACACAAGAAACACTAAATATAAAGTGTGGCGTAATCACTTATGGTTTGGGTGTTTAGTCATTGATTGTGTTGCTAGAAAAAAAACTTGTAAACAAAGATGAAGATAAATAGGCAGTCTTTGATAAATCCACAAGTTAAATCCACATAAAGAAAGTAGCGTAACATCCAAACATTGACGACCAGACAACAATGAACAGAAAAAAGGGAGCAAACACGATTCCAAAAAAAATTTGGACACTACAAATTGTGAATAAAAAAGAATGCAATAATTTACAAATATCATAAACTCATATTTTATTCACAACAGAATATAGATAACAAAGCAAATGTTGCAAGTGAGACCTTTTGAAATGTCATGTCAAATACTGGCTCATTTTGGATTTCATGAGAGCTACACATTCCCAAAAAGTTGGGACATATAGCAATAAGAGGCTGGAAAAGTTAAATGTACATATAAGGAACACAACCTGGTCTCACAGAATTCCATGAACTAATCACGGATCCTTAACTCAAAATCTGTGGTATTTTCATGGAATCACTGAAAATTCTGTGAAGGGTCCATGGAAGTGATGCCAATGTATGTCAATGACAAGCAGCATCTGTGGTCCACACACCGATTCCCTGTTCCAACACCTAATTTGTCAGTTTGATTAAGTCAGCATAATTTTATTTACATTTATTTTCTTTTTATTCAGACACATTTCAAACATATAATACAAACCCTTCCCTAAACCTACCCATTTGTTTATAATAAAAAAACAGGATATAACAGGCAGATACATCTGCAGGCACAATTTATTCAGAAAGTACAAATATTTCAAGTGTTCCGAGGACAAACGATTGATTTGTCTGAAGAAAATCCCCAGTATCCCCAGTGGATCAGTAACGTTGTGTCCATCCACCGAAGATTAATACATTTTAAATAATGCCGCTGAAAGACACGTCAGTTTTGACAGCATTGGCTATCGTATGTCTCGTGACCAATTGCATAATTATGTCAGATTTGATTGTAAAATACCATTGACTCTCGTGTGTCTCGTGACCGGTCGCATCATGCTAAAGAGTCATGTGTATTATTTAAATGAGAAATTCGAATGTGTGCGTGTGTGTTCTATTCACAAAGGGGCACAATACTCATTTCAACGACCAACTCTGTTCTTCACATGAATATATTGTACGACTTCAGAAGACCTGAAATGCAACATGAGCTAATACTTTTATACTGTTTTTAGTCTGTTTTTGCAATAAATACCTGTAAATAAAGAAATACCTGAAATATAATTCCTGTTACATGTTTTATATTGTTGGGAGTGGGTAGGTTTAGGATAGGGGTGGACCCATCACAGAATTTTCGGCGATTCTGTGAGATCAGGTTGTAGAAACAGCTGGAGGAACAATTTGCAACTTATTAGGTCAATTGGCAACATGATTGGGTACAAAAAGAGCCTCTCAGAGCGGCAGTGTCTCTCAGAAGTCAAGATGGGCAGAGGATCACCAAGGTCAAGGCCGGAAAACCAAACTGGATGCCCGTGATCTTCAGGCCCTTAGACGGCCTGGACCACCCTGCCTCCACGTTGCCCCCGAACTGCGCTATGAGTACTTCGACCTCGTCTAACATACCCAGTGGCATTAGACAAAGTCTCCACCACAATACGGTTGCCGCGATTGCGGAGAATCAACATTCAAGCACGAAAACCTGCTCTAGTAGAGCCCAAAACCAACATGAAATCTCTATAAAAGGGCACAATTAAAGTAATCATTTTTCAAATGTAAACATTTTCTATTCTCTTCTAATTACAGGTTCTGGATTACTGATCATTTTATTCACTACGTAGTGGACATTGATTACTATGCCTTAGTCTTCATCTTCACAACTGGAATCTTCATTTTAATCGTCACTAGGATTGTCCAAGCCCAACACATAAAAACGTCCAACGGCAAGAGAAAGGCGTTCAGAAAGCAGCTCATGATGGTGTTGAGTTTGTTCCTGCTCTTCGGCCTGATCCTTTATTATGTCCATGTAGATCTTAGTGAGCTGCATCTCTTCTAATGCAGCAATCATGACTCTATGAGGCAATGTGCCAAAGGCATCTCTGAAGTCAAGAAAGACAAAGTATAGCTTAGCAGATTTGTGCTTAATCGTCAATGGCAGTTTTTAAGCAAAAAGCATGCTCATTCATGCCTTGTCGCTCAATGTAAGCTTTTTGTTTATTAGACACAATTCCAGTATCAAACAGCCATGGTAATATTCTTGAAAGCAAGCACTTCATAAAGACTTTATATACAGATGGCAGTAGAGAGATGTCCCTCCAGGTTGAGGGGTCTTCTGGTATATTGTCTTTCTTCGGTATTCTGTGAATAAGTGCTCCCTTCCATGAACTAGGGACTTCAAACAGGTGTTAAATATGCTTTTCAATATGCAGCTGGATGTTTGTCTAGTGGTTTTCAGGTTTTCATAAGTAATACAATCTGAGCCTCTGGCTCTGTTATTGGGCAGATTTACAATTACTTCCTCAATCTCTTCTATTGTAAATGCTGATATGGATAGCGGCAACTAAGTCATTACACTGTCTACACCATCCTTCCATGGGGGTAATTCAAGCGTGATAGTAGTTGGATCAAACTGACATTTTTTTCCGATAATAATTATACACTTGCTTAGTGTTTCCAGATTCTAGTGGTGGCATGGGAAACATGCAGTCATATAGAATAATATTAATCACCTTTGTTCTACAATGCTGCAATAGGTAAGTTAGTTTGTTTTTGCCTGCCTTTTGAGGATTTCTCTGATGCTGTCTAGTGGCAGAGGCGATCACTGGTTTTATCACCTCCCGCAGGTATCGCAGTTGTCTTTCAATCCAGTCGGCCGGGTTTGTAACAAGGACTGATTTAGATCCCGCCTTATCTTCCAGTGGCAAAGTTCTTAAAATCCGCATTAGATACTTAAGCAACGGTAGTCTATGCTGTCCTTCATCTGTGCAAATTATGGAAAATATTCCTGTTTTATAGAAAGAGCCATTGAGAACTGTAAACAACTTTGACCACTGCCTGAAATCTCCGGTGAGTACAAAGTTTAGTTTTTCTTGTAATCGCTTTGTATCCAGGCTTTTTCTAAATTGTCTTTTGTGATATTGGAAATGTGTCCACTCATTTTCTGTCAGCAGTTGTTTATAATCCATGAGCTCTGTAGATTCAATGTTACAGGCTGACGGAAGACGTTCTGGGGTAGGATCTAGGACTAGCCGGTGGTGTTTGTAAATTTTTCCAACTTTTTATCGCCTGCTTTAAAGTTATCAAACACATAATCAGGAGTGCTGTGCATAAAATCATGTCAGAAGATTCTCTACATTTACAGCGGGTGTTTGTTTGCGTCCGATGCAACCGGAAGTTCACACACACACACACACACACACACACACACACACACACATGTTTGTTTTTGTGAATTGTGGGGACATTCCATAGGCGTAATGTGTTTTATACTGTACAAACCGTATTGTCTATCCCCTTACACTGCCCCTACCCCTAAACCTACCCATCACAGGAAACATTCTGCATTTTTACTTTTTCAAAAAAACTCCTCCTGTGTGATTTATAAGCATTTTGAAAAGTGGGGACATGGGGTAATGTCCTGATATGTCACCATTTTCTGTAATACCTGTGTCATACACATGTTATTATGCACATTTTTGTCCTGATATGTCACAAAAACATGCCACACACACACACACACACACACACACACACACACACACACACACACACACACACACACACACACACACACACACACACGTTGGTCTATGTGGTTTACAGGGACTCTCCATAGGCGTAATGGTTTTTATACTGTACAAACCGTATTTTCTATCCCCTTACACTGCCCCTACCCCTAAACCTACCCATCACAGGAAACATTCTGCATTTTTACTTCCTCAAAAAAACATAATTTAGTATGTTTTTAAAGCTATTTGAAATATGAGGACATTTAAAAGTACATTTATAGTGTAATTCCAGTGTAATACCCATGTAGTTATACAAAATTGTGTCCTCATAAACCACATAAACAGGCTCACACACACACACACACACACGCACTCTCTCTCTCTCTCTCTCTCTCTCTCTCTCTCTCTCTCTCTCTCTCTCTCTCTCTCTCTCTCTCTCTCTCTTTTTTACCGAAATTTACCGAAACATAAGGACAACATAAGGACAAAATAATGTCACTTCTGAAAGAGTGAGAACTGTTTAAAATGGTTTCTGTACATAAAATTATAACCCTAAAAACGTCATACAAAACTTTACTGAAATCACTCAAAATAAATGACAAATATCTGTGATGATCGTTACTGAAGCTGTCTGTTATTGAGGGAGGACTGAATTATGCTGAATATTACTAATGTTAGATTTATTAGGTGTTATAATCATCCTGCTAAAAACAAATTTACATTAGAATATAACTAAAGTCCCACGCATGTGGATGCGGATATTTGCATGGCCATTTTATATAATAGTAAAAAACAAAAGTCAGGCACATGGACGTGGAACATATTTGGTTACTGATAATACAAGACACGCAAACCCTGTGTCAGAATCAGCAAATGACTATATTTCCACGAGCCTCTCAAGTGATTGTAATGAAGATAATACAATTTCTTAATTATGATGGACTTTCAGTGGCTCCAAAAACATGTATTGAATTTTGTCAAACTAAACATATCAATGGCCTTTACTGTATGAGAATATGAATCTATATATTGTAAAATAATCAAAATATTGTCTAAAAAAGACCAAGTTATACTTTCTTTTTTTAATACTAATTGCATCTAAATACAATTATTTATTTGCTATATTTATATAGTTTTCTGTGAACAAATGTGACTTGATAAACAAGACAGAATGTAAATCATTGAACCCTGAAATAACAGGGTTGTACAGTAAAATCCCAAATAGTCATGATTTTCATTTATGCAAAAGAAGTCATTGTTCCAGCGGCTGAGCTACGGCTCATAAACGTATGGCTTCATATGTGAACGGACAAAACGCTCTCTTCTCTTGGACTGTGGACTTTTTATCTCAAGAATGTAATAAGAAACTGCTTTAAGATTTAACATCTGTTGAAAAGAATATTTGGCAGATTCCATCAGGCTTTTTTAGGAGGGAATTATGTCTCAGCTAAAGCAGAATTTGCTGTGGCTGATGTTCGTCTGTTGTGCTTCACACCAGATAAGTATGTCGCTTTAAACAATACTTTACATTTATCAACTTTAAAATAAAATATATAATGCCAGTGAATGTTATTTGGTGAGCGAGAAAAAATATATACATCATTTTTTTTTTAAATCACATTCTATGATTCTATTAAAAACAGACCTAACAATAACAGACCTTTGAAGAGAGTTGAAGAAAGTAACACACAGGTCTTGTGGACATCCTGAAGTATTCAACCAATCAGTTAATGATTTAGAAAATCGTGAAGTGTTTCCAGATAAGTGTGCCTCTATACATTTTTCATTCAAGAACGTTGTGCAAGTTTACTGCAACAATGGAGCCGCAAACTTTACATACTTTTGAAAATCCAGCGTTTAGTGGATCCTGGTAAGCACTTATTGTCAAAGTTGTAAACCCAATGCCGTTCTTCTTCCACGAGGGAGTTGAAGAAAGCAACACACAAGTCTTGCAGACATCCTGTAGAATTCAACCAATCAGTTGATGACTTAGAAAAATGTGAAGTGTTTCCAGATAAGTGTGCCATATGTATCAGACATTCAGCCTACGTCCGAAGCTGAGACTAGACCCTTAGAGTTGTTTTACTAAGGTTTCCATTCTGCAGAGCTTCATAGGCCAGATCAGGCCGTTAGTGTCTCTGTGAGCCTCCAAAAAAGCTTGCCTGAATATAGAATGTAGTCAGGTCTACTTTTCAGTATTCCTGGTGAGATCGCCATTCTTTAGAAGATCTGGTTTATGACAATATTCCCTTAACTCTTTCTCTGCCAGCTTTTTGAAAAAAAAAGTTGCCAGCCACCGCCAGGTTTTTGGAAATTTTCATCAAAATTGAATAGCCTATAGAATAATTTGTTTTATGAATATCTTGCAATATATCAAAAGACAGAGCACTTCTTTTAAGCAAACAAACAATTTTTTTTATTCTAGCTTCTTGCATTCCTTTTTTACCAACACTTGAATATAAGCAAGTTTTATAAAAAAAGTTAAATTTCAACAAAAAAGCTGAGAAAATCACGTTTCTGTGAAAGACTTAATCCAGATCAGTTTCAGAGCGAGAATCAAACACAGATGGAAGAGATAGAGTCCATCAACACCTCTAATGCTTGCACAGTCCTCTAGCTCGTCCTGGGTCCACATTTCATTCACTAACATTAGGCAGTTTTGATTCATATGATGTTTAATGTCAATGATCACATTATTTTGCATGTGCATTTTATTACATACGATCGCTTGTTTTACTCCATCTTACTCATGTGTGTTTTGATCAGGAGATTTAGTACTCATTCAGAAGATTAATAATAGCACCCCCCCCCCCCCCCCCCCTAGCGTTTAACAAATTCCGTTTTTGGCCTGGATAAGTTTTCTCATAAAATTCCTTGTTTGGCAGGGAAAGAGTTAACCTGTTAAGCTGATTTCTAAATTTTGAAAAAATCCTAAGAAATGTATACTCAGACTAAAACAAATACAGTTTGTGAATCCTTTGCACTAAAAGCATAATTATGGTCTCATTTGAAAGCAGACACCTGGCAGTTTACTGTAAAGTCAAAATGATAATATTTTTTATAATAAAAAAAAGCTATAATAAGCTTCAAAGTTTTGTAAAGTTATTAGAAATTTATTTGTATGAAATATCTTTATGAAAATAAAATTGAAGTGGGCCTTGGAGAAATCTAGAAATGCGCTACAGCTAAAGCCACAAGTCTGACCATGTTATATTTCAGATCTGAAGATGATCAGTCTAAAACTCTGAATTTTATTAAACGTTTTACAAGATTGTTTCATGTGATTTTATTTTGAGATATCTCTAAAATATCAACTGATGTTTATTGCCATGTCTTCTCAGCTTTCATTCTATTTTGCCTCTATTGTTTAGAGGTGCAAATTAACTGCCCCATTCAGTTTGTCTCCCAGGCACACATTCACACTTCTGCGGACTGGTTATGGCTCTAATTATTATTCTTTTGTCTGCATTATAATTACTAACGATTCTCTATTCAAACTGTTCTATTCAAACCTCATTTCTAAATCAAACCTCTCACTTTACCCTCACTGAGACTCTATTGAATGCATTTCGTCCAAATAAGCATTTCAGTAGTTTTACATTTAGAAAATGTTCATAAAAATAAAGTATTTACTCAGTGGCAGGTGCATCTAGGGCAAGCTAGCATGTTAGCTTAGCACACCAGCAAAACAACAATTTATACGATTAAAATCATGTTTTATTCAAAACTTGCTTCATATCACTTTATAATTTATAAGTCGAGTGTTTTATATAACAATATGTGATCTCATATAGCTTCGGGTCAAAAAATCTGACAGAAAATATACAATGCTAAAAGCTATGTGGAATAGCATTGCATTATAAATATCATCTATTATGAAACCACCCAACATGGCATAAAGAACACAGACCAACCATATATTGCCGCGATTGTGTGTTTATTGTCTTAAAACGTGTCTATCTGCATAAAATAGCGATCTAAAGAACTCAGGAAGTTGTTTTGGTAATGTCAGATACTTCCTGAATGTCACATGGTGTGTCTGTTCTTCATGTGTTCCATAAGGAGTGAATTTTCAGTAGTACAGCTTTCCAGCGCCCTCCGGCTGCCAGAATGAATTGAAAACACAGCATATCACAGCCTACTGCGCTCATAATCACACATCCGCGGATTTTGGATAAAGATTGAATAAATAATACTTCTCTGTATAGAAATTTGACTCAAACATGTGAGAATCTATCAATATTTCTCCACATCTGCACACATTTGAAGTAAAAACCCTGAGGGAAGTTGTTTTGTCGAGTGTCTTCATGACGACCAAAGAGGAGTATTT
Source organism: Pseudorasbora parva (assembly GCF_024679245.1). Classification (NCBI taxonomy): domain Eukaryota; kingdom Metazoa; phylum Chordata; class Actinopteri; order Cypriniformes; family Gobionidae; genus Pseudorasbora; species Pseudorasbora parva. The sequence continues at coordinate 2,260,792 of NC_090181.1, forward strand.
TATGAATGGGAGCAAATGACGCGCATATTACAATCAAAAGGTAGCGACGCCCAAGATCATATTCATAACTCCTGGCACATATTAACACATTACGGTCATTATAAGACTTTGAGAATAAAACAGAGGTAACAAAATTAAACTTTAGTCTTAGATCTTTTTAATGATGTATAGTTTGTCAAGGTAATTACTTACATCTGATAGTAATTTTGAGCTAATTTAAGCAAAGAGAGTTTCAGTGCGTCACCGTCCTCGTGACGGTTATCAGGTTAAAGGTGTTCGTAGGAATACCAAACTCTTGAGCTTTGTCTGTAAGTAGTTAGAGCTCAGGCTCTGACCGTAGGGAATTAGTCATGATGCTGATGTGTACCTTAGAGATGGACACTCGTTTGAGTTTTGACTTTTGCCAATCAATATGAAACTCATCCCCCCAGCATGGCAGCAAAGTGTCCTCTTGGGGCCATTTGAAAGGAAACCTCTCAGGTTATGCATGTAACCATGGTTCCCAAAGAAGGGGAACTGCGCCCCTTTGCCATGATTTAGGTATTCCTGGAGATTCCTTCAAAAAAGGATGTGGATGTTGTATTTCACAGGTTCCCTTTTATACTCATGGTCACACTTTTATTGACATTATAGGCTATCCCCTGCCAATGTCAATTTTAGATTTTTCCGTCAGACACCAGTCATGATAAGGCATTCCCTTAAGTGTCCTCTATGGGACGCAGTGTCTCATTCACCTTATCAGGGAACCATGGTTATATGATGTTTCCTTTCTTATTCATTGAATTCGTTATCCGTGAATTATTGTTTCATGGATTCCTTTCACCTGCACTTAATTGACTTCTCATTATCCTGTGTATTTATAGTCCCCAGTCTTTTTACTACTTTGCCTGGCATTCTTTGTATATCACACACTCCATTACGGTTATCCTGCATTTATCCTTGCTTGTTTCCTGGTTTTGATTTGTTTATTAAAGAATACGACTGCATTTAGATATGCTTACATTGATCATCTTCCTTGCCTGACCTGAACGTTGTGATAATTACATAATAACTTTTTAATGTTGTATTTCTTCGTGCAGGCTGCTCAAAAAAAATGCTAGTTGGTGACAGTTTGCCAGATGCATGTTTCTGGAACTCGAGTAAAACAGGTAGATGTGAAATATACCCTGCTAACTGTAGAAATACTGTACATTTATTAGCTAAATGTTCTTGTGATGACTAACAGATCATGTTCCAAACTTAATATATTGATTTATTTTTTATTCCAGATTTAAAACTGATATGTCCATCAGCTTGTGTTTCAGACATAAAGGATATAGAATGCACAATGAATGTCAAAATAAACACATATCGTCTAGGTGAAAAACATGTACATTTTTTTATTTTAACTATTTTTGAGTTTTTTGTTTTTTTGTTATAAATTAAATTCTAAAATGTTCTCTCTGGTTTCCAGAACACAGTTTTAACATAACAAACAATGGGGGGCAATATGAAGTAAGAATGAATGAGACGACAGAAGACATAGAGCTGTGGTTTTTGCCAAATTACCTGAATTGTCAGCTATCACAACTCACAAATGCAAGTGGGTATTGGCTCTAATTTAATAAAGTTTCAACACACTCACAACTAATAAGCACACAGTTATTTTAGTGTTTTATTGATTATTCATTGATATCAGTGATGATGTTAAGACAGATCCTAACACACCTAAGACAAACTGAATGGAGTCTGTATGTTAATTGTCTTCTAAGCACTGGAATGTATTAGAGTTTGGATTAGATATTATAGTTATAGTTATATTTATTGTTGTAATAATTCTCTTCCTTTATGTTGAAGTATTAAAGACTTTGACATGCAACTGTTACACCAGCACCACCTGCACTCCCGTCTGCACACTAAATGAAAATGTATCCTCAGGTAAGATGTTGTCCACTTTTACAGTGTTTTTTAATGTCAGTTTATCTCTTCAGTTAAGGCAGGACTGTGGTTATTTACAGGACAGGTGTAACTGGCCATTATAGGAATGAGTCTTTCCTGATATCTATATCTGATCTGTATAAGTTTATTTATACAATTTTTCATGTTATACATTTTCCTGGAAAAAAACACTAGAGAGAAGAAGTGAGTAGAATGTTAACCTGTATGTGATCACAGTGCACTGTATATGCCATTATGACATGCAAATGAATGAGAAATGCCATAGTAAATAATGAGAAAATGCTGTTACCTGAATCATATCTGTCATGCAATTGTCTGCGATTTCTCTTATAAAACAGCTTCTTTTTTTTTTTTGGGTGTAAAGTAAAAATAGATCAATCCAAAACTAATGTTTGAAAGCAAACATGTTGAAGATTAGCAGAGGGGCTGACAAATTATTAAATAAGCTCCCCACAAAAGTGGTTTATTTAGCATAGTGAAGACTGTCCTAAATTAACATACTGTATTAAAGACATCCATTGGCCTCCTTCTCTGCATACCATAGCATTATCAGGTGCTGTGTTTTTTTGCTAACCTTGCAGGCGCCTTAAAGTGTCTTTGGTTCAACTTTCTTTAGTGTGTAAATCAGCCGTGACTCGTCTGTAAGGGCAGGTGGACATTCATCCCAAACATAGAGGTCTATATAAACTCAATCAATAATAAAATGTAAATGTGGTCAGCTTTTTTAAAAATATTTTTTTCTGATTTTCTAGACTAATTAAAGTAGGGAGGCACAGTAAATAAAAATTCTGGGCTGAAAACCAAAACCAAAATGCTTTTTAAGTTAGCTTTTTTGTATAATTGCATTAATGTTAGACTGAAATTCAATTGAATCACACTGAATAATAATATAAAAATACATGCCAATAAAAATAATAAAATAACCTCAGTTCCCTATCTCGAGGGAACTTCGAGCTGCGTCGAAACGCTAGGGGACGCCTCTGCGTGCCATGTCATGAAGCACTTGTGTAATCAGTCCAATAGCGGGACGATACGTCACGGGCGGGTGACGTCATCGACCAGGAAGCTATAAAGCATGCCCGGACCAAACAGTCACTAGCTTCTGTGTCTTCACAAGCGCTCTGTGTGAATTGTATGTCCATTTATTGTGTGTGTGTTCAAAAAAAAAAAAAGAAAGAAAGAAAGAAATATGGCAAGTCAGTATAGGTGTTGTGTTCCTCCCTGCCCACGTTACATCACGGGTGGGGATACACACGTCGTAATGTGTGATGTGTTTGGGGCTCGAACATGCCCAGTCAGCTCTCGAGGGGGTCGGCTGCGAGCATTGCGAGAGACTCCCAATGCGCATATTAAGATTCACGCCGGGCACTCTTCGAGGAGAGTGCTTTGGCTCGCGGTCCTCAGGGCTCGGGTCCCGCTGTTGCCGAGGCGCAGCGAAGGCTCGCGTCCTGGGGATCGCAGTTGGATCTAGTGGCGGGGTTAGAGACGGGTGATCCCCTATCTCTGCCTTTACCCGCTGGATCTCATGCCTCAGTTAGCGAGCTGGAAGCACGCTCTGCGGTTTTCTTCCGCTCGCGCTGAGGCACAAACGCAGCAGCACTCCAGCTCCGAGGAACTGGATGTTGTTAGCGCTGATGATGATCTGCCAAAAGAAAACGACACACACACACTCATAAAAAGAGGTGCTATTGGTGTAACTCGCGCTGTGTCCAGGTTAAGTTTAGACTGGCCGGCCGAGTGTCAAGAAGTTCGCCAAAAAATAAATAAATATATAAATAAAATAAGAAAGAGAAAGAACAATATAATGGCGAGCAGACAGCATGTTTGAGATTACGAGGGGCTGAATCTAGTGGCTCGGATCTCGCGTTTGCTGAGGCAGCGTGTAGATCACGGGTCTACAATATAGATTCTATGACTCGATCGCGGATCTCGCGCTTGCCGAGGCAGCGTGTAGATTACGGGGTTGAGTTTAGTGGCTCAGATCGCGTGTTTGCCGAGGCATCGCGTAGATTATGGGTCTGCATCTATCATTCAGAAAGGGCGACGATGTCTCGCGGGGAAGAGACGCTTGCGAGCTATCTCTCCCCCGAGTCCACATCGTCACACAGCCCCACAGCCGCCCACAACAAGCCGGTAAAAAAAAAAAAAAAAAAGTCGGCTTTGGGGGTAGGGCATTCGGCAGCAGATCAGGCGGCCGCCGGTTTGTATACGGCGGTTGCTCTGCAAGCATATGAAACAAGCAGACCTGCTGGGGGATATTGATACTGAGATGTGAAATATAAATATATATATATATATAATAAATAAATAAATCAATCAAAATGTCCCTCTGGGGCTGTCGGGCGGGGCAGCCTCAGCCGAGTACATCCTTTCTCAAACCTACACCAAGCAAAACAAAAGAGAGAGCGTGGCCGCTCGGGGCCCCCCCGCAGAGAGATCGGGGGTCCGGGCGACGCGCTCAGCCGGGACCTTCCCGTGGTAGGGCGGATCTGAGGGCCGTCCTTACTGCTAGGAAGGCCTCGGCTAAGAAGTCCTGACGTCAGAGGCGCAGGACTTCCGATGGCAGTCCCCTCCGGGAGAGTGCGGCTCGCCGAGGCGCCCGCTCTTTCCCGGTGCCATCGGGGGGGGCCGGTCTGCCAACCCTGCCACCGTTGGTGCTTCAGGGCGCGGCGGTCCCCGGCGAACATATATCTCCTTGTCCGCCCGGAAACGTAGCGGCTTGGGGATGTTCGCGCCCTCTCGTGAGGGCCCCGGGGCGGTCAGTTCGGTTGCTACCTGCCGGTTATCCGTTACAGGACACCGGGCTGACCACCCAGGAAAATCCAGAGACCAGCCTCGAGAGGCTGGTTCCCTTAGTAGATTTTCTGGCAGCGTGGAAACTTCTGCCGAATATCTCAGAATGGGTCCTGCTCACATTATAAAAAGGGTTCGGTCACACCCACCCGTGTTCAGCAGGGTTACTCCTACGGTAGTAACCCCCGAGCAGCCTCTGGTCATGGAACGAGAGGTACAGACTCTTCTGCGAAAAGAGGCTATACACGGGTCCCTCCCCTCTGCAGAGAGTCGGGCTTTTACAGCCGGTACTTCATAGTTCCAAAGAAGGATGGAGGGTTAAGGCCTATTTTTAGATCTGCATCAGCTAAACAAAATGCTCACGATAAAACAGATCGTGTGTCACGTCAGGTCCGAGGACTGGTGTGTCACAATAGACCTAAAAAAAAAAAAAAAAATGTATACTTCCACATCTCCATCCTTCCGCAGCACAGACAGGTCTTCAGGTTTGCTTTTGGGGGCGAAGCTTACCAGTATTGAGTGCTGCCATTCGGCCTAGCTTAATCACCCCACACTTTCACCAAGTGCGTGAATGCAGCTCTGGCTCAGGTGCGACTCCAGGGCATTCGCGTGCTCAACTATATCGACGATTGGCTGGTGTTAGCATAGTCGAAACAGTGGGCGTTCAGCATTGAGATGCTGTTCTCGCCCATATGAGAGTGTTGGGGCTAAGGTTGAACGGAAAGAAATGTGTGCTGGCACCTATAAGCTGCAGCACTACTTTTCTAGCGGTAGTCTGGGACACGAAAATAATGTTGGCTCGGCTATCCCCTCCCAGGATAAAAACGATCCTGGGTACCGTGAACCAGATAAAGCTAGGTCAGTCACTCACTGTGAAACACTTTCAGAGAGTGTTAGGGCTGATGACAGCAGCGTCCAACGGGGTACCTTTTGGCCTGCGGTACATGAGACCCTTACAGTGGTGGCTCAGGACCAAGGGGTTCTCCCTGAGGGGAAACCCTTTTTCGCTTGATCAAGGTCACGCGGCGCTGCCTACGTGCCTTAGTGAAGTGAAAAGATCCTTGGTTCCTGTCCCAAGGTCCAGTTCTGGGGGCTCCTTGTCGTCGCGTAACGCTAATGACGGATGCCTCTCTAACTGGCTGGGGAGCGGTCATGAGTGGCCGCTCGGCCCAAGGTCTGAGCGGCCGTCAGCTCTCCTGGCACATAAACCAGCTGGAGCTGATGGCTGTGTTTCAATCATATAAAATCAAACACTTCCTCTCAGACCTGCGGGGCCGCCATGTGTTAGTTCGGTCAGACAACACTTCGGTGGTCTCGTATATAAATCACCAGGGGGGGTTGAGATTGCGTCATATGCTAACATGGGCCCACGGCAAGATGCTCTCGCTCAGGGCGATGTACATCCCGGGGGTCCTGTATGTAGCGGCAGACTCCCTGTCGAGGCAGGGGGTGATGCCGGGAGAATGGAGACTCCACCCGAGGTGGTGGAGGAGCTGTGGATCCGCTTTGGGCGAGCCCAGGTGGATCTGTTTGCGTCTCGAGAGACGACACACTGTCCAGCATATTTCTCCCTCACGCATCCAGCCCTGCTGGGGCTGGACGCAATGGTACAGACGTGGCCGAGGCTGCATCTGTACGCCTTCCCCCCTCTGGCATTGCTCCCAGGAGTGCTGGAGAGCGTCCGCCGGGACGGGGTTCAGCTTTTATTGGTAGCCCCGCTCTGGCCGGGCCAAGTATGGCTCGTCGACATTATGTCTCTCCTAGAAGGTCCTCCCTGGAAAATCCCAGTCAGGAGAGATCTTCTTTCGCAGGCCGGGGGGGTCAGTACTGCACCCGCGCCCGGAACTGTGGAAACGGTGGGCTTGGCCCCTGAGGGGGCCCAGTTCATAAACACGGGTCTATCTACTGAGGTGATAGAGACCATGTTGCACTCCAGAGCACCACCCACAAGGAGACTTTACGCACTCAAATGGAGAGTTTTTGTCGCCTGGTGTACGCACCAGGCTTTGGACCCTGTTAACTGCCCGTTCGGTTCAGTTCTTGAGTTCCTACAAGAAAAATTCTCCGCAGGGTTATCTCCGTCAACACTGAAAGTATATGTGTCGGCGATATCTGCTTATCATATTCCATTAGATAATGCATCATTGGGGAAACACCCTTGGGTCATGCGTTTCCTTTGTGGTACCTTGAGGCGCAGACCTGCGGCACGCTCGAGGGTGCCTACTTAGGCAGTGGCACCCTCTTGTCTGGAGTTTGCACCAGGAATGGTAAAAGCATTTCTCTTCCCGAGGGAAGGATATGCTCCCAAGGTCCCGACTAATGTGCCGGGACCAGTAATGCTGCAGGCTTTCTGTCCGCCTCCGTTCACTAGTCAAGACCAAGAGAAGCTAAATCTGCTATGTCCGGTCAGGGCCCTAGATGCATATGTCCACAGGGCTGCCCTGTGGCGAAACTCAGAACAGTTGTTTGTGTGTTTTTGGGTCCCAGAGCAAGGGAAAACCGGCTTCAAAGCAGATGCTTAGCAAGTGGATAGTCGAGGCTATTTCGCTCGCTTATGAGTCGGCCGGACATCCTTCACCAATGAGGGTCCGCGCCCACTCCACTAGGAGTATGGCTGCCTCTATGGCTCTTATTTCGGGAGTTTCATTGTCAGAGGTATGTGATGCGGCTGGGTGGTCCTCTCCGCATACATTTGTGAGGTTTTACAATCTAGATGTAGCCTCTACACCGGGGTCCCGGGTGTTTCTGGGTTGATTCACACATACAGACATTTGGGACTCTGGCGGCGTGGGTATTGAGGTCCCCTAGCGTTTCGACGCAGCTCGAAGTTCCCTCGAGATAGGGAACGTCTCAGGTTACGTATGTAACCATGGTTCCCTGAGAGGGAACGAGACGCTGCGTCGAGATGCCATACTCCCGGCATGCCTGTGATCGATTTGTTCGACTTTTCCAGAAGCTAGTGACTGTTTGGTCCGGGCATGCTTTATAGCTTCCTGGTCGATGACGTCACCCGCCCGTGACGTATCGTCCCGCTATTGGACTGATTACACAAGTGCTTCATGACATGGCACGCAGAGGCGTCCCCTAGCGTTTCGACGCAGCGTCTCGTTCCCTCTCAGGGAACCATGGTTACATACGTAACCTGAGACGTTTTTTTGAAAGTAACACACTAAAATTAGACAGAAAATACATTCATATTAAATATCAATATACTATTCTTTATTCAATTCTATGCAACAGAATGAGACGTATTGTTTGACCAATTATCCAAATAATGTACAGTCCTACAAAGCTATTATTATCTGAGCATGTGAGCAGAGCGGAGCAGGAGCGGATCAGGGGCAAGCCTAGTTTATTTATAAAGCACATTTCATTCAACAATGTCAAAGTGCTTTACATAGAAGGAATTAAAATAATCAAAATAAATAAAAAAAGGCAAGTATACAAAATATATTAAAACAGTAGAAAAAAGAGGATGCAAAAATAAAAGACAGTATCAGTTAGACGTACAGTGGCACAGTGTTCATTAAGTTATAAACATTAAACAGTTATAAAAGAAATTAAAAGATCTGTATGTCTTTATATACTGATAATTTTACTCTGGGACTTCCCCATTATTGTTGTTTTCTGTGGTTATTTCGGCGCACACCTATTATACCATTACACCTATACCATCATCATCATTATTATTATTATTATTATTATTATTATTATTATTATTATTATTATTATTAACACTCTCCAGAGAGGTCCAGTTTTTCACCTCAAGAGGAGCTCTATAGTGCCCTCACAGTCTGCTCATTTAATTTAGTCCCCAATCTTCAGGTTAACTTCTGGTTATTATTTAACCCAGGAACCAACTTCATCCAGGAACGTGACTAATGCTTTCCACGTTAGTCACCACTGAGTTTGACCATCATGGAAACACCTCCATGAATTGAATTTGCATATTGAAATTTTTTCTCTGGGGCTTCCTCATGATTGTTGTTCTCTGTGGTTATTTTGCCGCCTACCAATATAACACTCTCTAGTCTAGACATCTCCAGACAGGTCCAGTTTTTCACCTGACATTGGGAAGAGGAGCTCTAATCTGCTCTCACAGACTGCTCTTGTTTAATTTGGTCCCCAATCTTCGAGTTAACCTCAGGTCATCACTTAATCCAGGAACCAACTTAATTTAGGAATCTGACTAATACTTTCCTCACTTGTCCCCCAGAGTTTGACCATCATGGATTATTTGCCCCAAAATATAATTTAATTTCAATTTTCATTACAATACAATGGAATCAGTCAGACAGTGGCACAGTGCTCATTATGCTAAAATATGTGTTTTGAGTCTGGATTTGAATGTGGCTACTGTTGGAGCACATCTGATCTGTTCAGGAAGCTGGTTCAGCTGCGGCTGGCATAATAGCTAAAAGCAGACTCTCCTTGCTTTGAGTGCACTCTTGGTATTTCTAACTGATTTGATCCTGATGATCTCGGTGATCTGATGAGTTTGTATTTAATCAGCCTATCTGCGATGTATTGAGGTGTAAGGTAATTGAGTGATTTATAAACAAGTAATAGTACTTTAAAATGAATCTTAAATGTAACTGGAAGCCACTGTAAAGACCTGAGGACTGGGGTGATATATTCATATTTTCTGGTTCTGTTTGAGTTGTTTAATGGTTTTTTGGGAAGGCCGGTGAGAAGACCATTACAATAGTCCACCCTACTGGTGATGAAAACATGAACGAGTTTCTCTAAGTCTTGCCTGGAACCTAAGCATCTAATTCTTGCAATTTTCCAGCCTGTCAAGAAAACGTTTTTTCAATCATTTTGCCCATGAAGGGGAGATTTAAGATTGTTCTATAGTTGCTTAAAATGGTTTTATTCAGATAACTCTTTTTTTCAGGAGGGTCTTAACAACTTCAGATTTCAGTGAGTTTGGAAAAGTCCCAGAAATAAGTGAGGTATTTTGACCTGCTTCTAGACAGTTAAACAGTTTTGAAAAGTGGGGAGTGTGTCAAGGGTGCAGGTTGATGTTTTAAGATGTTCTTCCCAAATTGACATATACTGTTTAACCTTTTTCAATACCTCTTTTATTTGTATTTTTATTGACAGACAAACAGACATACAAACCATAATAGTGCAGTAACTAACAATCTAGTAATTACATAATTCCAGAAGTTAAATAAAAGTGTGTAAATGTATAGGTGTGTGTGGGTGGGTGTGGCTGTGAGTGTGGGTGTGTGTGTGTGTATGCATGAGCAAAAGTAACCATTTACTATTTATTATGTTATCACTACCATCCTCATTCCCATCACTACCTTTACTCCTTATCACCACCATACCGCCATCATTGTATTAGTCAGAGTCCTTTTTTCCCCCATGTAATATTTATCATTGTCACCACTTTCAATGGATCAATTCATTTTTGATAGTACAATAATAATATAACCCTTCACCAACATATTTTTCAGTCGCTATACTGTCCTATACTCCATTAATTAATTAATTAATTTTTTGTATGCTGTATGTAGCGTCGAAGGTGTATTAAAAGAAGGGAGACATTGTGTCTCAACTTTGGACAGAGATGCTGTCCTAGAGAAACCACTTCTCGCCTGTCTTGACTGCCTAAGTGTTTATGAGGTTTCTCAATGTATACATACATACACACATTTCTCTTCTACATTGTGGTGCATTAAAAACTAATTTTTTAAAAGATTAGGGGGAGAATTAGAAATAAGCAATTGATTTAACTATAGTAGTAGAGATAACAATGAAAACCAGGTTAGTAATTCCAAAACAGCAATAATAATAATAATAATAATAATAATAATAATAATAATAATAATAATAATAATGATGATGATGATAATGATGATAACAGCGATGAGAGCAACTACAATAACAACAACAAAAAAAATAATAAATAATAGCAATCATAACAGAAAGAGTAATGAAACAATTAAATAGTAATGACAATAATAACAACAATGCAGTAATATCCGTGAGTTGATTAAACGGTGAGAGGGGTCAGAGTTGAGGAGAGAGTATGTAAGTCTCTCGACGGTAGCAAAAAGAGTGAGCGTGTAAGTTGCTTATAATATCTGAGAAGAAGGTCTGTCTAGCTTTGCCTTGTTCCACATTGAACACATGAAGCCTATCTTTATAGATGTTATAGTGAATTTCAAGTTTTGTCTTTCACCACATGCACTCAGCTTTTCTGCATTGTCTCTTCATATTTTGCAATGCTGTTGAGTTTCTCAAAGGCGATTTTTGTCTGCCACTCTTCTACCTGACAATAACATTCTTGACTTTTGAGTTAAAAGAGTCAAGTAAAAAAAATCAACAGCCTGCAGATACAGTGGATACGGAAAGTATTCATACCCCCTTAATGTTTCACTCTTTGGTATTTTGCAGCCATTTGCTAAAATCATTTAAGGTCATTTTTTTCTTATTAATGTACACACAGCACCCCATATTGACAGAAAAACACACAATTGTTGATATTTTTGCAGATTTATTAAAAAAGAAAAAATGAAATATCACATAGTCCTAAGTATTCAGACCCTTTGCTGTGACGCTCATATATTTAACTCAGGTGCTGTCCATTTCTTCTGATCATCTTTGAGATGGTTCTACACCTTCATTTGAGTCCAGCTGGGTTTGATTATACTGACTGGACTTGATTAGGAAAGCCACACACCTGTCTATATAAGACCTTACAGCTCACAGTGCATGTCAGAGCAAATGAGAATCAGGAGGTCAAAGGAACTGCCTGAAGAGCTCAAAGACAAAATTGTGAAAAGGAACAGATCTGGCCAAGGTTACAAAAACATTTCTGCTGCACTTAAGGTTCCTAAGAGCACAGTGGCCTCCATAATCTTTAAGTGGAAGATGCTTGGGATGACCATAACCCTTCCTAGAGCTGGTCGTCCGGCCAAACTGAGCTATCGTGGAAGAGGAGCCTTGGTGAGAGAGGTAAAGAAGAATCTGTGTGCTTCAGAGATGCAGTTGGGAGATAGGAGAAAGTTGTAGAAAGTCAACCATCACTGCAGCCCTCCACCAGTTGGGGCTTTATGGCAGAGTGGCCCGACGGAAGCCTCTCCTCGATGCAAGACACATGAAAGCTTGCTAAAAAAAACACCTGAAGGACTCCAAGATCGTGATAAATAAGATTCTCTAGTCTGATGAGACCAAGATAGAACTTTTTGGCCTTAATTCTAAGCGGTATGTGTGGAGAAAAATATCACCTGCCCAATACAGTCCCAACAGTGAAGCATGGTGGTGGCAGCATCATGCTGTGGGGGTGTTTTTCAGCTGCAGGGACAGGACGACTGGTTGCAATCGAGGGAAAAATGAATGCGGCCAAGTACAGGGATATCCTGGATGAAAACCCACATCCAGAGTGCTCAAGACCTTAGTCTGGACCAAAGGTTCATCTTCCAACAAGATAATGACCCTAAGCACACAGCTAAAATAATGAAGGAGTGGCTTCACAACAACTCTGTGAGTGTTCTTGAATGGCCCAGCCAGAGCCCTGACTTAAACCCAATTGAACATCTCTGGAGAGACCTGAAAATGGCTGTCGACCAACGTTTACCATCTAACCTGACAGAACTGCTGGAGGATCTGCTGGAGGAATGGCAGAAGATCCCAAATCCAGGTTTGAAAAACTTGTTGCATCTTTACCAAAAAGACTCATGGCTGGATTAGATCAAAAAGGTGCTTCTTCTAAATACTGAGCAAAGGATCAGAATACCATGTGATATTTCAGTTAATAAATCAGCAAAAATGTCAACAATTCTGTGCTTTTCTGTAAATATGGGGTGCTGTGTGTACATTAATGAGAAAAAAATAATGAACTTAAATGATTTAAGCAAATTGCTGCAAAATAAAGAGTGAAAACATGTAAGGGGGTCTGAATACTTTCCGTAACCACTGTATGCTTGGTGTTATAAACTGTTTGGCCTTCATAAACAGCACATTATTGTTCTCATTTTAGCATATATTTTGGACAGAGACAGACCTAGCTTCAATGGCAGGAGAGATCAATATATCAAAGAAAATAAAGAAATGATCAGACAGTGCAAAATCCTTCATAAAAATTGATGAAAATTTTAGACCCTTAATGATGAGTAAAAATAGATTGTGTCCACAATTGTGTGTGGGTCCATGTACACGTTGAGTCAGATCAAAAGTATTTAAAGAAGTTTTGATTTCTTTTGCAAAATTGATTTCTGCATTATCCATGTGGACATTAAAATCCCCAGCAATAGCATTGATTGAATGTGATTTATTTTTCTTATGGGGACCCAAAAAATGTCAAGATATTGCCATTTTGTGGGGCCATTTCGTCTTTGTAAGACTTTGTAAAATGGCATAACATGGCCGTTTTAGCTGTAATGTGTTTTATTCCTCTGTTGTTATTTTATTGCCTTCCTGGTTGTCTCTAATGACTTTTTAATGCAGAAATGTTATTGCTTTTAAATCATACAGTGACAGTATGATTTGATAATTATATTGAATTATGTGTTATCATTGTCTCTTGAGGTTGTCTGAAAATCCCTTCTTTTCATCCTAATGAGACATGTAAAAATGCTACATATGACAATGGTACATGCAGCGGTAAGTATGACACAATATTTATTCATGACTGGAGTGTGCCAATAATGAATATGTGAACTATGACAAACATGCATGCTGAAATTAAATTACAATACATATATACAGTGGGGCAAAAAAGTATTTAGTCAGCCACCAATTGTGCAAGTTCTCCACTTAAAAAAGATGAGAGAGGCCTGTAATTTTCATCATAGCGAAACTATGAGAACAAGAATGAGAAAAAAAATCTAGAAAATCATATTGTCTGATTTTAAAAGAATTTATTTGCAACTTATGGTGGAAAATAAGTATTTGTTCACCCAAAAAGGATTGGGAGAATGTCATATGAAATCCAAATAGAGCTTTTTGGTAAAAACTCAACTTGGAGGAGAAAGAATGCTGAGTTGCACCATACCTACTGTGAAGTATGGGGGTGGAAACATCATGCTTTGGGGCTGTTTTTCTGCAAAGGGACCAGGACAACTGATCAGTGTAAAGGGAAGACTGAATGGGGCCATGTATCCTGCGATTTTGAGTAAAAACCTCCTTCCATCATCAAGGGCAAATGAAGATGAAACGTTGCTGGGTCTTTTAGCATGACAATGATCCAAAACACACCGCCTGGGCAACGAAGAAGTGGCTACGTAAGAAGCATTTCATGGCCCTGGAGTGGCCTAGCCAGTCTCTAGATCTCAACCCCATAGAAAATCTTTGAAGGGAGTGGAAAATCTGTGTTGACCAGTGACAGCCCCAAAACATCACTGCTCTAGAGGAGATCTGCATGGAGGAATAGGCCAAGCTGCCAGCAACCGTGTGTAAAGACCTTGTGGCAACTTCCAGAAAAACTTTGATTGGGACACTTTTTCCAAGTCATCTCAATGACAAAAAGTGTCCCAATCAACCTGAATTTACCCTTTGTAACAAAGGATTGAGATTAACTTTTGTTATTGACCAAATACTTATTTTCCACCATAATTTGCAAATAAATTCTTTAAATATTTTCCATTCAGCTCAGTTCATCAACCAAAACTCCTTCCAGGGCAGCCAGGAACCTTGGAGTTGTGATTGATGACCAGTTAAACTTCACTGACTACATTACTGCAACAGCCATGGCCAGCAGATTTGCCTTATTCAAGATTAGGAAGATTAGACCCTTCCTATCAGAGCAGGCCACACAACTCATGGTCCAAGATCTTGTTCTCCCCAAACTGGACTATTTCTCTTCTATCGGGCCTTTTAGCATGCACTATCAAATCCTTGCAGCTGATCCAGAATGCAGCGGCGAAAGTGGTCTTTAACGAGCCGAAGAGAGCGCACATCATGCCTCTCTTCATTGCACACCAACTGAAATATTTCAGGTCTTTTATTGTTTTAATACTGATGATTTTGGCATACAGCTCATGAAAACCCAAAAATCTAAAAAATCTAAAAAAAATAGCATATCATGAAAAGGTTCTCTAAACAAGCTATTAACCTAATAATCTGAATCAACTAATTAACTCTAAACACCTGCAAATGACTCCTGAGGCTTTTAAAAACTCCCAGCCTGGCTCATTACTCAAAACCGCAATCATGGGTAAGACTGCCAACCTGACTGCTGTCCAGAAGGCCATCATTGACACCCTCAAGCGAGAGGGTAAGACACAGAAATACATTTCTGAACGAATAGGCTGTTCCCAGAGTGCAGGATCAAGGCACCTCAGTGGGAAGTCTGTGGGAAGGAAGAAGTGTGGCAAAAAACGCTGCACAACGAGAAGAGGTGAGCGGAGCCTGAGGAAGATTGTGGAGAAGGACCGATTCCAGACCTTGGGGGACTTGCGGAAGCAGGGGACTGAGTCTTGAGTAGAAACATCCAGAGCCACCGTGCACAGGCGTGTGCAGGAAATGGGCTACAGCTGCCGCATTCCCAAGGTCAAGCCCCTTTTGGGCTACAGAGAAGCAGCACTGGACTGTTGCTCAGGGGTCCAAAGTACTTTTTTCGGATGAAAGCTAATTTTGCATGTCATTCAGAAATTATGGTGCCAGTGTCTGGAGGAAGACTCAGGAGAAGGAAATGCCAAAATGCCTGAAGTCCAGTGTCAAGTACCCACAGTCGCTATCGAAGCATCCTTGGGCCTCCATAACACCTCAGCAGTGCCACAGGCTGATCGCCTCCATGCCACGCCGCACTGAAGCAGTCATTTCTGCAAAAGGATTCCCGACCAAGTATTGAGTGCATAACTGAACATAATTATTTGAAGGTTGACTTTTTTGTATTAAAAACACTTTTCTTTTATTGGTCGGATGAAACATGCTAATTTTTTTAGATAGGAATTTGGGGTTTTCATGAGCTGTATGCAAAAATCATCAGCATTAAAACAATAAAAAACCTGAAATATTTCAGTTGGTGTGCAATGAATCTAAAATATATGAAAGTTTAATTTTTATCATTACATTATGGAAAATAATGAACTTTATCACAATATGCTAATTTTTGAAAAGGACCTGTATGATGAAAATGGCATGCCTCTCATCTTTTTAAGTGGTAACATTTGCACAATTGCTGGTTGTCTAAATACTTTTTTGCCCCACTATATGTTAGTTTATAAATTAAAAACAATATTTTGGGATAACTTTAATCTGTGAGATGCAAATGCACAGATATATAGTTTAACTCAATCTAAATTTCTTTGTTCTGAAGGGAAAGAAGGCAGCAAATACGTTGTGCAATTTAACGGGACAGAATGGATGTGTGCCATCTGTGTTGATGAAAAATTAACTATTGTCACACCAATATCACACACAACTACTGAAAAATCTGAGACGACTAACAGTCCAACTATTGGTTTAACACCATCTGAGACAACTAAAAGTCCAACAACCAGTTTAACACCATCTGAGACAACTAACAGTCCAACTACCAGTTTATCACCATCTGAGACAACTAACAGTCCAACTACCAGTTTATCACTGTCTGAGACAACAAACAGTCCAACTACCCCTTTAACACCTTCTGAGACAACTAACAGTCCAACAACCAGTTTAAGACCATCTGAGACAACAAACAGTCCAACTACCAGTTTATCACCATCTGATACAACACACAGTCCAACTACCAGTTTATCACCATCTGAGACAACTAACAGTCCAACAACCAGTTTAAGACCATCTGAGACAACAAACAGTCCAACTACCAGTTTATCACCATCTGATACAACACACAGTCCAACTACCAGTTTATCACCATCTGAGACAACTAACAGTCGAACTACCAGTTTATCACCATCTGATACAACACACAGTCCAACTACCAGTTTATCACCATCTGAGACAACTAACAGTCCAACTACCAGTTTATCACCATCTGAGACAACTAACAGTCCAACTACCAGTTTATCACTGTCTGAGACAACAAACAGTCCAACTACCCGTTTAACACCTTCTGAGACAACTAACAGTCCAACAACCAGTTTAAGACCATCTGAGACAACAAACAGTACAACTACCAGTTTATCACCATCAGAGACAACAAACAGTCCAACTACCAGTTTATCACCATCTGAGACAACAAACAGTCCAACTACCCGTTTAACACCATCTGAGACAACTAACAGTCTAACTACCAGTTTATCACCATCTGAGACAACTAACAGTCCAACAACCAGTTTAAGACCATCTGAGACAACTAACAGTCCAACTACCAGTTTATCACCATCTGAGACAACTAACAGTCCAACTACCAGTTTATCACCATCTGAGACAACTAACAGTCCAACAACCAGTTTAAGACCATCTGAGACAACTAACAGTCCAACTACCAGTTTATCACCATCTGAGACAACAAAAAGTCCAACTACCAGTTTATCACCATCTGAGACAACAAACAGTCCATTTACCAGTTTATCACCATCTGAGACAACAAACAGTCCAACAACCAGTTTAAGACCATCTGAGACAGCTAACAGTCCAACTACTAGTTTAACACCATCTGAGACAACTGACAATCCAACTACCAGTTTAATACCATCTGAGACAACTAACAGTCCAACTACCAGTTTATCCCCATCTGAGACAACAAACAGTCCAACTACCAGTTTATCACCATCTGAGACAACAAACAGTCTAACTACCAGTTTATCACCATCTGAGACAACAAAAAGTCCAACTACCAGTTTAAGACCATCTGAGACAACTAACAGTCCAACTACCAGTTTAAGACCATCTGAGACAACTAACAGTCCAACTACCAGTTTATCCCCATCTGAGACAACAAACAGTCCAACTACCAGTTTATCACCATCTGAGACAACAAACAGTCTAACTACCAGTTTATCACCATCTGAGACAACAAAAAGTCCAACTACCAGTTTATCACCGTCTGAGACAACAAACAGTCCAAATACCAGTTTATCACCATCTGAGACAACTAACAGTCCAACAACCAGTTTAAGACCATCTGAGACAACTAACAGTCCAACTACCAGTTTATCACCATCTGAGACAACAAACAGTCTAACTACCAGTTTATCACCATCTGAGAAAACAAAAAGTCCAACTACCAGTTTATCACCGTCTGGGACAATAAACAGTCCAACTACCCGTTTTACACCATCTGAGACAACTAACAGTCCAATTAAAGTTTATCACCATCTGAGACAACAAACAGTCCAACTACCAGTTTATCACCATCTGATACAACAAACAGTCCAACTACCAGTTTATCACCATCTGAGACAACTAACAGTCCAACAACCAGTTTATCACCATCTGAGACAACTAACAGTCCAACAACCAGTTTAAGACCATCTGAGACAACTAACAGTCCAACTACCAGTTTATCACCATCTGAGACAACAAACATTCCAACTACCAGTTTATCACCATCTGAGACAAAAAAACAGTCTAACTACCAGTTTATCACCATCTGAGACAACAAAAAGTCCAACTACCAGTTTATCACCGTCTGAGACAACAAACAGTCCAACTACAGTTTATCACCGTCTGAGACAACTAACAGTCCAACAACCAGTTTAAGACCATCTGAGACAACTAACAGTCCAACTACCAGTTTATCACCATCTGAGACAACAAACATTCAACTACCAGTTTATCACCGTCTGAGACAACTAACAGTCCAACAACCAGTTTAAGACCATCTGAGACAACTAACAGTCCAACTACCAGTTTATCACCATCTGAGACAACAAACATTCCAACTACCAGTTTATCACCATCTGAGACAACAAAAAGTCCAACTACCAGTTTATCACCGTCTGAGACAACAAACAGTCCAACAACCAGTTTAACACCATCTGAGACAACTGACAATCCAACAACCAGTTTAACATCATCTGAGACAATTAACAGTCCAAAAACCAGTTCATCACCATCTGAGACAACAACAAGTCCAACTACAGTTTATCACCGTCTGAGACAACAAACAGTCCAAATACCAGTTTATCACCGTCTGAGACAACTAACAGTCCAACAACCCGTTTAAGATCATCTGAGACAACAAACATTCCAACTACCAGTTTTTCACCATCTGAGACAACAAACAGTCTAACTACCAGTTTATCACCATCTGAGACAACAAAAAGTCCAACTACCAGTTTATCACCGTCTGAGACAACAAACCGTCCAACTACCCGTTTAACACCTTCTGAGACAACTAACAGTCCAACAACCAGTTTAACACCATCTGAGACGACTAACAGTCCAACTACGAGTTTCACACCATCTGAGACAACTGACAATCCAACAACCAGTTTAACATCATCTGAGACAATTAACAGTCCAAAACCAGTTTATCCCCATCTGAGACAACAAACAGTCCAACAACCAGTTTATCTCCATCTGAGACAACAAACAGTCCAACAACCAGTTTATCACCATCTGAGACAACTAACAGTCCAACTACCCGTTTAACACCGCCTGAGACAATTAACAGTCCAACTACCAGTTTATCACCATCTGAGACAACAAACAGTCCAACTACCCGTTTAACACCGTCTGAGACAACTAACAGTCCAACAACCAGTTTAAGACCATCTGAGACAACTGACAATCCAACTAACAGTTTAATACCATCTGAGACAACTAACCTTCCAACAACCAGTTTATCACCGTCTGAGACAACAAACAGTCCAACTACCAGTTTAACACCTTCTGAGACAACTAACAGTCCAACAACCAGTTTAAGACCATCTGAGACAACTAACAGTCCAATTACCAGTTTATCACCATCTGAGACAACAAACAGTCCAACTACCAGTTTATCACCATCTGAGACAACAAACAGTCCAACTACCCGTTTAACACCGTCTGAGACAACTAACAGTCCAACTACCAGTTTATCACCATCTGAGAAAACTAACAGTCCAACAACCAGTTTAAGACCATCTGAGACAACTAACAGTCCAACTACCAGTTTATCACCATCTGAGACAACAAACAGTGCAACTACCAGTTTATCACCATCTGAGACAACAAACAGTCCAACTACCAGTTTATCACCATCTGACACAACAAAAAGTCCAACTACCAGTTTATCACCATCTGATACAACAAACAGTCCAACTACCAGTTTATCACCATCTGAGACAACAAACAGTGCAACTACCCGTTTAACACCATCTAAGACAACTAGCAGTCCAACAACTAGTTTAACACCATCTGAGACAACTAACAGTCCAACTACCAGTTTATCACCATCTGAGACAACAAACAGTCCAACTACCAGTTTATCACCATCTGAGACAACAAACAGTGCAACTACCAGTTTATCACCATCTGAGACAACAAACAGTCCAACTACCAGTTTATCACCATCTGACACAACAAAAAGTCCAACTACCAGTTTATCACCATCTGATACAACAAACAGTCCAACTACCAGTTTATCACCATCTGAGACAACAAACAGTCCAACAACCAGTTTATCACCATCTGAGACAACAAACAGTCCAACTACAAGTTTATCACCATCTGAGACAACAAACAGTCCAACTACCAGTTTAAGACCATCTGAGACAACAAACAGTCCAACTACCAGTTTATCACCATCTGAAACAACAAACAGTCTAACTACCAGTTTATCACCATCTGAGACAACAAAAAGTCCAACTACCAGTTTATCACCTTCTGAGACAACAAACAGTCCAACAACCAGTTTAAGACCATCTGAGACAACTAACAGTCCAACTACCAGTTTAAGACCATCTGAGACAACTAACAGTCCAACTACCAGTTTATCACCATCTGAGACGACTACCAGTCCAGTAACCAGTTTAAAACCATCTGAGACAACAAACAGTCCAACAACCAGTTTATCACCATCTGAGACAACAAACAGTCCAACAACCAGTTTATCACCATCTGAGACAACTAACAGTCCAACTACCCGTTTAACACCGTCTGAGACAATTAACAGTCCAACTACCAGTTTATCACCATCTGAGACAACAAACAGTCCAACTACCCGTTTAACACCGTCTGAGACAACTAACAGTCCAACAACCAGTTTAAGACCATCTGAGACAACTGACAATCCAACTAACAGTTTAATACCATCTGAGACAACTAACCTTCCAACAACCAGTTTAAGACCATCTGAGACAACTAACAGTCCAACTACCAATTTAACAGCATCTGAGACAACTAGCAGTCCATCAACCAGTTTAAGACCATCTGAGACAACTAACAGTCTAACTACCAGTTTATCACCATCTGAGACAACAAAAAGTCCAACTACCAGTTTATCACCGTCTGAGACAACAAACAGTCTAACTACCAGTTTAACACCTTCTGAGACAACTAACAGTCCAACAACCAGTTTAAGACCATCTGAGACAACTAACAGTCCAATTACCAGTTTATCACCATCTGAGACAACAAACAGTCCAACTACCAGTTTATCACCATCTGATACAACAAACAGTCCAACTACCAGTTTATCACCATCTGAGACAACAAACAGTCCAACTACCAGTTTATCACCATCTGAGACAACAAACAGTCCAACTACCCGTTTAACACCGTCTGAGACAACTAACAGTCCAACTACCAGTTTATCACCATCTGAGACAACTAACAGTCCAACAACCAGTTTAAGACCATCTGAGACAACTAACAGTCCAACTACCAGTTTATCACCATCTGAGACAACAAACAGTCCAACTACCAGTTTATCACCATCTCAGACAACAAACAGTGCAACTACCAGTTTATCACCATCTGAGACAACTAACAGTCCAACTACCAGTTTATCACCATCTGACACAACAAAAAGTCCAACTACCAGTATATCACCATCTGATACAACAAACAGTCCAACTACCAGTTTATCACCATCTGAGACAACAAACAGTCCAACTACCAGTTTATCACCATCTGAGACAACAAACAGTGCAACTACCAGTTTATCACCATCTGAGACAACTAACAGTCCAACTACCAGTTTATCACCATCTGAGACAACAAACAGTGCAACTACCAGTTTATCACCATCTGAGACAACAAACAGTCCAACTACCAGTTTATCACCATCTGACACAACAAAAAGTCCAACTACCAGTTTATCACCATCTGATACAACAAACAGTCCAACTACCAGTTTATCACCATCTGAGACAACAAACAGTCCAACTACCAGTTTATCACCATCTGATACAACAAAAAGTCCAACTACCAGTTTATCACCATCTGATACAACAAACAGTCCAACTACCAGTTTATCACCCTCTGAGACAACAAACAGTCCAACTACCCGTTTAACACCATCTGAGACAAATAACAGTCCAACTACCAGTTTATCACCATCTGAGACAACAAACAGTCCAACTACCAGTTTATCACCATCTGAGACAACAAACAGTGCAACTACCAGTTTATCACCATCTGAGACAACTAACAGTCCAACTACCAGTTTATCACCATCTGAGACAACAAACAGTGCAACTACCAGTTTATCACCATCTGAGACAACAAACAGTCCAACTACCAGTTTATCACCATCTGACACAACAAAAAGTCCAACTACCAGTTTATCACCATCTGATACAACAAACAGTCCAACTACCAGTTTATCACCATCTGAGACAACAAACAGTCCAACTACCAGTTTATCACCATCTGATACAACAAAAAGTCCAACTACCAGTTTATCACCATCTGATACAACAAACAGTCCAACTACCAGTTTATCACCCTCTGAGACAACAAACAGTCCAACTACCCGTTTAACACCGTCTGAGACAAATAACAGTCCAACTACCAGTTTATCACCATCTGAGACAACTAACAGTCCAACAACCAGTATAAGACCATCTGAGACAACTAACAGTCCAACTACCAGTTTATCACCATCTGAGAAAACAAACAGTCCAACTACTAGTTTAACACCATCTAAGACAACTAGCAGTCCAACAACTAGTTTAACACCATCTGAGACAACTAACAGTCCAACTACCAGTTTATCACCATCTGAGACAACTAACAGTCCACCTACCAGTTTATCACCATCTGAGACAACTAACAGTCCACCTACCAGTTTATCACCATCTGAGACAACAAACAGTCCAACTACCAGTTTATCACCATCTGAGACAACAAACAGTCCAACTACCAGTTTAAGACCATCTGAGACAACAAACAGTCCAACAACCAGTTTATCACCATCTGAGACAACAAACAGTCCAACTACCCGTTTAAGACCATCTGAGACAACTAACAGTCCAACTACCAGTTTATCACCATCTGAGACAACAAACAGTCCAACTACCAGTTTATCACCATCTGAGACAACAAACAGTCCAACTACCAGTTTATCACCATCTGAGACAACTAAAAGTCCAACTACCACTTTATCACCATCTGAGACAACAAACAGTCCAACTACCCGTTTAACACCATCTGAGATGACTAACAGTCCCACTACTAGTTTAACACCATCTAAGACAACTAGCAGTCCAACAACTAGTTTAACACCATCTGAGACAACTAACAGTCCAACTACCAGTTTATCACCATCTGAGACAACAAACAGTCCAACTACCAGTTTATCACCATCTGAGACAACAAACAGTCCAACTACCAGTTTATCACCATCTGAGACAACAAACAGTGCAACTACCAGTTTATCACCATCTGAGACAACAAACAGTCCAACTACCAGTTTATCACCATCTGACACAACAAAAAGTCCAACTACCAGTTTATCACCATCTGATACAACAAACAGTCCAACTACCAGTTTATCACCATCTGAGACAACAAACAGTCCAACAACCAGTTTATCACCATCTGAGACAACAAACAGTCCAACTACCAGTTTATCACCATCTGAAACAACAAACAGTCTAACTACCAGTTTATCACCATCTGAGACAACAAACAGTCCAACTACCAGTTTAAGACCATCTGAGACAACTAACAGTCCAATTACCAGTTTATCACCATCTGAGACAACAAACAGTCCAACTACCAGTTTATCACCATCTGAAACAACAAACAGTCCAACTACCAGTTTATCACCATCTGAGACAACAAACAGTCCAACTACCAGTTTAAGACCATCTGAGACAACAAACAGTGCAACTACCAGTTTATCACCATCTGAGACAACAAACAGTCCAACTACCAGTTTATCACCATCTGACACAACAAAAAGTCCAACTACCAGTTTATCACCATCTGATACAACAAACAGTCCAACTACCAGTTTATCACCATCTGAGACAACAAACAGTCCAACAACCAGTTTATCACCATCTGAGACAACAAACAGTCCAACTACCAGTTTATCACCATCTGAAACAACAAACAGTCTAACTACCAGTTTATCACCATCTGAGACAACAAAAAGTCCAACTACCAGTTTATCATCTTCTGAGACAACAAACAGTCCAACAACCAGTTTAAGACCATCTGAGACAACTAACAGTCCAACTACCAGTTTAAGACCATCTGAGACAACTAACAGTCCAACTACCAGTTTATCACCATCTGAGACGACTACCAGTCCAGTAACCAGTTTAAAACCATCTGAGACGACTAACAGTCCAACTACGAGTTTCACACCATCTGAGACAATCACACAATCTAACAGTCCAACTACTAGTTTAACACCATATAACACAACTAACAGTCCAACTACCAGTTTATCACCATCTAAGACAACTAACAGTCCAACTACCAGTTTATCACCATCTGAGACAACTCACAGTCCAACAACCAGTTTATCACAATCTGTGACAACTAACAGTCTAAATACAAGTTTCAAACCATCTGAGACAAATAACAATCCAACTACCAGTTTCACATCATCTGTGACAACTAGCAATCCAACTACCAGTTTAACACCACCTGCAACAACTAACAATCCAACTATCAGTTTCACACCATCTGAGACAATTAACAATCTGACAATCAGTTTAACACCATCTGAGACAACTAACAATCCAACTACCAGTTTCAAACCATTTGAGACGACTAACAATCCAATTACCAATTTAAGACAATCTGAGACAACTAACAGTCTAACTACCAGTTTAACACACTCTGAGGTGACTAACAATCCTACTACCAATTTCGCGCAATCTGAGACGACTAGCAGTCTAGTTACCAGTTTAACATCATCTGAGATTAGTAACAATCCAAATACCAGTTTCACGCCATCTGAGACGACTAACAATCCAAAAACCAGTTTAACACCATCTGAGATGACTGACAATCTGACTACCAATTTCACAATTTCTGAGATAAATAACAATCCAAATATCAACTTCACATCATCTGACATGACTAATAGTCCAACTACCAGTTTCACACTATCTGCGGCAACTAACAATCCAACTACCAGTTTCAAAGCATCTCAGACGAATAACAATCCAAGTACAAGTTTCACACCATCAGAGACAACTAAAAGTCCAACTACCAGTTTCACACTATCTGAGATAATTAACAATCCAAGTACCATTTTCACACCATCTAAGACGACTAACAATCCAACTACCAATTTAACACCAACTGAGAGGAATAACAATCCAAGTACCAGTTTCACACCATCTGTGACGACTAACAATCCAACTACCAGTTTCAAACCATCTCAGACGAATAACAATCCAAGTACCAGTTTATCACCATCTGAGACAACAAACAGTCTTAATACCAGTTTCTCACCATCTGAGACAACAAAAAGTCCAACTACCAGTTTATCACCGTCTGAGACAACAAACAGTCCAACTACCAGTTTATCACCGTCTGAGACAACTAACAGTCCAACAACCAGTTTAAGAACATCTGGGACAACTAACAGTCCAACTACCAGTTTATCACCATCTGAGACAACAAACAGTCCAACTACCAGTTTATCACCATCTGAGACAACAAACAGTCCAACTACCAGTTTAAGACCATCTGAGACAACACACAGTCCAACTACAAGTTTATCACCATCTGAGACAACAAACATTCCAACTACCCGTTTAAGACCATCTGAGACAACTAACAGTCCAACTACCAGTTTATCACCATCTGAGACAACAAACAGTCCAACTACCAGTTTATCACCATCTGAGACAACAAACAGTCCAACTACCAGTTTATCACCATCTGAGACAACTAACAGTCCAACAACCAGTTTAAGACCATCTGAGACAACAAACAGTCCAACTACCAGTTTAAGACCATCTGAGACAACACACAGTCCAACTACCAGTTTATCACCATCTGAGACAACAAACATTCCAACTACCCGTTTAAGACCATCTGAGACAACTAACAGTCCAACTACCAGTTTATCACCATCTGAGACAACAAACAGTCCAACTACCAGTTTATCACCATCTGAGACAACAAACAGTCCAACTACCAGTTTATCACCATCTGAGACAACAAACAGTCCAACTACCAGTTTATCACCATCTGAGACAACTAACAGTCCAACAACCAGTTTAAGACCATCTGAGACAACTATCAGTCCAACTACCAGTTTATCACCATCTGAGACAACAAACAGTCCAACTACCAGTTTATCACCATCTGAGACAACAAACAGTCCAACTACCCGTTTTACACCATCTGAGACAACAAACAGTCCAACTACCCGTTTAACACCATCTGAGATGACTAACAGTCCCACTACTAGTTTAACACCATCTAAGACAACTAGCAGTCCCACTACTAGTTTAACACCATCTGAGACAACTAACAGTCCAACTACCAGTTTATCACCATCTGAGACAACAAACAGTCCAACTACCAGTTTATCACCATCTGACACAACAAAAAGTCCAACTACAAGTTTATCACCATCTGAGACAACAAACAGTCCAACTACCCGTTTAACACTGTCTGAGACAAATAACAGTCCAACGACCAGTTTATCACCATCTGAGACAACTAACAGTCCAACTACCAGTTTATCACCATCTGAAACAACAAACAGTCTAACTACCAGTTTATCACCATCTGAGACAACAAAAAGTCCAACTACCAGTTTATCCCCTTCTGAGACAACAAACAGTCCAACAACCAGTTTAAGACCATCTGAGACAACTAACAGTCTAACTACTAGTTTAAGACCATCTGAGACAACTAACAGTCCAACTACCAGTTTATCACCATCTGAGACGACTAACAGTCCAACTATGAGTTTCACACCATCTGAGACAATCACACAATCTAACAGTCCAACTACTAGTTTAACACCATATGACACAACTAACAGTCCAACTACCAGTTTATCACCATCTAAGACAACTAACAGTCCAACTACCATTTTCACACAATCCGAGACAACTAACAGTCCAACTACCAGTTTATCACCATCTGAGACAACTCACAGTCCAACAACCAGTTTATCACCATCTGTGACAACTAACAGTCTAAATACAAGTTTCAAACCATCTGAGAAAAATAACAATCCAACTACCAGTTTCACATCATCTGTGACAACTAGCAATCCAACTACCAGTTTAACACCACCTGCAACAACTAACAATCCAACTATCAGTTTCACACCATCTGAGACAATTAACAATCTGACAATCAGTTTAACACCATCTGAGACAACTAACAATCTGACAATCAGTTTAACACCATCTGAGACAACTAACAATCCAACTACCAGTTTCAAACCATTTGAGACGACTAACAATCCAATTACCAATTTAAGACAATCTGAGACAACTAACAGTCTAACTACCAGTTTAACACCCTCTGAGATGACTAACAATCCAACTACCAATTTCACACAATCTGAGACGACTAACAATCCAAATACCAGTTTAACACCATCTAAGACGAACAATCCAACTACCAATTTCACACAATCTGAGACGACTAGCAGTCTAGTTACCAGTTTAACATCATCTGAGATTAGTAACAATCCAAATACCAGTTTCACGCCATCTGAGACGACTAACAATCCAAAAACCAGTTTAACACCATCTGAGATGACTGACAATCTGACTACCAATTTCACAATTTCTAAGATAAATAACAATCCAAATATCAACTTCACATCATCTGAGATGACTAATAGTCCAACTACCAGTTTCACACTATCTGCGACAACTGACAATCCAACTACCAGTTTCAAAGCATCTCAGACGAATAACAATCCAAGTACAAGTTTCACACCATCAGAGACAACTAAAAGTCCAACTACCAGTTTCACACTATCTGAGATAATTAACAATCCAAGTACCATTTTAGCACCATCTAAGACGACTAACAATCCAACTACCAATTTAACACCAACTGAGAGGAATAACAATCCAAGTACCAGTTTCACACCATCTGTGACAACTAACAATCCAACTACCAGTTTCAAACCATCTCAGACGAATAACAATCCAAGTACCAGTTTCACACCATCTGTGACAACTAACAGTCTTAATACCAGTTTCTCACCATCTGAGACAACTAAACATCCAACTACCAGTTTCACACCATCTGTGACAACTAACAATCCAACTACCAGTTTCAAACCATCTCAGACGAATAACAATCCAAGTACCAGTTTCACACCATCTGTGACAACTAACAGTCTTAATACCAGTTTCTCACCATCTGAGACAACTAAACATCCAACTACCAGTTTCACACCATCTGTGACAACTAACAATCCAACTACCAGTTTCAAACCATCTCAGATGAATAACAATCCAAGTACCAGTTTCACACCATCTGTGACAACTAACAGTCTTAATACCAGTTTCTCACCATCTGAGACAACTAAACATCCAACTACCAGTTTCACACCATCTGCGAGAACTAACAGTCCAACTACCAGTTTTACAACATCTGAGACAACTAACCATCCAACTACCAGTTTCACACCATCTGGGACAACTAACAATCCAACTACCAGTTTCAAACCATCTGAGACGAATAACAATCCAACTACCAGTTTCACACCATCTGAGACAAATAACAGTCCAACTACCAGTTTCAAACCATCTGACACAAATAACAATCCAACTGCCAGGTTCACACCATCTGAAACAACTAACAGTCCAACTATCAGTTTAACACTATCTGAGACAACTGACAATCCAACTACCAGTTTCACACCATCTGAGACAACCAACCATCCAACTGCCAGTTTCACACCATCAGAGACAAATAAAAATCCAACTACCAGTTTCAAACCATCTGTGACAACTAACAATACAACTATCAGTTTCAAACCATCAGAGACAAATAAAAATCCAACTACCAGTTTCACACCATCTGTGACAACTAACAGTCCAACTGCCAGTTTCACACCATCTGTGACAACTAACAATCCAACAACCAGTTCCAAAGCATCTGAGATGACTAACAATCCAACTACCAATTTCAAACCATCTGACACAACAAACAATCCAAGTACCAGTTTAACACCATCTGAGACAACTAACAATCCAACTAACAGTTTAACACAATCTGAGACGACTAATAATCCAACTAACATTTTCACACCATCTGCGACAACTAACAATCCAACTAACAGTTTCTTACGATCTGAGACTACTAACAGTCCAACTACCAGTTTCGCACCATCTGAGATGACTAACAATCCAACTACGAATTTCGCATCACCCGAGATCATTTACAATATAACTAAAGTTGATCTAAAAGACAAGGATGGATTTATTAATCCCTCCAAAGCATCGTAAGTGAGCGGTTACTGCAGATTTTTCAAATTAAATCTCTTTTTACTGAACATAGACTGAATATTCATTTTTTGCAGAGAAGCTTTGGGCAATCTGGAGTCTATGACGGAAATGATGGAAAAAAGTAATATAAGCATAGCACAGATTGTCATGAAGGATGTTATTGGTCTTCTTCACATACAAGACGAGAACACAGAAAGCAGAGACACATGTTACTCTTCAGATCCGAACAGGATAAACGTAAGACTTGAGTGACATTTAAACATGATATGATTCCTCATTTATTATAATTCTTTTTTTAACAGGTTACTGATTGTCAAAGTGGCCTGAACACAGACATTCCCTGGTCTGTAAAAATTCCCAGCGAGGCCTTTAATAAATCAGGACGGGAAAACAATGGCAGTGCGTTACTCGGAATTCTACGGATCAAAAACATGGGAAAGGTACTCCTAATTTTAAAAAGGAAATCCATGTTTGAACATTTTAAAGAAAGTTTTTGGGATTGTTCACTCAAAAATGTTCACTAATATCTTTTCCATCACGACACAAATTTATTGACTTCCGAAGAGCCGGAAATTAGTACAGCATCATAACCACTACTGTTATGATGCTTCTATTGTGTTTTTGTTTATCCTGTTTGTTCTCTTTGTTCCAGTGAAAATATAACAGTTTACAAAACATTTTTTGGGGAACTTTTCTTTTCTCTTGATCTATTCACACACATTTATATTTGATTTGCTCTTATTTAGAATGAAACAAAAAATTACACTGTTTTGAACAATGAGATTTATGGAATAACAATGAGGGCCAATATCTCCAGCCTTACCAGCAATATAGAAATGTTCTTTACAAAGAAAAATCAGGTAAGGAAGGTTTTGTTGCGAATTATTATTATTATTATTATTTTTACATATAATAATCAAGACAGTGTGAAATCAAAATCAAAATGTTCTTACAGGTCGGTGAGGCATCCTGCAGATCTTGGGATGGAAAAGGTAAATGTATTAATGACTTTATTGATAAGTTCCCATCAACAAACCCAATTTATTTTATATATTTAATTCGTCACACTCTTTTCTTCAAAGGAAATCTTGAATGGACGACATCCGGCTGTGAGACAAAAATAACCAACAATAAAACCATAAAGTGCTCGTGTTCACATCTGACGTTCTTTGCAGTGCTGATGGTGAGAAGCTTCTCATTTAAAGACTCCATGAAGTCAATATCAGTGTCTATGGGCCAGATTTACTAACAGCTTTCATAAGCGCAAACCCACTGCTCTGTATCTCCTTGTAAAAACGATCTGATGTTTTCCGGGTTCCATGAAGCCAGTCCCTCAAAAATTCCTGTGTAATGGATCACCGCCATTACATGTTTTCAATACTGACAGGTAGTTGGAGCCTGCTGGATTTACAACACAAGATCATCCACTTCACCTGATATATGTAATGTGACATTACGTGAGGGAACAGGGTCAAAAATGGTTGTTAGTTGATTGGTAAAGTTATCATGGGCTGTGGGCATCCAGCCGCTGGTATATGTTTAAACACTGATGGAGATGAGGCATGCTGGATTTACAATCTAAGATCATCCACTTCTCCTGAATGATAAGTGAGATTTTCTGATTGTATAATGTAATTTGAAGTGTATGAAACCTAAAATAAACATTAAAAGTCACTGAGCTCATGTCAGTCTCTCACTCAGTCTCTGGCTAACACCATTCAACACACTAAAACTCATCTCCTGATGAATGTAATCTGACTCCTCTTACCTCAGCTCTCCTGATGAATGTAATCTGACTCCTCTTACCTCAGCTCTCCTGATGAATGTGATCTGACTCCTCTTACCTCAGATCTCCTGATGAATGTAATCTGACTCCTCTTACCTCAGCTCTCCTGATGAATGTAATCTGACTCCTCTTACCTCAGCTCTCCTGATGAATGTAATCTGACTCCTTTTACCTCAGCTCTCCTGATGAATGTGATCTGACTCCGCTTACCTCAGCTCTCCTGATGAATGTGATCTGACTCCTCTTACCTCAGCTCTCCTGATGAATGTGATCTGACTCCTCTTACCTCAGATCTCCTGATGAATGTAATCTGACTCAGCTTGCCTCAGCTCTCCTAATGAATGTAATCTGACTCCTCTTACCTCAGATCTCCTGATGAATGTGATCTGACTCCTCTTACCTCAGATCTCCTGATGAATGTAATCTGACTCCTCTTACCTCAGATCTCCTGATGAATGTGATCTGACTCCTCTAACCTCAGATCTCCTGATGAATGTAATCTGACTCCTTTTACCTCAGATCTCCTGATGAATGTAATCTGACTCCGTTTACCTCAGCTCTCCTGATGAGTGTAATCTGACTCCTCTTACCTCAGCTCTCCTGTTGAATGTGATCTGACTCCTCTTACCTCAGCTCTCCTGATGAATGTAATCTGACTCCTCTTACCTCAGATCTCCTGATGAATGTAATCTGACTCAGTTTGCCTCAGCTCTCCTGATGAATGTAATCTGACTCCTCTTACCTCAGATCTCCTGATGAATGTAATCTGACTCAGCTTGCCTCAGATCTCCTGATGAATGTAATCTGACTCCTCTTACCTCAGATCTCCTGATGAATGTAATCTGACTCAGTTTGCCTCAGCTCTCCTGATGAATGTAATCTGACTCCTCTTACCTCAGATCTCCTGATGAATGTGATCTGACTCCTCTTACCTCAGATCTCCTGATGAATGTAATCTGACTCCTCTTACCTCAGATCTCCTGATGAATGTGATCTGACTCCTCTTACCTCAGATCTCCTGATGAATGTGATCTGACTCCTCTTACCTCAGATCTCCTGATGAATGTGATCTGACTCCTCTTACCTCAGATCTCCTGATGAATGTGATCTGACTCCTCTTACCTCAGATCTCCTGATGAATGTAATCTGACTCCTCTTACCTCAGCTCTCCTGATGAATGTGATCTGACTCCGCTTACCTCAGCTCTCCTGATGAATGTGATCTGACTCCTCTTACCTCAGCTCTCCTGATGAATGTGATCTGACTCCGCTTACCTCAGCTCTCCTGATGAATGTAATCTGACTCCTCTTACCTCAGCTCTCCTAATGAATGTAATCTGACTCCTCTTACCTCAGCTCTCCTGATGAATGTGATCTGACTCCGCTTACCTCAGCTCTCCTGATGAATGTAATCTGACTCCTCTTACCTCAGCTCTCCTAATGAATGTGATCTGACTCCTCTTACCTCAGATCTCCTGATGAATGTGATCTGACTCCTCTTACCTCAGCTCTCCTGATGAATATGATCTGACTCCTCTTACCTCAGCTCTTCTGATGAATGTAATCTGACTCCTCTTACCTCAGCTCTCCTAATGAATGTGATCTGACTCCTCTTACCTCAGATCTCCTGATGAATGTAATCTGACTCCTGCTGCATTTGTGCCATGACTCTCGCTCTGCTCACTCACATTATATCAAACAAACACGTTCAGTTTTTGTCACATGCCTGTCCTGTCCTGTCTTGTGTGCACGTGTGGGTTTTGTGATGTTGTGCATGTGCTCCCTTTATAAGCTCCTTGTGTTTGTCAGTCTTATTTGGATCGTTGTACTGTCTACGTCTCCTGTTCCCCTGTGTCTTCTACGCGGTATGTGTTAAGTTTCAGTTTGTGTATTTTCTAGTTTATGTTTTTCCCCCTCGTGGGTTTTTGTTTTCTCTTTATGTTTAGTTTTGTATTTGTTTCTTTTTGTAAATACATCACTCCTTTTTGCACTTGAATCCTTGCACCAGTTTTTCCTTTGTGTTTACGTAACCGTTTTTAATTGTAGTGTCTGTTCTCTAACTGAACTGATTTTATGAAAATTAACTTGGTGGGAAAGTGATCCAGTAGCAGTGGCTTTGGCCTCATAGGGCAGCGAAGCAAGTGCATTATGGGAGTTGTTGTCTTTTATCCCCATGAGAAAAAAATACAGCGCATTATCTGTCATTTCACAGTCTAGAAGACCCCAAAATCAAAAATAATTTCACATTTCTACTACATTAAACACTACTACTACTACAACATTTGTGTAACCGAGCTAACAAGGTCTGTCTGCCCAGCGCCATAAGCCGCTCTCACGGGCCCTCTTGGTAAAGCAAACAGGCCCCTTCTCGAAATGGCAGCACAGCAAGCGCGGCACTCCTTTGGGTGCTCCATCGGTGTGATTTAATTTGCTTTTCGTGCAGAACTCTTTTCAGACCCCTCTAGCGACTTATTTTCAAAAAAGCGACTAGCGACAAATCTAGCGATTTTTTGGACAAACTTCAGCTACTTTAGTTTATAAATGTCGCCAGTACTGTCCTGCGAGCGCGAGGTCTTTTTTCCCCTCTGCCGTCACACACACCTCTCTCTGCGTCTGCCCTTCAGTGAATGGCTGAGGGGAGCTGCACGCGCCTACAGACAGCAGCTGACAGACGTGAATGAGCGAGCTACACGAGCACACAAGGTTGCCATCGATTTCTCACTTAATGTTATCTGCTTCTTTTGTTTTATATTTAAATAAATTAGTTATGATGAGTTCCATCTCTTGTGCTTATCACTTATATTACTCTCTCACAGAGCTTTAGTTCATCCAGTTTCTCAATTCAGATTTTACACATAATTTTTTTTGTAATTCACTATATCATATATTGTATGACAAAAGGTATAGGAAAAGAAAACATTTATTGGACAGTCGGCTGTATTATATTATAGTAAAATATAGTAGGCTAAATGAAAAAACGTTAGGCAGGCTGAACGCAAGGACGGAGTGATGACGTCACTAATATGCTAATTAACGCATGACGTCATCTAGCGGCATTTAGCGATTTTTTGGGCAGGCTTTAGCTACTTTCCTTGGAAAATAGTTGGCAACACTGGTCCACTCCCATCTATGTTTTTTTTTTTTTTTTTTGTGGAATTGTGCTCTTAGGCTAATTTGCCCTGTTTAGTAAATCTGGCCCTATAAGTCCATTGTCTATATGCTAATTAACTTGTACAAGATGGCCAAAGAAACTTAAGATATATGCATGTAAAATTGAAAGATCTGATTCTTCCTAACAAACTAAAACGGTTGTTTCTGTTGTGCTTTCTCTGATCTCTCAGTTTCCTCAAGATGTAAAATCAAACATCACATTGGAATATGTGGAATCATTGAGCTTCATCTCTTCTATTGGCTGTGGCATCTCCATGTTTTTTCTGTCCATCACTCTGTTCATACATTTCCTCTTACGGTAGAATATCTTACTTTTTTTGTTCCTCTTTTAGATAAAAGTGTCTGCTAAATGCATGTTTCAAATACAGGTTGTTTTTATATTTGAACAGAAAAGCCAAATCAAATCAAGCCATGAAGATCTTGATGAACATGTTTGTGGCTTTGTTTCTCCTGAATTTATCCTTTTTGTCAAACGAGAGCGTGGCCAAGACAGAAGACAAGGCTGCGTGCGTCTTCATAGCACTGCTCATGCATTACTCCATGCTGGCTACATTCACCTGGTTCTTCATTCAAGCTCTTCATATGTACTTATGGCTCATCAGACAGAACGTCACCATCACAAACTACATGAGGAAAATCACCGTGTGCGGCTGGAGTGAGTTATATGAACAAAACATCTGTTATATAGTCGCCTTAAAGGTGGGGTAAGTGTTATTTCAAAACAGACTCGGGCCGAGTCCAATAACAAACTTGTAGCTAGTCAGCAGGTAAGGGCCACTTCTAATAATGATGGTGAGAAGAGCGCACATCAGTGCACGTCATTATTCAAAAGACATGACCAACATTAGCTGAGATCTGACATGCTTGTGTGTCATGTTCACTTGTTCAGCGATGATAAAGACCGGTTCATTTCCACACCGTATGGAGCATCTAAATTTCCTCACTGTTTGTTTCAAGATCAGCTCACAAAATGTGTCCGACAAGTAAGATACTACACTCCTAATATATGTTTTTTCCTCTTTTCATGATCTATATAACCCTTATCTGGGTATAATTGTAATATGTCGTTAGCTGGTCTGTCGTGATCATGTACTATCGAGTTGTCATGAGAATGGTTTGTTTTTGTGATCGCTATAACTCTAATCTGGTCATAATTGTAATATTTGTTAAGTTGGACTATTGTGTTTGTGTTTTTGGGATGGAAGGCATGACTTTTTAATTGAATATCCGACCTGTAACACACAGATTTTGCCGTAGTCATTGTCTGGGTTACGTATGTGTGGGGCGGAGCTATCAAAATAGGGCCAAGACCCTTTTGTGGGTAGGGGCGTGTTTGTTTTGATGATCGGAAATAACAACAACGGTTACCAGAAAGCACTTACCCCACCTTTAAGAAAATATATTGTGCACAAGCTATATATACTACCTTCATGACACTTTTATGATGTTTTTGTCATTTTCTTGAGCAGCTCCTTAAAATCATCTGAGCAATCAACAAAATAATTTGTCTCTGTCAGTTTTTGTTTTTGTATTAATTAAAATATTTTTGATCTCTGTGTTTTCAGCATTTCCGGCTCCAATAGTCATAGCTGTTCTTTCATTAGGAGAATATAAAGCAGTGATTATAAACGCAACATCTGGAAAAACAACACAAATGTAAGTTCTTCAGATGTCACATATGCATGAATTAATGAAGCTTAACAAGTCAACATTGTCTCGTCTCTTCTCCTTATAGGTGTTGGATTACAGATAATTTACTTCAATACATAGTGAACATTGGTTACTATGCCATAGTCTTCATCTTCACGACTGGAATCTTCATCATGATCGTCACTAAGATTGTTCAAGCCCGACACATAAAAGCGACTGACGGCAAGAGAAAGACGTTCAGAAAGCAGCTCATGATGGTGTTGAGTTTGTTCCTGCTCTTCGGCCTGACGTGGGCTGTGGCGTTCTTCAGTTATGGGCCGATGCTCATTCCCTCATATTACATCTTCACTGTGTTGAACTCATTTCAAGGTGAGAAACAATCACCAGGTCCTACATGATGATTGCGTGGGATACACACATTTGACAAGTTTTTTGTTGTTTTTTGTTTAATGCTGTTACATTTTGAAAATTATAGAGATGACTAGGGAAGGGTATCAAGAACCGTTTCCATTTTAGAATTGGTTCCAAATTTCCCAGAACCGCCGATTTGATAAGAAACGTGCATTTTAGCTCCGTCTATCAATTCTTGTGTGTGCATTTCAATGTGATTTTAAACCATTCAAGCTCAAAAGACTGACGTGCTGTTTTCTGTGCTCTGTACACATCCAAAACATGCACACAGAAAAGGACATTTTAAACCATTTGAGCGCAAAGAAGACACACACACATGCATTTTTATAGTGAATAGTGTGCAATAATGAACGTCTCGGTTACGTATGTAACCCTCGTTCCCTGAAGGAGGGAACGGAGACGCCACGTCGGAGTACCGACGAATAGGAATCTCGCTAGCGAGAGCCAATCTACTTCGAGTGTAACTAAACGAGCCAATGCACATTGGCATGCAATGATTGCACCAGCTGCCCATGCCACGCAGAGCGGGTATAAATGAGGCACAGGTGCTTGCATTAAATTAGTCTTTTGCTGAGGAGCTGAGTAGGTGAAATGGCACCCCAGCAGGGTACAGAGGACATGGCGACGGGACGTGGCGTCTCCGTTCCCTCCTTCAGGGAACGAGGGTTACATACGTAACCGAGACGTTCCCATTCAGTCGGTCACTCTCGACGCCACGTCGGAGTACCGACGAATAGGAATCCCTACCAAAGCGCCATGGCCTGTGCCCCCTTCCAGTGCCCTGTGTGAGCCTCCTGAGCTCTCTTACCTGACGAGACGGGGCTCACACAGAGAAGTCCATCACTGCTGTTCTGCATGACCCGCTCAGTGACTATTGGATAACACTGGGAAGCGTGCCCTAATGGGGGCCGCTGCGGAACCACATCATACCAAGGGGAGTTATGTGGACACAGAGCTGAGCCGTAGCCCGCCGCCGTGAGGGGGGCCCCATCCCTAAAAGGAGGGCTCTCCCAAGGGAAAGACACGGGCTTCCGAGAGGAGCAAC
The DNA here is from genome assembly GCF_024679245.1 of Pseudorasbora parva. Lineage (NCBI taxonomy): Eukaryota > Metazoa > Chordata > Actinopteri > Cypriniformes > Gobionidae > Pseudorasbora > Pseudorasbora parva. The sequence continues at coordinate 2,298,322 of NC_090181.1, forward strand.
CATGGAAAAATATGTGGGATCCCAGCAGGGTCACTCACATGGCCCAAGCCAATACCGGTTCTCAAGGATTCAGCGGTAGGAGGCCTGATGCCGGACGCTCCGCCACGCCCGGCACCGAGGGCGGTGGAGGACTCACAGAGTTTGCTTCTGGAGAAGTAAGCGCCAAGGCGCAGCAAGCCGACAGGAGCCGGGCCTCTCAGTGCTTCTACCTGTTTGAGGTGAGAACACAGGAGGAAACCGGCTCCACACGTAAGCTATAGAACCTAACGAACGTGTTGGGTGTCGCCCAGCCCGCAGCTCTACAGATGTCTGGCAGTGAGGCGCCACGTGTCAGCGCCCAGGGGGATGCACCACATCTAGTAGAGTGTGCTCGTACCCTGAGTGGACAGGGCACACCTTGTGCTTGGTAAGCCAAGGTGATGGCATCCACTAACCAGTGGGCCATCCTCTGCTTGGAGACAGCCTTTCCCTTCTGCTGGCCTCCGACAGACCAAGAGCTGAACTGAGGTCCTGAAGCTTGAGTTCTGTCCATGTACCTGAGTGGATGGGACAGAGCAAAGCTAGGGCTGGGTCTGCCTCCTCCAGGGGCAGCGCTTGCAGGTTCACCACCTAGTCCCTGAAGGGAGTGGTGGGAACCTTGGGCACAAAGCCAGGCCGGGGTCTCAGTACCACGTGGGCGTCACCCGGCCTGAACTCCAGGCACGAATCGTCGACCGAAAATGCCTGCAGGTCCCCTACCCTCTAGATGGAGGCCAATGCAGCCAACAGTAAAGTCTTCATGGACAGAATCTTAAACTCTGCTGACTGCAAGGGCTCACATGGGGCATTCTGAAGTGCTCGGAGCACCAGAGCAAGATCCCAAGAGGGTATGGAGGGAGGACGAGGAGGATTTAACCGTCTCGCCCCCCTAAGGAACCTGACGACCAGGTCGTGCTTCCCCACCGACTTACCCTCTACATGGTCATGATGGGCAGAAATAGCAGCAACGTAAACCTTGAGGGTGGAGGGCGACAGCCTCCGCTCCAACCCCTGCTGCAGGAAGGAAAGCACTGACGCGATCGAACATCTTCGGGGGTCCTCCCGGCGGAGAGAACACCAATCGACGAACAGGTTCCACTTCAAGGCATAGGCCCGTCTCGTAGACGGTGCTCTAGCTGAAGTGATGGTGTTAACTACCTCTTGAGGTAAGTCACCTAGAACCTCCGCGTCCCGTCCAGGGACCAGACATGAAGTTTCCAGAGGTCTGGACGCGGGTGCCAGAGGGTGCCCCGTCTCTGAGTTAGAAGATCCTTCCTCAGAGGAATCGGCCAAGGAGGGGCTGTCGCGAGGAGCATGAGTTCTGGGAACCAAGTCCGGTGGGGCCAATACGGGGCCACCAACCGGACCTGCTCCTTGTCCTCCCTGACCTTGCACAGTGTCTGTGCAAGTAGGCTCACTGGGGGAAACGCATATTTGCGTAGGCCCTGGGGCCAGCTGTGCGCAAGTGCAACCGTGCCGAGTGTGCCCTCGGTCAGCGAATAAAACCACTGGCAGTGGGACGTTTCTGGGGAGGCAAACAGGTCGACCTGTGCAACCCCGAACTGAACCCAGATCAGCCGGACCACCTGGGGGTGGAGCCGCCATTCTCCCGGAAGCGCAGCTTGTGACAGCTCGTCGGCCGCCCGGTTGCGCACCCCAGGGACACGAATGGCCCGAAGCGACCTCAGACACTTCTGACTCCAGAGGAGGAGATGGCGGGCGAGTTGCGACATGCGACGTGAGCGTAGACCACCTTGACGGTTGATGTACGCAACGGTCGCCGTGTTGTCCGTACGGACCAGTACATCTTTGCCCCGTAACCGGCCCTTGAGTCGGCTCAGTGCACGATGTACTGCTAGCAACTCGAGGCAATTGATATGCCACTGCAGGTGCGGGCCCGTCCAAACCCCTGACACTGCATGCCCGTTGTACGTGGCACCCCAGCCCATGGACGAGGCATCCGTGAAGACCACAGCATGCCTGGATACCTGTTCCAACGGCACTCCGGCCCGAAGGAACCCGGGATCTGACCACGGGCTGAAGGTTTTGCGGCAGGACGGAGTGATGCTCACCCGATACGTGCCGCGTGTCCACGCCCATCTCGGGACTCGGCCGTGAAGCCAATGCTGAAGCGGTCTCATATGAAGCAGGCCGAGCGGTGTTACTGCCGCCGCAGCCGCCATATGCCCCAGGAGCCTCTGAAAATGTTTCAGTGGAACCGCCATCCTGCCCTGAAACGTGTTCAGGCAGTTCAGCATCGACTGGACGCGCTCCTTCGTGAGACGCGCAGTCCGCTTGACCGAATCCAACTCCATACCGAGAAAAGAGATCCTCTGCACGGGGGCGAGTTTGCTCTTTTCCCAGTTGACCTGAAGACCCAACTGGCTGAGGTGTCTGAGCACCAAGTCCCTGTGTTCGCACAACTGCTCCCGGGACTGTGCAAGGATGAGCCAGTCGTCGAGATAGTTTAGGATGCGAACGCCCTGTTCTCCCATGGGCACAAGGGCCCCCTCCGTGACTTTCGTAAAGACGCGGGGGGACAGGGCCAGCCCGAAGGGTAGGACCTTGTACTGATATGCTCGCCCCTCGAACGCAAAGCGCAGGAACGGCCTGTGTCGGGGGAGAATCGAGACATGAAAGTACGCGTCCTTCAGGTCGATCGCTGCAAACCAATCTTGGGGACGGATGCACTCGAAAATGCGTTTCTGCGTGAGCATCTTGAACGGTAGCTTGTGAAGGCTCCGGTTCAGTACTCGCAGGTCCAAGATTGGCCGTAACCCACCGGTTTTCTTGGGTACAATGAAGTACGGGCTGTAGAAGCCTGTCCTCATATCGGCTGGAGGGACCGGCTCTATCGCGTCCTTCGCCAGTAGGACTGCGATTTCCGCACGCAGGACACTGACGTCTGCAGCTCTCACCGAAGTGAAGCGGACGCCCGTGAACCTGGGGGGACGCCGGGCGAACTGAATCGCATAGCCGAGCCTGATGGTCCGAATGAGCCAGCGAGACGGACTGGGAAGCTCTAACCAGGCTCGCAGAGACCGAACAAGCGGGATCATCGGGACCACCGGCGTACCCACCGAGGGGCAGCGAGGTGGAATACAGGCACCGGCCTGGGGCGGCTGTCTCGTGGAGGTGGCCCGCAGTGAGGTGTGAATGTGCTGTGCAACACATACCTGATTCCACGGAGGGCAGAGGGTCCGCGAGGAGGCTGTGGTGCACCCCTGCGTCATCCGCTGCTGCCTGCTGGCGAAACAGGAGGAGGATGAGTGTGGTCCGGCGTTTGACCAGCCACAACTCTCCAAGCCCCCTGAGGACCCAGAGATAGAGGAACTGCTTTTTTTTTTTTTTTTTTTGAGAGTTTGGGTACCACTGGTTGTGACCAGCAGCAGAACAGAATTTAGACTCAAACATTCCCCGGCCCTCTTCCGGGGAAAAGCAGCCCCGCCCATCTCCAGGTCACCCGTCTCAGAGGTGATGTTTCACCGACCGCTTAAACAGCAGTAGAGACGGGTGGCGTCATCCTCCTGCAGCGAACACAGTAGAGCAGACTGTGTCGAGGGTCCCTTTTTTTTTTTTTTGCAGGGGCGACGCCTCTGGCGACAAGCAGACTGAGGGGCGGCCCATAAGGCGCTCTGAAGCTTGATTTCCTCAGCACGCTACCGACTGCAAAGAACTGCTGGGCTCAGTTCTCAACAGTGTCGCCGAAATGGCCACCTTGTGAGATGGAAGCATCGCGAAGCGTACTTTGACGACCACTCGCATCTCAGCAAGGCAAGCCAGGGGGCGTTTCTGGACCACAGAGGTGGACATCGTCTGGCCGAGGGCCTGCGCCATGACCTGATCACGGTTAGTCAACATGCGCAGCTCAACCCCGACTCAGAACTACCCTCGTGCATAAGAGTGCAGGGCGGAGGTGGTCTGCGTACAGCCACCCCACCAATGAGGGTAGTGAGGGAGGAAAAACTTATGCAGTGCTGGCCCCTCTGGAGTTCCATACTGCCAAGTTTTACATGCACATCTGGGATTGATCCCAGGAAAGCATGGCTATTGACTCTGAATCTGATTCAGCAAAGCACACACCATTACAGTGGGCTCAGCATCATCTTCCTTCCCAGAGCACAACAGCCCTCTCTCCGATGTAGCGATTGACATCTGATCCTCAGCTGGAGCCCTGAATGAAATGCTAGGTTCCCCCCTAAGAAGGACCAGCAACTCCATCCAGAAGCTGCACAGCTTGCAGTGCGCTTGAGGGGGAGGGGCCCCAGGGGGTTGGATCCCCGAAGAAGCCCCACCCACCTCAGGTCACCCCAGCCATTACACCAAAGTAGACCTCTCCTGTGGCCACCAGGGAGGGCGCTACAATGGGAAATCGGCCCGGGGACAGCGCACATAGAACGGCGAGCGAGCGCTGGGTTGCCGTGACAACGCGCGCTGCAGCTTAGCCGCTCGACGGCACACGACACGCAGAGAAGCGAGAGGTCCGCCCGGGTTTCCCCCGGCGGCAGCTCTCGCTGATCTCCACGGTCTCCCAGAGTGTCGAGCAGACCCGCGGCTGTGCTTTTACACACGAGCCGTGGCTGGCCAACAACAAAGGGGACTCAAGCTTCCCGGAGAAAGAAGAGTCGCGACCGGCGTGCCGACGTGGTCATGTTCCCATTTGAAAACATGAACCACCCACGAACGCAGTCTCAGCATGCAGCCCAGACATGTGAAACAGTGCTCGTGGCCGTCAGTGAGGACAGGGAACAACCGCAACCAGAAACACACAGGTAAATTGTCATCTTTAAAAAGACGCAAGCTCTACCTGTGTAGCTCTTTTAGGGAAAATGCTCTCTGGGGTGCTGAAGCACACAGGGGATAGTCGCGGCGACACAGACAGGGAATTCGTGCAGCCTGTCCTGCGCGCTCTCTTTCTCATAGAAGGCGGTCTCTTACCAGCCGTGAAAACGGCCTTTCAGCGCTCTAAACAGCGCACCAAACCAGCTGTGAGAACAGCCTTTTGTTTTTGCTCAATAAAACAATCGAAAGTGAAAGAGAGAAATTCGACCCCGCTGCAATGCCGTCACTCCAACACCAAACGAGGAGAGATTCACCCGAAGAGCTTGACTCGTTATAATGTTAACACACGCTTGTAGAGAGTGATTTCAGGACGATCCATTCACCACTCGGCTCCGAAGCAAAAGGCTAATTTAATGCAAGCACCTGTGCCTCATTTATACCCGCTCTGCGTGGCATGGGCAGCTGGTGCAATCATTGCATGCCAATGTGCATTGGCTCGTTTAGTTACACTCGAAGTAGATTGGCTCTCGCTAGCGAGATTCCTATTCGTCGGTACTCCGACGTGGCGTCGAGAGTGACCGACTGAATGGGAACTGAGTTCTCGTCCTCATCTTTTTGCACAGCACACGAATGGACAAAAATATGTCAAAATATTCTCATAAACACAGTCGGTTATGTCTTCAGACAGTTAAAAAGATTAGGCTGGGCGGTTGGGCCAGAGGGCGGTTCGGTTGGGCCTGAGCGCGGTTTCGCATGCGCTGCGAGCGCTAACCGCGCCAGAGCACGGAACTGTGCGCTACTGTCATCCTTATAGGGCTGCACGATTGCGATTATTAAATACAATTATCACAATATACATTGAATGATGTTTTTAATAGCTTTATACTAGGGGTGTAACAATACACTTGTGTCATGATTCAAAATAAATCACGATACTTCACTTATCGATGAACTTATTGGTATTTTAATACAAGTTAATTATAATTAGTTACATTTATATAGTGCTTTTCTAGACACTCAAAGCCATAAAATCTAGACACTAGCCATATTGTGCCAAAACGCTCACCACTCACCAGCTGATTGGCCTAGATGATGTTTGTTCTTTCACTATAAGGATTGCCACTGACGCTTTAAATGATGCTTGCGATCCGACTTTGAGGAGTCATTCCCAGTGGCGTAGCCAGGATTTTTTTTTTATAGGGGTGGCCGGCAACCATTCTGAGGTGGCACAGAAATCTTTGTTATTTCAACATGAAAATTTGTTTGACTATTACACACTGGACTGTTTTAGTGCATACAACACAAATAAATACAGTTAATTTGAACTTAATTGTAATTGAGATAGTCTAGTGAATTAGATCATGGAACACTGAGTGAATGTGACAATTTTTTTGTGTTAGTCCCCACCTTTAAACTCAGTAAAGGAAAATGTGTTCTCTACTGAACCCCTATATGCAAGAATATGAATTTATTTAAATTATATAATAAGGGTAGAAATCAGCATTTTTTTTTATGCATTTAAATATTATCCATTGTTGTTTGTATACTTTACAAGTTGAAGCAAAATTAGCGCCTATCTTTCAGTATAAATGCACAGTGCTCACATTTATTTGTGCATTTAAAAAATCATATCATACATATCAGCTTGTGCCTTATATTTATTGCTATATTACACAACATTATTATTATTATCTTTGCACAGTTTTGATGCAACTTTAAACACATTTAGTTATATACAATTGTGCATGTTCGTCGTAGTTTTGTTTTGCGCTTTATTTGAAGTGATATACAGAGCGGCTGAGCGCACCACAATTTCTCGTGATATTCAAGAGTGCGCGTCGTGAGCACAGTATAACTGCGGACACTTAGGACAGGAAATTTAGTTTTTCTAAGTTTTACTGACATATAGACTGATAACATCTCATCTGACTGCAGATACTGAATCAGGACAACGCGCTTCTCTCGGAATCTAACAGAAGTGTCACAGGTTTTCACACGTTTTCAAAATAAAGATGGCATCGAAAAAACAGAGAATTACGTTTGTTATTGTTTCTTTGACCACACAATGTATATGACCCAGTAAAAACAGTTTTACAGCCCACCAGTTGAGAAACATTGACGTAGTCTATAGTATTCACTGTTGTCCTGCTGAAGCTCATTCGGCACCTTTTCCGCAATCAATCAATCAATCAATCAACTTTATTTATATAGCGCTTTTACAATCACGATTGTGTCAAAGCAGCTTCACAGTGTCAAACAGGATAATATTGCGACAAAATTAGATTTGGCTGTACAGTTGTACTGGAGAAAACAGTAATTTTATTAGCTTAGTTTAATTTATCATATAGCAACAATGTTGGCAGATCAGTATTATAGTTTATAGAATTAAATAAGACCTAATTCATTTATTTTATTTTATTTTTTTAAACAATTTTTTTTATTTAAAAGCAGAACCATCTCTTTAATACCACAAAAAACACAAGACTAGTTCCGCCACTGGTCATTCCAGCAGCGATCGCGCTTCATATGATCAATGCAATCCGTCACAGTTCTAATCGCAAGAAAGTGTGTCAAAATGACTATTCCTAAACTGTAAATGTTTAGCTCATCTAAAAATGTATGTAATGTATAGCCTATATTTTAATAATAAAATGCAGTGTTATTTTACATTTGATTACAGTTTCTGTACCTGAAATCTTTTTTTTTAATTACAGAGGGTTTACTTGTCTTAAGAAATGCTTGAAATTTATATTCGTATTTTATTTTTATTTTTAAACAGTAGGCAAAAGATTTTGGTACATAGTATTCAGCAACAATTAAATGTTTTGCAATAAGAATAAATATGAATGATATCCAAGGTTTAAAAAAAAAAAAGCATTACCTTATTGGAGTGGAAATTAGTAATTGATAAGCAGAATTGGAAACTGGAAACGTTCCAATTGAAATGATACCCAACCCTACAAATGACTTTAACATCTGAAATGTTTATGAATTAGCTGAAATATTTTCTACTGATTTTTTTACAGGGTTTTTCCTCTTCCTGTATTACTACCACATTCACAAAGATGTTGCAGGAAATTTCTCTGATGATCCTGAAAGCTCCGGCTCGACCACAACCATCGTTCAATGCACAAATAATGATGTGGAAAATATTTATAATTAGCAGAATTATGTTTTTTTTTTCCTCTTTCTTAAACTGAGTTGCTGTTTAAGGAGATATTATATTTATATTTTATATACATTTTATATTTTGTATAAATATATATTTTATATGTATTTAAAATATTTATGTACATTAAAATGTGACCCTAAAAAGGGCCAACTTTATTGAAAACAATCAAAATAAATGACAAATATATGTGATTATCGTTACCTGAGCCATCTGTTATTGTGGGAGGATTGAATTATGCTGAATATTACTAATGTTAGATATATAATCATCCTGCTGTCCTGTATGTTTCAGCAAATGGATATTAGAGCGACACCAACAATACTGTAGCTCTTTTAGAAGACAAAAATTTGCATCTTCAGGATAAAACTAAAGTCGCATGACAGTGGATGCAGATATTTCCTTCTTCACAGACATGGATGTGGAACCTATTTGGTTAATAAAAACACTGAAATTCACAGTTAAAGTCCAAATAAGCGTGATTTCCTGTATGCAAATGAAGCGTATGTCAGTGTTTCAGCGGCTGAGCTGCGGATCATAACCGTACGGCTTCATATGTGAACGGATGAATCTCTCTCTCCTCTTGGACTGTGGACTCTTGGTTTCTGTGTAAGAAAATGCTTTAGAATTCACAAACAATATCTGTTGAAAAGGAAATTCAATTCTTGTGTCTCTATCAGGATGTCTTTGGGAATTATGTCTCGGCTAAAGCAGAACTTGCCGTGGCTGATGATCGTCTGTTGTGCTTTAGGCCAGATAAGTATGTCGCTTTAAACAATTATAATTGAAATATCTTTATACACTGGCTTTAATGTTGTATTTGTGCAGGCAGCTCAAAAGACCCAAAACTCTGTTTGACATCAACAAATCCAGGTAGACTGTGTGAATACATATTTACTGTCTAAAAACACTGACAAACTCATTTAAAACTCAGGTAATTTCTTTTCTTCTTTTAGATAAAGATGTGACATGTCAATCTGATGATTGTCATTGGGATTTTCACATAATCAATGTCACACTAAACCTCTCTTCTCCAGGTAAAACCTATATATATATATATATATATAATATAATTTATAAACCATTCTTGAGTTCAACAGCTCTTTAAAAAGTATTATTTTAACAAATGTAAGCTGTTTTCTGTGCTTTTAGGATGGCACAAATCATACAATTTCAGCATATTAAAACATGAGGGGAAATGTGAAGTCAGAAGGAATGAGACGTTTGCAGACACAAAGCTGTTGATATTGCTAAAAGATAATTGTCTGCAATCAACCTTAAATCCAGCAGGTGTGTGTCGTTCTACAATAGACGTTAGGGTTAAAGGGTTAGTTCACCCAAAAATGAAAATTATGTCATTAATTACTCACCCTCATGTCGTTGGACACCTTCGTTCATCTTCAGAACACAAATGAAGAAATTTTTGTCGAAAGCTGATGGCTGAGAAAGGCTTCAGAAAGGCCTCCATTGGCATTCAGTACATTTCCACTGACCCACTCAAAAGACCCATAAAGGCACTAAAGACTTCGTTACAAAGTCCATCTCACTACAGCGGCTGTGAGGCTGAGGTGTCCAACGACATGAGGCTGAGTAATTAATGAAATAATTTTCATTTTTGGGTGAACTAACCCTTTAAGTGTTTATGGTTGTGAGTTGTTTGGTGTTGTTCTTTTTCACATAATATCAAATTGTACTTTATATAAAAAGTTTTCGACTTTCCACTAATCATTGCTCATGAATGCAAACCATAAACCGTTTAAATGCGTTTCTGAAAAAGAGCAGATCATGGTACAACCAGAGACTATTTTAGATTAGTTAACCTATGTTTAGCAAGTCTTGTAATAATTCAATCTCTTGCCTTTTACAGGAATTGTGAGTAATGTGAGCTGCCAGACAGAGTCACAAAGTGCTGCAGCAGGTAAGATTTTATCTAGTTTTATATTTACTTTAATTTCAGTTGATCTCCTCAAATAGGGCAGAACAGTTGGTTATTTATCTGGACAGGTGTAACAGGCCACTGTGAATGAGCCTGTGCTTGCGTTCTTTCCTTTCATTTCTGTGCTGATACAATAGCTAAAAATGTTTTTGGTTAATGGGCATTATTTAATTTTTATCAATGTCCTTTGTTATATATGGAAGTCTGTTTCAGCCACTAAATAAAAAAAAAGAGTAATTGCGCATTTATATCTCAGAATTCTGACTTTATAAAAATAAAGACACCGTATGGAGCATCTAAATCTCCTCACTGTCTGTTTCAAGGGTCAGCTCATAAAATGTGTCCGACAAGTAAGATACTACACTCCTAATATATGTTTTTTCCCCTCATTTCATGATCTATAAAACCCTAATCTGGTCATAATTGTAATATGTTGCACTAGTGTAACTACTATAGAGTTTTCATTTGAACAGTTTGTGTTTTTGTGATCGCTATAATTCTAATCTTGTCATAATTGTAATATGTTAATTAGTTAGACTGTCGTGCTTGTATACTATCAAGTTGTCATGAGAACGGATTGTGTTTTTGTGATTGAAGGGTGAATTTTCACTGAATATTTGACCTGGATTAGAAACACACAGATTCTGACATAGTCGTTGCCTGGGTTACGTATGTGTGGGGCGGAGCTATCAAAATAGGGCCGAGACCCTTTTTGGGGGGAGGGGCGTGTTTGTTTTGGTGATCTGAAATATCATCAACGGTTACAAAAAAGCACTTACTCCAGTTTTAAGGGTAAAGTTGGGACAGGTGTGGTGGTATGGGTAAGTTAAGGGTAAAGTTAAGGCCATTTGTTGTGGGATGGGTTAGTTTAAGGGTAGGATTAGGTGTAAGGGAAGGGTCAACAGTGTAATTATAAATGTAACTACAGAAATTAGAGAGTAATTTAGTACAGTAGAACAGTAAAGCGCAGGAAGTAGAGCAGGAAGTACAGCTGTGATATCAAAAGCCCGCCCACACTCTCGCAGATGCAGAACAATTAATTATGTTGGTGTGAAACAAACAGTTACGGAAATGTAGAAATTAAAGCTAAAGCTCTAATCTGCTCCCAAAAATTCCGAAAAAAGTCCGTTAGTGCCTCAGTGACAACTTCACTCAGAGAAGACGTCGATCTCAGCTGTCAATCATGATGTCACACCCCCTGTTTTTATAGCATCAGATAACTAACTAAAACTAAACTTATTTTAAAAACGAACACTTGAAATGAAATCATCGTGATTATAACTGCCTTCAATGACATAAACTAACTTTGGGGAAAAATATTTTAAGTGTAATTTTATTGTTTAGTTTGCCTCGAGTCCATTAGAAAACAAAGAGGCGCGGCTATACTGGGACCGGCCACCGGGGGGCGATCGAGGCGCGAAAGCATCAGTATCTGAGAGGGAGACTGCAGGCTTGGTCCAATAACATTTAATTAAAACCTGCAAAAACTCATTTCAAGAGATGTAAAAAGAGATGATTTTTACTATTTTGATTGTGTTTGTGATAGTGCATGCAGATTAAATATTAAGTTGTTAAGTTGTTGCAGTGTGTCAATAATGAATAGGCCTTTGTGAACTGTAATAAATATGCATGCATAATTTACAATACATGTATAAGTTTGTAAAACTTTAGTCTGAGATTCAAATGTACAGATATACAAAAAACAAATCTCATTTCTTTTTTGAAGGTCAAGAAAGAAGCAATTGTTTTGTGTATTATGATGGGAGTGAATGGATGTGTGTCATCTGCGTTAATGAGAGTTCAGCTACTGTCACAACACTGTCACACACCACCACTATCAGTCCATCTACCAGTTTTACAACAGCCAAGATAACTTACAGCCTAACTACAGTTGGTCTAACAGACGAGAATGGATTTATTAGTCCCACAAAAGCATCGTAAGTGAGTGGTTATCAGTGACTTTTAAAATGAAAGCTATATTACTGAACAAGTGATTATTACATTTTGCAGAGAATCTTTGGACAATCTGGAGTCTAAGATGGAAGAGATGGAACACAACAATATAAGCAACGCACAGATTGACATGGGGGATGTTATTGGTCTTCTTCACATACAAGACGAGAACACAGAAAGCAGAGACACATGTTACTCTTCAGATCTGAACAGGATAAACGTAAGACTTGAGTGACATTTAAAAATGATATGATTCCTCATTAATTTAATTTTTTTTTTCACAGGTTACTGATTGTCAAAGTGGCCTGAACACAGACATTCCCTGGTCTGTAAAAATTCCCAGCGAGGCCTTTAATAAATCAAGGATGAAAAACCATGGGTGTGCATTACTCGGAGTTCTACAGTTCAAAAATCTGGGAAAGGTACTCAAGTAAAAATGTCATGCTTAAACATTTTAGGGAATGCTTATGATAGCTCACCCCAAAAGTTTCACCCAATGCATTTTCACCAATCTCATCTTCCATCATGACACAAATATTAGGATCAGCTAGATATTAATACATTGTGTAATATCTCCTACTGTTATGATGCTTCTATCCTATGGTGTTTTTACCCTCTATGAATTGAAATTCTACTTTTGTATTCCAGTGAAGACATAACAGCATAAGAAACATTTTTGGGGGGAACTTTTCTTTAAACAAATGTCTCTTGATCTATTATATTCACACACGTTTACATTTGATTTGCTCTATTTCTTATTTAGGATGAAACAAAAAAATACACTGTTTTGAACGATGAGGTTTATGGAATAACGATGAAGGCCAATATCTCCAATCTTACCAACAATATAGAAATGTTCTTTACAAAGAAAGACCTGGTAATGATGGTTTTGTTCCGAACCTTTTTTTAAAATATAATAATCAGACACTGTGAAAGCAAAATAAAAATGTTGTTACAGGTCGGTAATGCGTCCTGCAGATCTTGGGATGGCAAAGGTAAATGTATTTATGGTTGTTTTGATAAGTTTCCGTAAGCAAACCCAATTTATTTTATATATTTAATTCCTTGTACTCTTTTCTTCAAAAGGAAGTCTTAAATGGACGACGTCCGGCTGTGAGACAGAACAAATCAACAATAACACCATAAAGTGCTCGTGTTCACACCTGACGTTCTTTGCAGTGCTGATGGTGAGAAGCTTCTCAGAGTTTCATTTAAAGACCCTATGAAGTCACATATTTTTAGTTGACATATATTTCCCTGATCTCTCAGTCTCTGCCAGATAACAGCACAGCAGCGTATGTGGTATCATTGAGCTTCATCTCTTCCATCGGCTGCGGCATCTCCATGTTTTTTATGTCCATCGCTCTGTTCATGCATTTCCTGTTACGGTAGAGTATATTAAATCATGACATAGACAGGGATGCACTGAAATTTGCTGCTGCTAAAGTTTGGCAGTGTGCATACATTTTAAAAACTTACATTGTTTTTACTCCATACATTCAATATGAATAACCTTTAGGACAGTATATTTACCCATATACCTACATTTAGGATATATGTGGTGCAAATGACAAACTGAGAGAAATTGTGACATTATGCCCCCTCCCGGAAAGGTGCGACCGCGCCTCAGCAGATGAGTTGAAAAGGTGGAGGATGAGAGTCCGGGAGAGTGATAGAACGAGAAGTGCAGGGTGGTGTGATTCAATGAATGGCCTTCAACAGGGACAGGCAGGTGATGATCCATGGTGGTGTCACTGGAGGGAGGAGTCATGGAAAGTGAGGTCCACATCGAGATGACCAGAAGTGATGGCAACATAGGAGGTGCAGCCAAAGAGCCAAAAGTGGAGTTGGACCAACTGAGGGCAGAGGCAGACCTTGAGGGAGGTCAGAGCTAGCCAGAGCCTGCAGGTGGGATGTCTGAACCAGGTGGAGCCTGAGGAAGCCTGGCGAGATTTGGCCAGGATGCCGGGGTTACACCCCTACTCTTTTTCCAAAGGATATCCTATGATTTTTAATGACCACAGAGAGTCAGGACCTCGGTTTAATGTCTCACCCAAAGGACGGTGCTTTTTGACAGTATAGTGTCCATATACAGGGGTGTTAGGACTGGTTAGCTTCAGTTGGAAACTTGGGCTTGGTCTACACGGTGATATGGCTGCTGGCCCTAGGACTGGGCAGCAGGAGTGGCTGAGTACTGAGGAGAATGGAGAATCACAGAAACTAACAAAAACCCATGTATAAATTATAGCAGTCTAGAGAGGTGATGGGAGAGGGAGGCTGGGCAGTAGGGCTGTGATGGTTGCAGTTTCTTTTACCACCGGTGGTAGAGCAAACTATATATATATATATATATATATATATATATATATATATATATATATATATATATATCACTCCCTCTGGGAACCCTCTGGCTTTGCATTCGCAATTGACCACTGATTTGACCGATTTTCCACAAATTTAACAATAGGCTTACTCCATTTTATTCTACTGCAAATGGAATCTCTTATTTATTTTCCCAAATCTTGAGAGAAGTAAATTAAGTATCTTGTTCGACATGAATGTTATGTTTCCATGGCTGCTTGATCGCTCCTTTTGGCATAGGCTCAAACATTGCAGCGGAGGCAGGCTCTTGCTGTCATTCCTCGCAGTGGGATGGTCTCTGGCTGGGCACGGGGTTAGGAGTGAGGCTGGTGTTGACGTTAGCTGGTCCAACAGTCAGAGATGAGCCACAGGATATAACCAATACCCACTTCACGTAATCAGCGAAACTCTCTCATGGTCCCTCCATGGACAACTGCTCCTTGGTTCAGTCCAGTGTGTAGGAATGAGCATAAGTATAAGTTGTCCGGGTAGTTGGTGAGATGGGCTAGAAACAAGAAATCCTCCAAATGTTCCTAGAGGGAGTGAGTTCCCTGCTCAATGCACAATAGCAGTATGGAAATATTGTCCATGGTGGTTTAAAAAAAAAAAAAAAAAAAAAAACATAAGTAATGGCAAAACCCACACACAAAAACATGAGAAACACTAAATAAAGTGTGGCGTAATCACTTCTTGGTTGGGTCTTCAGTCATTGATTGTGTTTGCTAGAACACACTTAAACACAAAGATGAAGATAAATAGGCAGTCTTTGATAAATCCACAAGGTAAATACATATAAAGAGAGTAGTGTAAAATCCAAAAACATTGACGAGACCCAACAACAATGAACAGAAAAAAGGGAACTAAATACAAACCCAATTCCAAAAAAGTACAAATTGTGAATAAAAAAGAAATGCAATAATTTACGAATATCATAAACTTATATTTTATTCACAATAAAATATATGCGTTGATAACATCAAATGTTGCAAATGAGACATTTTGAAATTGCATGTCAAATATTGGCTCATTTTCGATTTCATTAAAGCTACACATTCCAAAAAAGTTGGAACAGGTAGCAATAAGAGGCCCAAAAAGTTAAATTTACATTTACATTTAGTCATTTAGCAGATGCTTTTATCCAAAGCGACTTACAAAAAAGGGAGAGCATTAAAAGCAATGAAACAAACAAGGCCAACAACCTGCAAGAGCTGTAAGAATTCTCAGTTAATTGAGCACAGTACACAAACTTTTTTTTTTGAGACAAAAAACAGAAAATATAATTGGATAGTTAAGTGCTAGTCTTTATTGGTCAGGTGCAATTGGAAAAGATGTGTCTTAAAATGTTTTTAAAAAAAGCTACAGACTCAGTAGCACGAATTGAGATCGGCAGGTCATTCCACCAGATGGAAACGGTCCAGGAAAATGTCCGTGAGAGCGATTTCATGCCTCTTTGGGATGGAACCACGATGCGCCGTTCACTCGCCGAATGCAAGCTTCTGGAGGGTGTGTAATTCTGAACAAGCGAGTCTAGGTATACTGGTGCAGAGTCAGTGGTTGCTCTGTAGGCGAGAACCAGTGCCTTGAATTTGATGCGAGCAGCCATTGGCAACCAGTACAATCTGATGAAGAGAGGCATGACATGCGCTCTCTTTGGCTCATTTCTCGCCGCTGCATTCTGGATTAGTTGCAAGTGTTTGATAGTGCATGCTGGAAGGCCAGCTAGAAGAGCATTAACAATAGTCCAGTCTGGAGAGAACAAGAGCTTGGACCAGGAGTTGTACAGCTGTTCTGATAGGAAGGGTCTAATCTTTCTAATGTTGTATAAGGCAAATCTGCAGGACCAGGCTGTTGCAGTAATGTGGTCAGTGAAGTTTAAATGGTCATCAATCATAACTCCAAGGTTCCCGGATCTCCTGGATGGAGTTGAATGGAGAAATTTTGATGAAGTGCTGGGTTGGTTGAGGCAACAAGTAATTATGTCTTTGCAAGATTAAGTTGAAGGTGATGCTCCTTCATTCAGTCAGAAATATCTGTCAGACAGGCAGCGATACGAACACTGACTGTAGGATAATCTGGTTGTAATGAGAAGTAGAGTTGAGTGTCATCAGCATAGCAGTGATAGGAGAAGCCATTTCTGAATGACAGAGCCTAATGATGACATGTAGATGAAGAAGAGAAGTGGTCCAAGCACTGAGCCCTGTGGAACCCCAGTAGCTAGATGATTAGACTTAGACACTTCACCTCTCCATGACACCCTGTAGGACCTACCCGAGAGGTAAGACCTGAACCACTAGAGAGCAGTTCCTGAGATACCCATCTTCTTAAGTGTTGACAGGAGGATCTGGTGGTTAACTGTGTCAAAAGCAGCAGAGAGATCCAGCAAGATGAGTCCTGAGGATTTGGAAGCTGCTTTTGCCGGTCTCAGAGCTTCAGTGACCGAGAATAGGGCAGTCTCAGTCGAGTGGCCGGTTTTGAAGCCAGATTGGTTGTTGTCCAGGAGGTTATTCTGTTCAAGAAACATAGAGAGTTGATTCAACACAACTCGCTCAAGTGTCTTTGCAATGAAATGGACACTGTAATGGAAATCACAACATGGGCTCAGGAATACTTTCAGAAAACAATGTTGGTGAACACAATCCACCTTGCCATTTGCCGTTGCCGGCTAAAACTATATAGCTTAAAAAAGAAGCCATATCTAAACATGATCAAGAAGCACGGGCGTTTTCTCTGGGCCAAGGCTCATTTAAAATGAACAGTGGCAAAGTAACTGTTCAGGAAAACTGTTCTGTGGTCAGACGAATCAAAATGTGAAGGTTTTCTTTGTTGTAAAAACTGGGACGCTATGTCATTCGGACTAAAGAGGACAAGGATAACCCAAGATGTTATCAGCGCTCAGTTCAAAAGCCTGCATCTTTGATGGTATGGGGTTGCATGAGTGTGTGTGGCATGGGCAACTTACACATCTGGAAAGGCACCATCAACGCTGAAAGGTATATCTAAGTTATAGAACAACATACTGTATGCTCCCAAGCCAGATGGCATCTCTTTCATGGAAGAACTTGCATTTTCCAACAACATACTGCATCAATTACAACATCATGGGTGCGTAGAAGAAGGATCCAGGTACTGAAATGGCAAGCCTGCAGTCTAGATCTTTCACCCATAGAAAACATTTGGAGCATCATAAAGAGGAAGATGCGATAAAGAAGACCTAAGACTGTTGCGCAACTAAAAGCATGTATTAGACAAGAATGGGACAACATTCCTATTTCTAAACTTGTCTCTTGAGTCCCCAAACATTTGCAGACTGTTATAAAAAGAAGAGGGGATGCCACACAGTGGTAAACATGGCCTTATCACAACTTTTTTGAGAACTGTTACTGCCATGAAATTTAAAAGCAATATTTTAAAACCTATTTTCCTCTTACAATTACACATTTTCTAAGTTTAAACATTTGATATGTCATCTATGTTGTATTCTGAATAAAGTATTGCCCTTTGAAACTTCCACATTATTGCCATTTGTTTTTAATCACAATTTGTACAGTGTCCCAACTTTTTTGGAATTGGGTTTGTACACAGGTAAACAAAGATTATTAGTCACACACACCTGAAATGAGGGACAAAATCAGATCTGTTAGTATCACAACAAACAAGGCAGAGGAAACATAAAGGTGAAAATGAAAACGAAGAAAATTAAAAAGCAAAGTGAAAAAGTTGAGCTTGTATTTTTAAAATCAGAATCAGTAAAATGATTGTAAAATTCTGGGCCGAAGCTGGTATATACAGTATATATATATATATATATATATATATATATATATATATATATATATATATATATATATATATATATATATATATGGTCCAGCTTTGGCCCAGAATTTTCTTTTCGGTGCATCTCTAAACATAGTTATTACATATAATTTATGGACCAATAGCTTTTGTTCCTCTTTTAGCTAAAGGTGTCTGCTAAATGCATGTTAAAAATACCTTTTTTGTTTATATTTGAACAGGAAAGCCAAATCAAATCAGGCCACAAAGATCTTGATGAACATGTTTGTGGCTTTGTTTCTCCTGAATTTATCCTTTTTGTCAAACGAGAGCGTGGCCAACACAGAAGTCAAGGCTGCGTGCGTCTTCATAGCGCTGCTCATGCATTACTCCATGCTGGCTACATTCACCTGGTACTTTATTCAAGCTCTTCATATGTACTTATGGCTCATCAGACAGAACGTCACCATCACAAACTACATAAGGAAGATCACCGTGTTCAGCTGGAGTGAGTAATATGAACAAAACATCTGTTATACTGTCGCCTTAAGAAATATAATGTGAACAAGCTATATGAACTACCCTCATAACACTTTTATGGTGGTTTTGTCATTTTCTAGCAGCTCCTTTAAAATCATCTGATTATTTATTTATTTATTTATTTATTTATTTATTTATTTATTTATTTATTTATTTATTTATTTATTTAAATCTCTGTATGTTTTCAGCATTTCCGGCTCCAATAGTCATAGCTTTTGCTTTATTAGGAGGATATAAAGCAGTGATTATAAACGCAACATCTGGAAAAAACACAAAAATGTAAGTTGTTCTGATGTTGCAAATGCATTAATTAATGAAGCTAAACAAGTCAACATTGTCTCGTCTCTTCTGATTATAGGTGCTGGATAACAGATCCTTTTATTCTCTACATAGTGAACATTGGTTACTATGCCTTTGTCTTCATCTTCACGACTGGAGTCTTCATCATGATCGTCACTAAGATTGTCCAAGCCCGACACATAAGAGCGACTGACGGCAAGAGAAAGACGTTCAGAAAGCAGCTCATGATGGTGTTGAGTTTGTTCCTGCTCTTCGGCCTGACGTGGGCTGTGGCATTCTTCAGTTATGGGCCGATGCTCATTCCCTCATATTACATCTTCACTGTGTTGAACTCGTTCCAGGGTGAGAAACAATCACACGGGTCCTACATGATGATTGCGTGGGATACAAACATTTTGTTGTTTTTGTAACATTTGGAAAATAATACAAATTAATTTAATCATATTTTAAATGTTAATGAATTAGTTGAAATATGTTCTACTGATTTTTTTCAGGGTTTTTCCTCTTCCTGTATTACTACCACATTCACAATGATGCTGCAGGAAATCTCTCAGATAATCCAGAATGTTCCAGCTCCACCACAACCATCATTCAATGCACAATTAATGCTGTGGAAAATATTTATAATTAGCAGAATTAAGGTGTCTCTTAGACTTTCTTAGACAGAGTTCTTCAACTGATTTAAGAAAAATCTCAATACATGTCACTTCTGAATAAGTAAGAACTGTTTAAAATGATGTGTATACATACAATTATGACCCTAAAAATGGCCAATTTTACTGAAATCACTCAAAACAACTGACAAATCTCTGTGATGACCATTACTAAAACTTTTATTGTGGGAGGATTAAATTGTGCTGAATATTAATGTTGTAGCCATTTAAGAAAATGTATTTGCTTTAAATTTTTGTTTCAGTGTTACAATATTATTTGTTTTGTTTTAATTTAATCTGTTAAAAAATATATAAAAAATAGAATATAGAAAATTAAATACGTCATAAGGGGCGTGGAAATAGATTGAATACAATATGTTAGGACATATGAAGTGGCTTAGATTTTTTTTGTTTTTTGTTTGAGTTTTTTTTTTTTTTTGTATCTTAATTTCAATCAATGTTTTGTTAATTATATGGATTTAAATAAATTAGAAAAAAAACAAACAATGCCTGGTGGAATGAAGTGCGTACCAAAACCCACTACCATGCTTCTGCAGCCTTGAGAAAAGGCTGAAACAATAAGTCAAATCTCTTGTGGATTTCGTTTGGATTTACAGTACGGTGCATTATAGAACTGTAAGAAATGGATTTACTGCTAAGACAAAAGCTGAGGTCCAACACCCTGCAATAACACAATAAAACTCACTAATCTGGAGAGAAGATCTCAGAGAAAGAGTGTAGGACACTGCTTTGCCCAAACTTATCTCCTCACATCTTCTCCCTATCCCCTTCTGTTCCCCCCGATTCAAGTCACAGAATGCTTTCTAAGAATGTTTATATAGTACATATGATGTATCTTGTGAATCTATAGTTTTTTTTTCCCCCTTTCATGTTTGGTATAATTTTAAATGCATCTCTCATTTAAAAATCTCTCTCCCCGAAACCAGGCATTAGTAAAGTAAATATTTACAACCCTTTTGTCCTGGTCTGTGTATTTAAGGAAAGGTGACAGAGCTGCCCTTTGGGGAATTCTGTAGCCAGAAACCCCCATGCGGTGCTGTGTCAGTATCTCAAAAACACACTCACACACCATTGTGTGTCCTGTGTCAGGTATGATGACTCTTTAAAACTATTTTCATAGTAACTTTGTAATTAGGGGCCAAGCACCAAACATGCGGAGAAACCTGTTGAAATTGTTCCTATTATTATTATTATTAATATTATTATTATTATTATTATTATTATTATTATTATTAATATTATGTCTGGGAGTCTATGGCAGCCCATTGAACTGCTTGCAGGAAAGTTGTGAAATTTGGCACACTCATTGAGGACGGACTGATGATGATGATGATGATGATGATGATGATGATGATGATGATATACTTTATTTATCCCCAAAGGGAAATTTAGGCGTTACAGCAGCATAAAGACAAGACAAAAACAAGTACACACACACACACACACACACACACACACACACACACACACACACACACACACACACACACACACACACACACACACACACACACACACACACACAAAACATATTACAACTATACAGAATAAACATTATAGCAGCTATACTATTAATTTTAAAAGGAGATATTTAAATACATAAATAAAACAATTTCATGAATATAATAAGTATCAAATAAATATACTCTTCTACATTTTTAATTTAATTTAATGGAAATAGCAAGACTGACAGAAAGATTTAATTATGTAAAAACTATCTTCTATCTAAAAACTATCTTCAGTTAAACAAAGACAAAACTGAAATCACTACATTTGGAAACAAAGATGAAATTCTCAAGGTGAACGCATATCTTGAGGCTAAAGGCCTGATAACAAAAAATCAAGTCAGGAATCTTGGAGTGATTTTGGAGTCAGACCTGAGTTTCAGTAGTCATGTCAAAGCAATAACTAAATCAGCATACTATCATCTGAAAAATATTGCAAGAATTAGATGCTTTGTTTCCAGGCAAGACTTAGAGAAACTGGTTCATGCTTTCATCACCAGTAGGGTGGACTATTGTAATGTCCTTCTCACCGGCCTTCACAAAAAGACCATTAGACAGCTGCAGCTCATACAGAACGCTGCTGCCAGGATTCTGAGCAGAACCAGAAAATATGACCATATCACACCAGTCCTCAGGTCTTTACACTGGCTTCCAGTTAAATCTAGGATCGATTTTAAAGTACTATTACTTGTTTATAAATCACTCAATGAGCTAGGACCTCAATACATCGCAGATATGCTGATTAAATACAAACGCAACAGATCACTCAGATCAGCAGGATCAAGTCAGTTAGAAATACCAAGAGTTCACTCAAAGCAAGGAGAGTCTGCCTTTAGCTATTATGCCAGCCGTAGTTGAACCAGCTTCCTGAACAGATCAGATGTGCTCCAACAGTAGCCACATTCAAATCCAGACTCAAAACACATCTGTTTAGCTGTGCATTTACTGAATGAGCTCTGAGCACTGTATGTCCGACTGATTGCACCTTATCTATGCATCATTTTTTAAATTCATTTTATAACTGTTTTAGTTTATCTGTTATTTTCTTTGGTTATCATCATTTTCTTATTTTTAATTCTCTTTACATTGTATTCTTTTTCTTATGCAATTTTTATCCCTATTTTAATTCCTTTCTATGTAAAGCACTTTGAATTGCCATTGTGTATGAAATGTGCTATATAAATAAACTTGCCTTGCCTTGCCTTGCCTATGTCGAAAGCTGTGGAAAAGTATGATGAGTGAAAATGGGTTTAACAAGAAGGTTCTTGAGTAAATAAATCAGGGAATAGTGATTGAAATTGACGTTATAAACGTGTTTGAGAAATAAATTAATGAGAGGTGTTCTAATTAAGATGGTGAATATATGTAGACTGTAAACTGAAGGATGTTTTATTTTATTTCAGACCAATATTGTGTATTTGACCATTTTTATTTTATTTTTAATTTCTAATTATTCTAATTATCTTTACAACTGTTTTAATTATCCTTGTTTTACATTTTTAATTCTTACACATGGTATTCTTATTTGTCATACATATGCTACCACTATTTTAATTAATTTCTATGTAAAGCACTTTGAATTGCCTTTGGGTATGAAATGTGCTATACCAGTGTTTCTCAAACTTTTTCAGCCCAAGGACCACTAGTATCTTCCAATCCCACTCTAACACGCCCCCAAAAATCAACAAAATTTTTTTAAAATTGATAATCATTAATGTTTCTTGAGCATCAAATCATATTAGAATGATTTCTAAAATAAATTATCATGTGTCACTGAAGACAGTAATGATGCTGAAAATTCAGCTTTGCTCATAGGAATACATTTTCTTGAATGAAACAAAATAAATCATAATCACATAGCCTATAAATCTAGACACACCCTAGCGGCAGCAAATATAATTTGCAGCCAGGGTCGTCTAGCAACTCTCCGTTGGCTTGAGCTGGAAAAGTCAAACTCTGGTCAGGTCAGAGGGGCTTAACATAATGACGGCAGAGTTGTGTTTGTGGGCTTTTAGTTATCACAGAAGCTGGCACAGATGCTGGGCTTTGACTTGGAATTAAGCTTTTCTCTGAGAAAAGAACAATGAATGTCACTGAAGTCATTCTTAAAAAGGGAACATGTGTTTTGAGTTTTGCTGACCGGATACGGCGAAAGTTTAATCTATCAACTAGCTCCGCTTCACATTGCTCTGGTTGGTTGTAGCGCTATCCAATTGCATGCAAATGGAATTTGAAAGACAACCATTCATTCATTCATGATGTTAGATTTATTAAGCATTAAAATGCATGTTTGAACATGTGTGAGTCAGAGAGACACAAACTATACTTGTAGGAGCCATATCTGGAATATTGTGTGTACAACCAGTGAAAAAAAAAAAAAAAGATTTGTTTAATTTATTTATGTTATTTTATATTTTCTATGTTTAATAATTGGACTAACCTGTCCATGTGATTTAACTTGCTCCTCCTCCTTTACGGGTGCGTCACTACGGCGCAAAAGTGCAGGTCTTAATAGTAAATGAGAATTGTTGCGTAGACATTTGAGAGCAACAGTTTCTTCAATCGCATGTTTGTACAGAAAAATCTTTTTTTCCCTTTCAGGGAACTCAAGCTGCGTTGAAACACTGTGAGATTGCGTCATGAAGTGCTTGTCGAATCAGTCCAATTGGTAGACGGAACGTCATAGGCGGGTGACGTCATAGACCTGGAAACTATAAAGCACCTGTGAACACAAACAGAAACTAGCTTCTGTGCCTTCAGTATGCGATCTGTGTGTCTCTGTATGTCAAATTTGGTGTTTTTGTCTGTCTTTAGTGAAGGCTAGGCAGGAGTTTTCCATCTTTGTAATATATATATATATACAATTCACTAGATGTGTTCATCCCTGCCCTTGCTTCATCACTGGTGGGGATACACATTCTATGTGTGCAGCCTGCCTGGGAGTGCAGCATGTCCAAGCAGCTCTCGAGGGTGCTGCTTGTGAGCATTGTGAGTGGCTTCCCTTAAGAACGCTGCACTCCCGCCGGGCACTCTTCAGGGGAGGGTGCATCGGCAGGCGCTCCCCGCGGCTCTGGTCCGAGGAACTAGTAGAGGTGCTTGAGGGCAGTAGCCAGATAAAATTTTGACTGGCCAGTAGAGAGAGCTGAGCCTCATCAAATAAAGGTTAAATTAAATGAGCGCTTTCTGCCGTCCCGTGCAGCGCAACCTCAGCGTTGGGGCTTGACGTTTTTTCCGTCTTCAGCCCACAGACATCTACATAAAGTAACATCTTAGAGCTGAGACAGTATGGGTATGGGGCGATGCCTAAGGTAGAAGAGACACTTGCGAGCCATCTCTCTCCTTTAGCCGCATCGTCCCTAAAAGCCCCGACATTACCCACCAGGAGTCCAAGAAACAAGCAACGGCGCTCAAGCAGTTTCTCCCTCTCTGCGTCCAGGTCCCAGGGGGTTGCTGCACAGCAGCCTAATCCGAGTACTAGCTCACACAGGGCACAGCAGAGGCAGAGCGTTGCTGCCCATGCTCCCCCTCAGAGATACTGGGAGGTAGGGCGACGCTCACAGACGAGGTCTTTGAGGTATAGGGCTGATCTGGGGACAGTCATTATCGCCAAGAAGGCCTCGTTGAAGAAGTCCTGACGCCAACAGTGTCAGGACAGTGAGGGTAATCGACTCGTTGATTTTGGCTCAGTCAGAGTCAGAGGTTAGGGTTGAGGTTAAACGCAAAGAAAAGTGTGCTTTCTCCGGCTCAGAAGACCACTTATCTAGGCGTAGTATGGGATTCGATAACTATGCCGGTGCAATTATCGTCAGTATGCATAACATCGATCCTGTCAGCCGTGAAAGAACCAAAGCTAGATCGTTTTGTCACTGTCAAGCAGTTCCAGAAGCTCTTAGGCCTCATGGCAGCTGCGTCCAAAGTGATACCTTTTGGCCTGCTGAATATGAGGCCGTTACAGTGGTGGCTCCGAACCAAGGGGTTTTCTCCGAGGGGGAACCCACTTTGCATGATCAAGGTCACACGGCGATGCCTTCATGCTCTGGTCATGTGGAAAGATCCTCGGTTTCTGTCCCAGGGACCTGTGTTAGGAGCTCATGTTTGTCGTGTTACGGTAATGACAGATGCATCTCTCACGGATTGGGGGGCGACCATGAGTGGTCACTCATCCAAAGTTCTATGGGAGGAACATTAGCGTTCGTGGCATATAAATCGCCTAGAAATGATTGTAGTGTTTCTGGCTAGACCTCAGGGGCCACCATGTGCTGGTCAGATCGGACAACACATCGGTGGTCGCCTATATAAATCATCAGGGGGGGGGGTCTGAATTCTTGCCCCTTGTACAAGCTGGCATGTCAGATCCTCCTGTGGGCCAAAGGGAAACTGCTGTCTATCAGGCCAGTCTATATCCCGGGGGTCCTGAATCAGGAAGCAGACATACTGTCGAGGCAGAGGCTGAGGCCCGGGGAATGGAGGCTTCACCCCGAGGTGGTGGAGCTCCTGTGGAAAAATTTGGGAAAAGCAGTAGTAGACCTGTTTGCCTCAGCAGAGAATTCTCACTGCCCCCGCTGGGGCTGGATGCCATGGTACAGGAGTGGCCGAGGCTGCCCCTGTACGCTTCCCCCCAATTGCTCTGCTTCCGGGAGTTCTAGAGAGAGTATGCCAGGTTCGTTTGTTGTTAGTGGCCCCGTACTGGCTGGCCCGAGTACTTCTCTCTCAAGCGAGCGGGGTCTTCCTTCACCCCCGCCTGGAGTTATGGAGACTGTGGGCTTGATGCTTTGAGGGGGCCCAGCTCGTAGGTCTCTCGGCCGAGAGTGTTAAATAGTGTTAAATAGTGTTAAAACTTAACATTTTCTGAATGGAACTCACTATAGCAAAATCTAAATATTGCCTATTAATATGAAAACGTGGTGGAGTATCCCTTTAACAAGCAAGCTGCTGATAGTTTTTGACTACAGTCCTGAAAGTTAATGGTTAGTAAACAAACCTTCAGCCAGCTATAGTGTTATGCCAGTTCCCGACGGTATGCTATTCTTTTTTTCTTTCACTAAGTGAAGCAACAGTTAATAGCTTGCTTGTAATAAATTGTAAATATATGGCCATAGGACATAGGAATTTAAGCCTTACCTTTCTCTCCCAGGACTGTTGTATTCCAAATATTTTGACTTGGGGTCCTTTACATGCGCCAGCAGCGGCCGTTCCACTACACCAATTACACGGCTGCCCGTGGAAGTGGCTCACTTAAAATCACTGCTACTGAACGCGAATATCGGCCGATGCAAATATAAAAAAATGACAAAAATCACCCCTATATATCCGCCAACCAATATATCGGTCGACCTCTTGTTGCCTCTGCTCGATCATGCGTATCGCACTCTCCGATCCAAGGCCAGTGATGGTAAACCACCCCGACCCTTTTTGATTCGTGTGCACTTTTTTCACATGAGGAATGACATTTTATCTCAGAGCCAGGGAAGCACCTCTTTTCCACCAAGGCAAAATACTATTTCACTTTCCTGACTACACTTTATCAGTCGTGAAGAATCATACTGCATTCACGGACGTCTGTGCCCAGGAGTGAAGTTTGGATTGAGGTTTCCCGTGACTTTAAAGATCACTCTTACCGGTGGAGCTACACAGACATTTAAAGACCCAGCCATCAATTGTTCACCAAATTACCTGACATTTCAACACATCTACTTATTACTTTAACTGTTGGCTTAATCCTGTATTAGATCGTTCTTCTACTAGACTAGGTGTGCCCTCAAGGTCTTCCAAGACCATTTTATCCTTTATGAAGGAGTTCTCGGTCTCTGATCCATGTACTTTCTTAATCCGTCTGGTAAAACGTATTCTTTTTTTCTCTCATGTACATCACTCCTTTTCTCGTAATGATTATTTTCTCTTCGACAACCGTTTTCTCCATTCTGTCCAATCTTGCTCTTGTGATACTATTCTAATATCAGATCATGCTCCAACCACACTGGAGTTAGTCCTACAGGAGCGCGAACATACGTGCCTCCCTTGGCATCTTAATTCGCTCTTGCTATCTAATGAGGATTTTGTTACGTTTGTTTCTAATCAAATTGACTTTTTTCTTATTACCAACAGAACTTCAGGGATTTCAACCTCCTTTTTTTGGGAGACTTTGAAAGCATACTTTAGAGGTGAAATTATCTTATACAGCAGCTATGAGAACAAACAAAGGAAAAGAAAATTAAAAGAATAAAGGTTATGAATCTCCCAGCTTAATAACATTGCTTCCTCCCAATCACCTAACTTATATAAATATCGTCTCTCTCTTCAGGCTGAGTTTGATGTTCTTTTGATAGAGTGGATTGGAACTACCTTTTTACGCTTTGGAGAAATTTGGTTTGGCCAGGATTTCAAATTGTTAGATCAAGTTGCTCTATTCATCCCGTGGCTTCAGTCAGATCTAATGACACCCATTCAGATTATTTCCTTTTGCACTGCTCCACTCGTCAGGGCCCTCTCTTATTTGCTGTTGCTATTGAACCTCTGGCTATTGCGCTTCATTCAGAGCCACACATCACTGGAATAACAAGAAATGGTCTTAAACAGAAGGTCTCCCTCTATGCCGATGACTTATTATTATATGTTTCCAATCTCTCTGTCTCAGTTCCAGCGGCTCTTGACATCCTTAGTTCATTTAGTCAGATTTCAGTTTATAAACTAAATGTGGAAAAGAGTGAGCTGTTTCCTTTAACTCATGATGCCCAAAATGCTGCTAAGGGTTTCCCATTCAAAATTGTTCCATTTGGCTTTAAATACCTTGGTATCCAGATTAGAAACCAATTTGAAGAGTTGTTTGATTATATTTTTTCCCCTTTATTAGATCAGATACGGGTGGACTTTCAACAGTGGTCACTGTTGCCTCTTTCCCTTGTGGCCAGGGTCAATTCTGTTAAGATGAATATCCTCCCCAAATTGTCCTATCTCTTCCAATGCATACCTATCTCTCTCCCTCAGTCCTTTTTCCCTAAACTAGACAAATTAATCACTGAGTTTTTATGGAATAAAAAGGTCCCTCGTGTGCAAAAGGAGTTGTTGCAGAGACCTAAGAACCCTGGGAGCTTGGCCCTTCCTGTCTCAGAGGAATCGCCCAGGGAGGGGCTGTCGCAAGGAGTACTAGTTCTGGGAACCAGGTCTGGCTGTGCCAATACGGGTTGACCTGGTCCTTGTCCTCCTTGACTTTGCACAGAACACGTGCAAGAAGAATCACTGGGGGGAATGCATACTTGTGTAGACCCTGCGGCCAGCTGTGTGCCAGTGCATCCATGAAGAGCGTGCCCTCGGTCAGGGAATAGTACAGGCTGCAATGGGACGAATTGTGGGAGGCAAACAGATTTACCTGCGTGTCCCCGAACTGATCCCAGATCAGCTGGACCGACTGGGGATCGAGTCTCCACTCCCCAGGGATTGGCTGAAGCCGTGAGAGCTCGTCGGCTGCACGGTTCAGGATCCCCGGGATATGGACAGCACAAAGGGACCTCAGGCGTGTCTGACTCCATAACACGAGATGGCGAGTGAATTGGGACAAGCGGCGGGTGCGTAGACCGGTGGTTGATGTACGCTACAAAGGCTGTGTTGTCCGACCTGACTAGTACGTGTTGACCCTTCAGCAATGCTTGGAAGCAGTGCAGGGCGGTCTCATATGAGGCAATCCGTGCGGTGTCACCGCGGCTTCAGATGCTATATGCCCGAGGAGCCTCTGAAATATTTTCAGTGGAACCGTGCTCTTGCTCTCTATCTGACGGAGGCAAGTCAGCAGTGACTGCGCATGCTCGCAGGTAAGCTGCGCGCACATGGTGAAGAAAAGAGATCCTCTGCATGGGGCAGAGTTTGCTCTTCTCCCAGTTGCCTTGAAGGCCCAGACGGGCTAAAGTATGAGCCAGTCGGCAAGATAGTTCAGAATGCTAACCCCTTGCTGCCTGATTGACACAAGGGCTGCCTCGACAATCTTTGTGAAGACGCGAGTGGACAGAGCTAGCCCGAATGGGAGTACATCATATTGATATGCCCCCCCCCCCTTCGAACGCAAACCGCAGGAACGGTCTGTGTCACGGAAGGATGGACACATGGAAGTATGCGTCCTTCAGGTTGATCGCTGCAAACCAATCCTGCAAATCATCCTGAACGGAAGCCTGTGAAGGGATCGGTTCAGAACGCAAAGGTCCAGGATTGGTTGTAACCCACCGGTTTTCTTGGGTACAATCAAGTAAGGGCTGTAGAAGCCGGACTTCATCTCGGCTGGAGGGACTGGCTCGATCGCGCCCTTCGCCAGTAGGGTAGCCAGGCCAGGCTTTGGCCATGGAACGCTACAGTAGAACAGATGTGTTCTGGCTTGATAAAATGTTCCATATGGAGATGCAGCAAATTCTAGGATCTCCGCACGCATGACAGGAGCATTGGGCCCCACCGTGTTGTAGCAGACACCCCAGAAGCGGGGAGGAATCCGCGCGAGGAGGCTGAGGCAACTGTGCCATTCGTGCTTTGGGTGCAGCAGCGGGCCACCGGAGTAGTATGCCTCAGTCTGCTTCTGGGCAGCCAATAACTGTTGGGCGAAGCTCTCGACCGCGCCGCTAAATAGCCCAGCCTGGGATATGGGGGCGTTGAGGAAACGTGTTCGCTCGGCGTCCCGCATATCGGCCAGGTTGAGCCATAGATGTCTCTCCTGGACCACAGCAGTGGACATCACCCAGCCCAGGGAGCGTGCGGTAACCTTCATCGCCCGTAGGGCGAGGTCTGCCGTGGCGTGCAGCTCATCTCTGAGCCCTAGGTCGGCTTCACCCTTGTGTATGTCGCACAGCAACTTGGCCTGGTAGGCCTGTAGGGTTGCCATGGAAGGCAAAGAAGCGGCGGCCTGCCCCGCAGCTCTGTAAGATTTCGCCACCATGGAAGATGTGAATCTACAGGCTTTGTAGGGGTTCTTAGGATCGCCATGCCAGGAGGAAGTGCTCTGGGGACACAGTTGCATCGCCACTGTGCGCTCTACCGTGGGAATCCCAGTGTACCCTCTAGCCACCGCCCCATCGAGGGCGGAGAAGGCGGAAGAGGTTGCCAAACGCTCATGAGAGGGGTGTGGGCCGAGGCATGAGCGTCAGAGCTTTATTTCACACCATCAGCCTCAGGTCACCCTGGCCACCAGCCGAAGTAACGCCTCAAGTAGAGACGTCAGATCGGGGTGTGGCAGTGGGGACTCTCACTCCGGCTGCTGCACGGAGCTCTCATTGAGTCTCGACCGCAACACGGAGATGGCCATATTCCCGCAGCGGACCGGCCACACCCAGAAGCACACGGACGAGACATCCTGAAAAGGACGTGCCACGTGTGAGCTCTTTTTGTGAGAGAATAACCTCAGTCGATGCCGAAGCGCCCAGGGACCACACACCAACCGGATACTCGATACAGTAAGCAGGAAGTATGTGATCGCTGGAATGCGCCGTTGACACCAATATCGACTGTAAGGTCTTGTCTCGAAGAACTGACAGTTAACTCCGCAGTCTTTTGGAGTGAAGAGGTATGTAACAATTGGCTCCGAATCAGAAACATAATGCGATAATGCCAGCTACTTCCTTACATACCCACATGGGTAGGCGGAGTTACGCATGCAAATCTGGCATGCCCATAGAATTGGCACTGCCATTGGGCATTTTCTAGATCTTGAAGTTGATAGGCTTCTAAGCGAAACCCCCATTCGTCAGTCAATGACGTTACTCGGAGTGAATGAACGAAAGGGAACATTACATTTATTTATATGAAATGTATAATCGTTTTTAAAAAAATATATAAATAGAAAATTAGAGCAAAAATACACAATAGAATCGTATTTGGTCTCAGTTTTTTATACAATGTTTATCTAACCAATTAAATGCAACAGAGACATACATTTGCATATACATTTGCACTTGCCTCCTCATTTAAAAAAGATCACTGCACACCACTGACATTAATGAACATCACTGGAAGTTACTTTACAAGTTGAATATTTTCTCATCCGCATTCATGATAGAGTGATAGAGGCTTGTGTAACACTAGAGGGCACTGTGAGATTGTGCAGTGTAACTCATAATTGAGTCTGAGGCTGGAGTTGGAGATGTGAATGAGATTATTGAACACAGACTCATGCAGTTGCAATTACAACCAGAGATTGACTTAATACTTTGATCTATTGATTCAGTGACTAATAAACTTCCTCTATCCAGTTGAGCATTTCACCTGTTGATTTTGGAATTATTGGCTTTTTTTGTTTTTGTTTTCACTGGGAAAGCAAATAACTCATCATGGTTTTATTATTATCATTATTATTATTATTATTATTATTATTATTATAGTTTTATGACACTTTCAGTCAAACACACACTGCTAATAAATGCTGTTCTTTTGATCTTTCTATTTATTAAATAATCCTGGAAAAATAAAATGTGTCAGTTTCCACAAAAATCTGAAGCAGCACAACAGTTTTCAACATCGATAATAATCCTAAATGTTTCTTGAGCATGAAATCCTCATATGAGAATGATAAGTGAAGGATCATGTGAATCACGGGAATAAACATTTACATTTAACTATATACTCACATAGGAAACAGTTCTTTTAAAGTAGTCATGACATAAAAAAATCAAATTTTCATTGATATTTTGATATATGAGGTCTTTGTACCATTAAAACATCTTGCAAGTTACAGAGCTAAAAACATCCTTCTGATTATGAACAAAGCATTTATTCTTTCATAGGCCTACCCACTAGCACTTCAGTCGCTTAACTCACTTAACCCGCCATTGATGGAAAGTTCCACTTTCTGTGTTTTCACTGTTATACGGTAGGGGGCACTATTAGACATCATCTGAAAGAGTACAGAATCTCCTGATCAAAACACAGGTGAAGAAGAAGCAGAAACAATCAATATTATATGTAATCAAATTTGCATGTAATATAACACGATCATCACCATAAAACAGCACATAAATCAAAACCGTCTAATATTATTGAATGAAACGTGGACCCATGACGAGCTACAGGACTAACGTGGCATTATGGGTGGTGATGGACTCGATCTGCTCGATCTTTGTTTGATAATTGCTCTGAATCTATGTAATTTCTATGTAAAGCACTTTAAATTGCCATTGTGTATGAAATGTGCTATACAAATAAAACTGCCTTGCCTTGCGCCTTGAATCTGATCTGGATGTAATATCTGACAAAAACATGATTTTCTCAGCTTTTTGCTCAAAATGTTGCTTTTTCATGAAACTTACCCAAATTCAAGTTTTGAAGATTAAAAATAATAATGCATGAAGCTATAATAAAACAGAGGCTCTGCTCTGTCTTTTGATATATTGTATGTTTGGATATTCATACAACAAAATATTCTGTGGGCCATGAAATTTGTGAAAATTCTCAAAAATGCTGGCGTGGCAACATTTAAACGCAGACGGGTAAAGAGTTATTGTCTGGCATTTGCGTACACTAGATGTGAGTGTTTGGACCCTTGACTGAAGTCATGTTTCGTTTGGACCCTCAATTGAAATCATGTTTCGTTTGGACCCTCGACTGAAGTCATGTTTCGTTTTGACCCTCGATTGAAATTGCTTTGGCAGGTAGGGCTGCTCAATTATAGCAAATATCATAATCACAATTATTTAACATGAGTATTTATGGGTGATATGATCTTATTTCACAATGTGAGTAGTTTTAAATATCAAATTAACTAATGCAAGAAAAAGATCCTCAAAATTATTAAATGAGAAACGTAAACTGTCAGCAATTCAATAAGAACAAAGAAGTATTTTACACAAAAAATGGAAACATGTCTTTCGTGGCTTAATGAGCTTTTACTAACGGTTTAAAATAAAACACATCCTTCAGATTAGCAACAGTGGACTGAAATTTATAATTATCTCTTATTCGGCTAATTTGGAAAAGTTTGGGCTTGTAGAACAGATGTGTTCTTCTTTGATAAAATGGTCCATATGGAGAGGCAGCAAATTCCGAGGGGCTCAAAATGCCCTCAGAATGAGCTACCACCTGTATTGCATTACAGTGTACTCCAACTATAGCAACTCTCTCACATATTCTGCTAGCGTGAAAACACCCTACTGGCCTCACTAAATAATCTTTCAATAACAATTGAGCTTTTTCCAAAAAGGTCTCACGTTCATGTAAATGCAATACAGGCCTGTGAGAAAACAACTAAGAGTGGCCTACCTAAAGCATCCTCTAATAACAATTGAGTGTTTGAAAAAAACCTCTCCAGTTCACATTACATCAGGGCTAGAACCCACTAGGTTTCGGTGGGGAGCCAGGCTTTGGCCATGGGACGCTACAGTAGAACAGATGTTTTCTAGCTTGATAAAATGGTCCATATGGAGAGGCAGCACATTCTGAGGGGCTCAAAATGCCCTCAGAATGAGCTACCACCTTATTGCATTACAGTGTACTCAAACTATAGCAAGTCTCTCCCACATATCCTGCTAGTGTGAAAACACCCTACTGGCCTCACTAAATAATCTTTCGATAACAATTGATCTTTTTCCAAAAAAGTCTCACTTTCATGTGACTGCAATACAGACCTGTGAGAAAACAACTAAGGGTGGCCTACCTAAAGCATCCTCTAATAACAATTGAGTGTTTGAAAAAAAAAACTCTCCAGTTCACATTACATCAGGGCTAGAACCCGCTAGGTTTCGGTGGGGAGCCAGGCTTTGGCCACAGGATGCTACAGTAGAACAGATGTTTTCTGGCTTGAAAAAATGGTCCATATGGAGAGGCAGCAAATTCTGAGGGGCTCAAAATGCCCTCAGAATGAGCTACAACCTTATTGCATTACAGTGTACTCAAACTATAGCAACTCTCTCCCACATATCCTGCTAGTGTGAAAACACCCTACTGGCCTCACTAAATAATCTTTCGATAACAATTGATCTTTTTCCAAAAAAGTCTCACTTTCATGTAACTGCAATACAGACCTGTGAGAAAACAACTAAGGGTGGCCTACCTAAAGCATCCTCTAATAACAATTGAGTGCTTGAAAAAAAAACCTCTCCAGTTCACATTACATCAGGGCTAGAACACGCTAGGTTTCAGTGGGGAGCCAGGCTTTGGCCACGGGACGCTACAGTAGAACAGATGTGTTCTGGCTTGATAAAATGGTCCATATGGAGAGGCAGCAAATTCTGAGGGGCTCAAAATGCCCCTCAGAATGAGCTACCGCCTGTATTGCATTACAGTGTACTCCAACTATAGCAACTCTCTCCCACATATTCTGCTAGTGTGAAAACACCCTACTGGCCTCACTAAATAATCTTTCAATAACAGTTGAGCTTTTTCCAAAAAAGTCTCACTTTCATGTAACTGCAATACAGGCCTGTGAGAAAACAACTAAGAGTGGCCTACCTAAAGCATCCTCTAATAACAATTGAGTGTTTGAAAAAAAAATCTCCAGTTCACATTACATCAGGTCTAGAACCCACTAGTTGTCAGTGGGGAGCCACGCTTTGGCCACAGGATGCTACAGTAGAACAGATGTTTTGTGGCTTGATAAAATGGTCCATATGGAGAGGCAGCAAATTCTGAGGGACTCAAAATGCCCCAAGAATGAGCTACCACCTGTATTGCATTACAGTGTACTCCAACTATAGCAACTCTCTCCCACTTATTCTGCTAGTGTGAAAACACCGTACTGGCCTCACTAAATAATCTTTCAATAACAATTGATCTTTTTCCAAAAAGGTCTCACTTTTTTTGTAACTCCAATACAGGCCTGTGAGTAAACAGCTAAAAGTGGTCTACCTAAAGCATCCTCTAATAACAATTGAGTGTTTGAAGAAAGAAAAAAAAAAAAAAAAAACTCCAGTTTACATTACATCAGGGCTAGAACCCACTAGTTGTCAGTGGGCAGCCAGGCTTTAACCATGGGACGCTACAGTAGAACAAATGTGTTCCGGCTGGATAAAATGGTCCATATGGAGAGGCAGCAAATTCTGAGGGACTCAAAATGCCCTCAGAATGAGCTACCACCTGTATTGCATTACAGTGTACTCCAACTATAGCA
Organism: Pseudorasbora parva; assembly: GCF_024679245.1. Taxonomy (NCBI): domain Eukaryota; kingdom Metazoa; phylum Chordata; class Actinopteri; order Cypriniformes; family Gobionidae; genus Pseudorasbora; species Pseudorasbora parva. Next base: position 2,333,405 of record NC_090181.1, read on the forward strand.
ACTCTCTCCCACATATTCTGCTAGTGTGAAAACACCCTACTGGCCTCAGTAAATAATCTTTCAACAACATTTGAGTTTTTTCCAAAAAAGTCTCACTTTCATGTAACTGCAATACAGGCCTGTGAGAAAACAACTAAGAGTGGCCTACCTAAAACATCCTCTAATAACAATTGAGTGTTTAAAAAAAAAACCTCTCCAGTACACATTACATCAGGGCTAGAACCCGCTAGGTTTCGGTGGGGAGCCAGGCTTTGGCCATTGGGCCGCTACAGTAGCACAGACGTTTTGTAGCTTGATAAAATGGTCCATATGGAGAGGCAGCAAATTCTGAGGGGCTCAAAATGCCCTCAGAATGAGCTACCACCTTATTGCATTACAGTGTACTCCAACTATAGCAAGTCTCTCCCACATATCCTGCTAGTGTGAAAACACCGTACTGTCCTCACTAAATAATCTTTCGATAACAATTGATCTTTTTCCAAAAAAGTCTCACTTTCATGTAACTGCAATACAGGCCTGTGAGAAAACAACTAAGAGTGGCCTACCTAAAACATCCCCTAATAACAATTGAGTGTTTGAAAAAAAAAATACTCTCCAGTTCACATTACATCAGGGCTAGAACCCGCTAGGTTTCGGTGGGGAGCCAGGCTTTGGCCACGGAATGCTACAGTAGAACAGATGATTTCTGGCTTGATAAAATTGTACATATGGAGAGGCAGCAAATTCTGAGGGGCTCAAAATGCCCTCAGAATGAGCTTTTTCCCAAAAAGTCTCACTTTCATGTAACTGCAATACAGGCCTGTGAGAAAACAAATAAGAGTGGCCTACCTAAAGCATCCTCTAATAACAATTGAGTGTTTGATAAAAAAATCTCCAGTTCACATTACATCAGGGCAAGAACCCACTAGTTGTCAGTGGGGAGCCAGGCATTGGAAACGGGACGCTACAGTAGAACAGACGTTTTTTGGCTTGATAAAATGGTCCATATGGAGAGGCAGCAAATTCTGAGGGGCTCAAAATGCCCCTCAGAATGAGCTACCACCTGTATTGCATTACAGTGTACTTCAACTATAGCAACTCTCTCCCACATATTCTGCTAGTGTGAAAACACCCTACTGGCCTCACTAAATAATCTTTCAATAACAATTGAGCTTTTTCCAAAAAAGTCTTACTTTCATGTAACTGCAATACAGGCCTGTGAGAAAACAACTAAGAGTGGCCTACCTAAAGCATCCTCTAATAACAATTGAGTGTTTGAAAAAAAAAAAACTCCAGTTTACATTATATCAGGGCTAGAACCCCTTTCGGTGGGGAGCAAGGCTTTGGCCACAGGACGCTACAGTAGAGCAGATGTGTTCTGGCTTGACAAAATGGTCCATATGGAGAGGCAGCAAATTCTGAGGGACTCAAAATGCCCTCAGAATGAGCTACCACCTTATTGCATTACAGTGTACTCAAACTATAGCAATTCTCTCCCACATATTCTGCTAGTGTGAAAACACCCTACTGGCCTCACTAAATAATCTTTCAATAACAATTGAGCTTTTTCCAAAAAAGTCTCACTTTCATGTAACTGCAATACAGGCCTGTGAGAAAACAACTAAGAGTGGCCTACCTAAAGCATCCTCTAATAACAATTGAGTGTTTGATAAAAAATCTCCAGTTCACATTACATCAGGGCAAGAACCCACTAGTTGTCAGTGGGGAGCCAGGCATTGGCCACGGGATGCTACAGTAGAACAGATGTTTTCTGGCTTGATAAAATGGTCCATATGGAGAGGCAGCAAATTCTGAGGGACTCAAAGGCCCCTCAGAATGTGCTACCACCTGTATTGCATTACAGTGCACTCCAACTATAGCAACTCTCTCCCACATATTCTGCTAGTGTGAAAACACCCTACTGGCCTCACTAAATAATCTTTCAATAACAATTGAGCTTTTTCCAAAAAAGTCTTACTTTCATGTAACTGCAATGCAGGCCTGTGAGAAAACAACTAAGAGTGGCCTTCCTAAAGCATCCTCTAATAACAATTGAGTGTTTGAAAAAAAAAAAAAAACTCCAGTTTACATTACATCAGGGCTAGAACCCCTTTCGGTGGGGAGCAAGGCTTTGGCCACAGGACGCTACAGTAGAGCAGATGTGTTCTGGCTTGATAAAATGGTCCATATGGAGAGGCAGCAAATTCTGAGGGACTCAAAATGCCCTCAGAATGAGCTACCACCTTATTGCATTACAGTGTACTCCAACTAGAGCAACTCTCTCCCACATATTCTGCTAGTGTGAAAACACCCTACTGGCCTCACTAAATAATCTTTCAATAACAATTGAGCTTTTTCCAAAAAAGTCTCACTTTCATGTAACTGCAATACAGGCCTGTGAGAAAACAACTAAGAGTGGCCTTCCTAAAGCATCCTCTAATAACAATTGAGTGTTTGAAAAAAAAACAAAAAACTCCAGTTTACATTATATCAGGGCTAGAACCCGCTAGGTTTCGGTAGGGAGCAAGGCTTTGGCCATGGGACGCTACAGTAGAACAGATGTTTTCTAGATTGATAAAATGGTCCATATGGAGAGGCAGCAAATTCTGAGGGACTCAAAATGCCCCTCAGAATGAGCTACCACCTTATTGCATTACAGTGTACTTCAACTATAGCAACTCTCTCCCACATATTCTGCTAGTGTGAAAACACCCTACTGGCCTCACTAAATAATCTTTCAATAACAATTGAGCTTTTTCCAAAAAAGTCTTACTTTCATGTAACTGCAATACAGGCCTGTGAGAAAACAACTAAGAGTGGCCTACCTAAAGCATCCTCTAATAACAATTGAGTGTTTGAAAAAAAAAAAACTCCAGTTTACATTATATCAGGGCTAGAACCCCTTTCGGTGGGGAGCAAGGCTTTGGCCACAGGACGCTACAGTAGAGCAGATGTGTTCTGGCTTGACAAAATGGTCCATATGGAGAGGCAGCAAATTCTGAGGGACTCAAAATGCCCTCAGAATGAGCTACCACCTTATTGCATTACAGTGTACTCAAACTATAGCAATTCTCTCCCACATATTCTGCTAGTGTGAAAACACCCTACTGGCCTCACTAAATAATCTTTCAATAACAATTGAGCTTTTTCCAAAAAAGTCTCACTTTCATGTAACTGCAATACAGGCCTGTGAGAAAACAACTAAGAGTGGCCTACCTAAAGCATCCTCTAATAACAATTGAGTGTTTGATAAAAAATCTCCAGTTCACATTACATCAGGGCAAGAACCCACTAGTTGTCAGTGGGGAGCCAGGCATTGGCCACGGGATGCTACAGTAGAACAGATGTTTTCTGGCTTGATAAAATGGTCCATATGGAGAGGCAGCAAATTCTGAGGGACTCAAAGGCCCCTCAGAATGTGCTACCACCTGTATTGCATTACAGTGCACTCCAACTATAGCAACTCTCTCCCACATATTCTGCTAGTGTGAAAACACCCTACTGGCCTCACTAAATAATCTTTCAATAACAATTGAGCTTTTTCCAAAAAAGTCTTACTTTCATGTAACTGCAATGCAGGCCTGTGAGAAAACAACTAAGAGTGGCCTTCCTAAAGCATCCTCTAATAACAATTGAGTGTTTGAAAAAAAAAAAAAAACTCCAGTTTACATTACATCAGGGCTAGAACCCCTTTCGGTGGGGAGCAAGGCTTTGGCCACAGGACGCTACAGTAGAGCAGATGTGTTCTGGCTTGATAAAATGGTCCATATGGAGAGGCAGCAAATTCTGAGGGACTCAAAATGCCCTCAGAATGAGCTACCACCTTATTGCATTACAGTGTACTCCAACTAGAGCAACTCTCTCCCACATATTCTGCTAGTGTGAAAACACCCTACTGGCCTCACTAAATAATCTTTCAATAACAATTGAGCTTTTTCCAAAAAAGTCTCACTTTCATGTAACTGCAATACAGGCCTGTGAGAAAACAACTAAGAGTGGCCTTCCTAAAGCATCCTCTAATAACAATTGAGTGTTTGAAAAAAAAACAAAAAACTCCAGTTTACATTATATCAGGGCTAGAACCCGCTAGGTTTCGGTAGGGAGCAAGGCTTTGGCCATGGGACGCTACAGTAGAACAGATGTTTTCTAGATTGATAAAATGGTCCATATGGAGAGGCAGCAAATTCTGAGGGACTCAAAATGCCCCTCAGAATGAGCTACCACCTTATTGCATTACAGTGTACTCAAACTATAGCAAGTCTCTCCCACATATCCTGCTAGTGTGAAAACACCGTACTGGCCTCACTAAATAATCTTTCGATAACAATTGATCTTTTTCCAAAAAAGTCTCACTTTCATGTAACTGCAATACAGACCTGTGAGAAAACAACTAAGAGTGGCCTACCTAAAGCATCCTCTAATAACAATTGAGTGTTTGAAAAAAAAAACTCTCCAGTTCATATTACATTAGGGCTAGAACCCACTAGGTTTCGGTGGGGAGGAAGGCTTTGGCCACGGGACACTACAGTAGAACAGATGTGTTCTGGCTTGATAAAATGGTCCATATGGAGAGGCAGCAAATTCTGAGGGACTCAAAATGCCCCTCAGAATCAGATACCACCTTATTGCATTACAGTGTACTCAAACTATAGCAACTCTCTCCCACATATTCTGCAAGTGTGAAAACACCCTACTGGGCTCACAAAATAATCTTTCAACAACAATTGAGTTTTTTCCAAAAAAGTCTCACTTTCATGTAACTCCAATACAGACCTGTGAGTAAACAACTAAGAGTGGCCTACCTAAAGCATCCTCTAATAACAATTGAGTGTTTGAAAAAACCTCTCCAGTTCACATTACATTAGGGCTAGAACCCGCTAGGTTTCGGTAGGGAACCAGGCTTTGGCCATGGGACGCTACAGTAGCACAGATGTTTTCTGGCTTGATAAAATGGTCCATATGGAGAGGCAGCAAATTCTGAGGGGCTCAAAATGCCCTCAGAATGAGCTACCACCTTATTGCATTACAGTGTACTCAAACTATAGCAACTCTCTCCCACATATTCTGCTAGTGTGAAAACACCCTACTGCCCTCACTAAATAATCTTTCAATAACAATTGAGCTTTTTCCAAAAAAGTCTCACTTTCATGTAACTGCAATACAGGCCTGTGAGAAAACAACTAAGAGTGGCCTTCCTAAAGCATCCTCTAATAACAATTGAGTGTTTGAAAAAAAAAAAAAACTCCAGTTTACATTATATCAGGGCTAGAACCCGCTAGGTTTCGGTAGGGAGCAAGGCTTTGGCCATGGGACGCTACAGTAGAACAGATGTTTTCTAGATTGATAAAATGGTCCATATGGAGAGGCAGCAAATTCTGAGGGACTCAAAATGCCCCTCAGAATGAGCTACCACCTTATTGCATTACAGTGTACTCAAACTATAGCAAGTCTCTCCCACATATCCTGCTAGTGTGAAAACACCGTACTGGCCTCACTAAATAATCATTCGATAACAATTGATCTTTTTCCAAAAAAGTCTCACTTTCATGTAACTGCAATGAAAACCTGTGAGAAAACAACTAAGAGTGGCCTACCTAAAGCATCCTCTAATAACAATTGAGTGTTTGAAAAAAAAACTCTCCAGTTCATATTAAATCAGGGTTAGAACCCACTAGGTTTCGGTGGGGAGGAAGGCTTTGGCTACAGGACGCTACAGTAGAACAGATGTGTTCTGGCTTGATAAAATGGTCCATATGGAGAGGCAGCAAATTCTGAGGGACTCAAAATGCCCCTCAGAATCAGCTACCACCTTATTGCATTACAGTGTACTCAAACTATAGCAACTCTCTCCCACATATTCTGCTAGTGTGAAAACACCCTACTGGCCTCACTAAATAATCTTTCAATAACAATTGAGCTTTTTCCAATAAAGTCTCACTTTCATGTAACTGCAATACAGACCTGTGAGTAAACAGCTAAGAGTGGCCTACCTAAAGCATCCTCTAATAACAATTGAGTGTTTGAAAAAAAATTCTCCAGTTCATATTACCTCAGGGCTAGAACCCGCTACGTTTCGGTGGGGAGCCAGGCTTTGGCCACGGGACGCTACAGTAGAACAGATGTTTTCTGGCTCGATAAAATTGTCCATATGGAGAGGCAGCAAATTCTGAGGGACTCAAAATGCCCTCAGAATGAGCTACCACCTTATTGCATTACAGTGTACTCCAACTATAGCAACTCTCTCCCACATATTCTGCTAGCGTGAAAACACCCTACTGGCCTCACTAAATAATCTTTCGATAACAATTTATCTTTTTCCAAAAAAGTCTCACTTTCATGTAACTGCAATACAGACCTGTGAGAAAACAACTAAGAGTGGCCTACCTAAAGCATCCTCTAATAACAATTGAGTGTTTGAAAAAAAAACTCTCCAGTTCATATTACATCAGGGCTAGAACCCACTAGGTTTCGGTGGGGAGGAAGGGTTTGGCTACGGGACGCTACAGTAGAACAGATGTTTTCTAGCTTGATAAAATGGTCCATATGGAGAGGCAGCAAATTCTGAGGGACTCAAAATGCCCTCAGAATGAGCTACCACCTTATTGCATTACAGTGTACTCCAACTATAGCAACTCTCTCCCACATATTCTGCTAGCGTGAAAACACCCTACTGGCCTCACTAAATAATCTTTCGATAACAATTTGTCTTTTTCCAAAAAAGTCTCACTTTCATGTAACTGCAATACAGACCTGTAAGAAAAAAAATAAGAGTGGCCTACCTAAAGCATCCTCTAATTACAATTGAGTGTTTGAACAAAAAAATCTCCAGTTCATATTAATTCAGGGCTAGAACCCGCTAGGTTTCGGTGGGGAGCCAGGCGTTGGCCACAGGACGCTACAGTAGAACAGATGTCTTCTGGCTTGATCAAATGGTCCATATGGAGAGGCAGCAAATTCTGAGGGGCTCAAAATGCCCTCAGAATGAGCTACCACCTTATTGCATTACAGTGTACTCAAACTATAGCAACTCTCTCCCACATATTCTGCTAGTGTGAAAACACCCTACTGGCCTCACTAAATAATCTTTCAATAACAATTGAGCTTTTTCCAAAAAAGTCTCACTTTCATGTAACTGCAATACAGGCCTGTGAGAAAACAACTAAGAGTGGCCTTCCTAAAGCATCCTCTAATAACAATTGAGTGTTTGAAAAAAAAACAAAAAACTCCAGTTTACATTATATCAGGGCTAGAACCCGCTAGGTTTCGGTAGGGAGCAAGGCTTTGGCCATGGGACGCTACAGTAGAACAGATGTTTTCTAGATTGATAAAATGGTCCATATGGAGAGGCAGCAAATTCTGAGGGACTCAAAATGCCCCTCAGAATGAGCTACCACCTTATTGCATTACAGTGTACTCAAACTATAGCAAGTCTCTCCCACATATCCTGCTAGTGTGAAAACACCGTACTGGCCTCACTAAATAATCTTTCGATAACAATTGATCTTTTTCCAAAAAAGTCTCACTTTCATGTAACTGCAATACAGGCCTGTGAGAAAACAACTAAGAGTGGCCTACCTAAAGCATCCTCTAATAACAATTGAGTGTTTGAAAAAAAAACTCTCCAGTTCATATTACATCAGGGCTAGAACCCACTAGGTTTCGGTGGGGAGGAAGGCTTTGGCTACGGGACGCTACAGTAGAACAGATGTGTTCTGGCTTGATAAAATGGTCCATATGGAGAGGCAGCAAATTCTGAGGGACTCAAAATGCCCTCAGAATGAGCTACCACCTTATTGCATTACAGTGTACTCCAACTATAGCAACTCTCTCCCACATATTCTGCTAGCGTGAAAACACCCTACTGGCCTCACTAAATAATCTTTCAACAACAATTGAGTTTTTTCCAAAAAAGTCTCACTTTCATGTAACTGCAATACAGACCTGTGAGAAAACAACTAAGAGTGGCCTACCTAAAGCATCCTCTAATAACAATTGAGTGTTTGAAAAAAAAACTCTCCAGTTCATATTACATCAGGGATAGAACCCACTAGGTTTCGGTGGGGAGGAAGGCTTTGGCCACGGGACGCTACAGTAGAACAGATGTGTTCTGGCTTGATAAAATGGTCCATATGGAGAGGCAGCAAATTCTGAGGGACTCAAAATGCCCCTCAGAATCAGCTACCACCTTATTGCATTACAGTGTACTCAAACTATAGCAACTCTCTCCCACATATTCTGCTAGTGTGAAAACACCCTACTGGGCTCACAAAATAATCTTTCGATAACAATTGATCTTTTTCCAAAAAAGTCTCACTTTCATGTAACTGCAATACAGACCTGTGAGTAAACAGCTAAGAGTGGCCTACCTAAAGCATCCTCTAATAACAATTGAGTGTTTGAAAAAAAATTCTCCAGTTCATATTACGTCAGGGCTAGAACCCGCTACGTTTCGGTGGGGAGCCAGGCTTTGGCCACGGGACGCTACAGTAGAACAGATGTTTTCTAGCTTGATAAAATGGTCCATATGGAGAGGCAGCAAATTCTGAGGGACTCAAAATGCCCTCAGAATGAGCTACCACCTTATTGCATTACAGTGTACTCCAACTATAGCAACTCTCTCCCACATATTCTGCTAGCGTGAAAACACCCTACTGGCCTCACTAAATAATCTTTCAATAACAATTGAGCTTTTTCCAAAAAAGTCTCACTTTCATGTAACTGCAATACAGGCCTGTGAGAAAACAACTAAGAGTGGCCTACCTAAAGCATCCTCTAATAACAATTGAGTGTTTGATAAAAAAATCTCCAGTTCACATTACATCAGGGCAAGAACCCACTAGTTGTCAGTGGGGAGCCAGGCATTGGCCACGGGACGCTACAGTAGAACAGATGTTTTTTGGCTTGATAAAATAGTCCATATGGAGAGGCAGCAAATTCTGAGGGGCTCAAAATGCCCCTCAGAATGAGCTACCACCTGTATTGCATTACAGTGTACTCCAACAAGAGCAACTCTCTCCCACATATTCTGCTAGTGTGAAAACACCCTACTGGCCTCACTAAATAATCTTTCGATAACAATTGAGCTTTTTCCAAAAAAGTCTCACTTTCATGTAACTGCAATACAGGCCTGTGAGAAAACAACTAAGAGTGGCCTACCTAAAGCATCCTCTAATTACAATTGAGTGTTTGAACAAAAAAATCTCCAGTTCATATTACATCAGGGCTAGAACCTGCTAGGTTTCGGTGGGGAGCCAGGCGTTGGCCACAGGACGCTACAGTAGAACAGATGTCGTCTGGCTTGATCAAATGGTCCATATGGAGAGGCAGCAAATTCTGAGGGACTCAAAATGCCCTCAGAATGAGCTACCACCTTATTGCATTACAGTGTACTCAAACTATAGCAACTCTCTCCCACATATCCTGCTAGTGTGAAAACACCGTACTGGCCTCACTAAATAATCTTTCGATAACAATTGATCTTTTTCCAAAAAAGTCTCACTTTCATGTAACTGCAATACAGACCTGTGAGAAAACAACTAAGAGTGGCCTACCTAACGCATCCTCTAATAACAATTGAGTGTTTGAAAAAAAAAACTCTCCAGTTCACATTACATCAGGGCTAGAACCCGCTAGGTTTCGGTGGAGAGCCAGGCATTGGCCACGGGACGCTACAGTAGAACAGATGTTTTCTGGCTTGATAAAATGGTCCATATGGAGAGGCAGCAAATTCTGAGGGACTCAAAATGCCATCAGAATGAGCTACCGCCTGTATTGCATTACAATGCACTCCAACTATAGCAACTCTCTCCCACATATTCTGCTAGTGTGAAAACACCCTACTGGCCTCACTAAATAATCTTTCAACAACAATTGAGTTTTTTCCAAAAAAGTCTCACTTTCATGTAACTCCAATACAGACCTGTGAGTAAACAGCTAAGAGTGGCCTACCTAAAGCATCCTCTAATAACAATTGAGTGCTTGAAAAAAAATTCTCCAGGTCATATTACATCAGGGCTAGAACCCGCTACGTTTCTGTGGGGAGCCAGGCTTTGGCCATGGGACGCTACAGTAGAACAGATGTTTTCTGGCTTGATAAAATGGTCCATATGGAGAGGCAGCAAATTCTGAGGGACTCAAAATGCCCTCAGAATGAGCTACCACCTTATTGCATTACAGTGTACTCCAACTATAGCAACTCTCTCCCACATATTCTGCTAGCGTGAATACACCCTACTGGCCTCACTAAATAATCTTTCAATAACAATTGAGCTTTTTCTAAAAAAGTCTCACTTTCATGTAACTGCAATACAGGCCTGTGAGAAAACAACTAAGAGTTGACTACCTAAAACATCCCCTAATAACAATTGAGTGTTTGAAAAAAAAACTCTCCAGTTCACATTACATCAGGGCTAGAACCCGCTAGGTTTCGGTGGGGAGCCAGGCTTTGGCCACGGAATGCTACAGTAGAACAGATGTTTTCTGGCTTGATAAAATGGTACATATGGAGAGGCAGCAAATTCTGAGGGGCTCAAAATGCCCTCAGAATGAGCTACCACCTTACTGCATTACAGTGTACTCTAACTATAGCAACTCTCTCCCACATATTCTGCTAGTGTGAAAACACCCTACTGGCCTCACTAAATAATCTTTCGATAACAATTGAGCTTTTTCCAAAAAAGTCTCACTTTCATGTAACTGCAATACAGGCCTGTGAGAAAACAAATAAGAGTGGCCTACCTAAAGCATCCTCTAATAACAATTGAGTGTTTGATAAAAAAATCTCCAGTTCACATTACATCAGGGCAAGAACCCACTAGTTGTCAGTGGGGAGCCAGGCATTGGAAACGGGACGCTACAGTAGAACAGATGTTTTTTGGCTTGATAAAATGGTCCATATGGAGAGGCAGCAAATTCTGAGGGACTCAAATGCCCCTTTAGAATGTGCTACCACCTGTATTGCATTACAGTGCACTCCAACTATAGCAACTCTCTCCCACATATTCTGCTAGTGTGAAAACACCCTACTGGCCTCACTAAATAATCTTTCAATAACAATTGAGCTTTTTCCAATAAAGTCTCACTTTCATGTAACTGCAATACAGGCCTGTGAGAAAACAACTAAGAGTGGCCTACCTAAAGCATCCTCTAATAACAATTGAGTGTTTGAAAAAAAAAAAAAACTCCAGTTTAAATTACATCAGGGCTAGAACCCGCTAGGTTTCGGTGGGGAGCCAGGCTTTGGCCACGGGATGCTACAGTGGAACAGATGATTTCTGGCTTGATAAAATGGTCCATATGGAGAGGCAGCAAATTCTGAGGGGCTCAAAATGCCCTCAGAATGAGCTACCACCTGTATTGCATTACAGTGTACTCCAACTATAGCAACTCTCTCCCACATATTCTGCTAGTGTGAAAACACCCTACTGGCCTCACTAAATAATCTTTCAACAACAATTGAGGTTTTTCCAAAAAAGTCTCACTTTCATGTAACTGCAATACAGGCCTGTGAGAAAACAAATAAGAGTGGCCTACCTAAAGCATCCTCTAATAACAATTGAGTGTTTGAAAAAAAAAAAAAAACTCCAGTTTAAATTACATCAGGGCTAGAACCCGCTAGGTTTCGGTGGGGAGCCAGGCTTTGGCCATGGGACGCTACAGTAGCACAGATGTTGTCTGGCTTGATAAAATGGTCCATATGGAGAGGCAGCAAATTCTGAGGGGCTCAAAATGCCCTCAGAATGAGCTACCACCTTATTGCATTATAGTGTACTCAAACTATAGCAACTCTCTCCCACATATTCTGCTAGTGTGAAAACACCCTACTGGCCTCACTAAATAATCTTTCAATAACAATTTAGCTTTTTCCAAAAAAGTCTCACTTTCATGTAACTGCAATACAGGCCTGTGAGAAAACAACTAAGAGTGGCCTTCCTAAAGCATCCTCTAATAACAATTGAGTGTTTGAAAAAAAAAAAAAACTCCAGTTTACATTATATCAGGGCTAGAACCCGTTAGGTTTCGGCAGGGAGCAAGGCTTTGGCCATGGGACGCTACAGTAGAACAGATGTTTTCTAGCTTGATAAAATGGTCCATATGGAGAGGCAGCAAATTCTGAGGGACTCAAAATGCCCCTCAGAATGAGCTACCACCTTATTGCATTACAGTGTACTCCAACTATAGCAAGTCTCTCCCACATATCCTGCTAGTGTGAAAACACCCTACTGGCCTCACTAAATAATCTTTCGATAACAATTGATCTTTTTCCAAAAAAGTCTCACTTTCATGTAACTGCAATAGAGACCTGTGAGAAAACAACTAAGAGTGGCCTACCTAAAGCATCCTCTAATAACAATTGAGTGTTTGAAAAAAAAACTCTCCAGTTCATATTACATCAGGGCTAGAACCCACTAGGTTTCGGTGGGGAGGAAGGCTTTGGCCACGGGACGCTACAGTAGATTAGATCTGTTCTGGCTTGATAAAATGGTCCATATGGAGAGGCAGCAAATTCTGAGGGACTCAAAATGCCCCTCAGAATCAGCTACCACCTTATTGCATTACAGTGTACTCAAACTATAGCAACTCTCTCCCACATATTCTGCTAGTGTGAAAACACCCTACTGGGCTCACAAAATAATCTTTCAACAACAATTGAGTTTTTTCCAAAAAAGTCTCACTTTCATGTAACTCCAATACAGACCTGTGAGAAAACAACTAAGAGTGGCCTACCTAAAGCATCCTCTAATAACAATTGAGTGTTTGAAAAAAAAAAAAAACTCCAGTTTAAATTACATCAGGGCTAGAACCCGCTAGGTTTCGGTGGGGAGCCAGGCTTTGGCCATGGGACGCTACAGTAGAAGAGATGTGTTCTGGCTTGATAAAATGGTCCATATGGAGAGGCAGCAAATTCTGAGGGGCTCAAAATGCCCTCAGAATGAGCTACCACCTTATTGCATTACAGTGTACTCAAACTATAGCAACACTCTCCCACATATTCTGCTAGTGTGAAAACACCCTACTGGCCTCACTAAATAATCTTTCAATAACAATTGAGCTTTTTCCAAAAAGGTCTCACTTTTTATGTAACTCCAATACAGGCCTGTGAGAAAACAGCTAAGAGTGGCCTACCTAAAGCATCATCTAATAACAATTGAGTGTTTGAAAAAAAACTCTCCAGTTCATATTACATCAGGGCTAGAACCCGCTAGGTTCCAGTGGGGAGCCAGGCTTTGGCCACGGGATGCTACAGTAGAACAGATGATTTCTAGCTTGATAAAATGGTCCATATGGAGAGGCAGCAAATTCTGAGGGACTCAAAATGCCCTCAGAATGAGCTACCACCTGTATTGCATTACAGTGTACTCCAACTAGAGCAACTCTCTGCCACATATTCTGCTAGTGTGAAAACACCCTACTGGCCTTACTAAATAATCTTTCAATAACAATTGAGCTTTTTCCAAAAAAGTCTCACTTTCATGTAACTGCAATACAGGCCTGTGAGAAAACAACTAAGAGTGGCCTACCTAAAGCATCCTCTAATAACAATTGAGTGTTTTAAAAAAGAAAAAAAACCTCCAGTTTACATTACATCAGGGCTAGAATCCGCTAGGTTTCGGTGGGGAGCCAGGCTTTGGCCATGGGATGCTACAGTAGAACAGATGTGTTCTGGCTTGATAAAATGGTCCATATGGAGAGGCAGCAAATTCTGAGGGGCTCAAAATGCCCTCAGAATGAGCTACCACCTTATTGCATTACAGTGTACTCAAACTATAGCAACTCTCTCCCACATATTCTGCTAGTGTGAAAACACCCTACTGGCCTCACTAAATAATCTTTCGATAACAATTGAGCTTTTTCCAAAAAAGTCTCACTTTCATGTAACTGCAGTACAGGCCTGTGAGAAAACAACTAAGAGTGGCCTACCTAAAGCATCCTTTAATAACAATTGAGTGTTTGATAAAAAAAATCTCCAGTTCACATTACATCAGGGCAAGAACCCACTAGTTGTCAGTGGGGAGCCAGGCATTGGCCACGGGACGCTACAGTAGAACAGATGTTTTTTGGCTTGATAAAATGGTCCATATGGAGAGGCAGCAAATTCTGAGGGGCTCAAAATGATTCCCGCGACTTAAAAGATCACTCATCCCGGTGGAGCTACACACACCTTTAAAGACCCAGCCACTGCAATGGACTTTGTAAAGGTGAACTTGAAGTCCAATGTTTCTCATGGAGCTACAGTTTGAAGGCAACTGGCAGTTTGTTTGGTAATCCGGGGGTTAATTGAGCCCATTTTCTTTTGTCAAACTGTCCTGCGTTAAGTTTGTGTCACCTGAAACAATTTTCATATTTTGCTACTATGTTTGTTTACATATTTATTCTATGCTTTATTACAAACTCGCATGAGCAGTACTGGTTTGTGCTGTTAACAGAGCGTTAGGATGTTTTTGGTAGTTTGTGGGTTTTGCTCGTGTCTTGTTTGGGAAGACCCTTTACCTCATGGGGTGGTGGGTGGGTATGTGAAGAGTCCTTTTTTTTCTTCTTCTCTCTATGTGTTTCGTATTTTGTTTAGTCAGAATGCCCTTTTTTTTTCTGTAACTGTTATACATTCAATGCTGCAGTGCACACTAATACTTGACTAGCATGCAGCAGTCTAAGATGCTACGACAATCAGGGACAGAAGTAAAATTTGTAAGCTGGGACTTTAATGGTTTAAATCAGCCTATTAAACGTGGCAAAGTTCTTCACCATCTTCAACAATTAGGTGCCCATATTGTTTTCCTTCAAGAGACTCACTTAAAATCTTTCAGCCATACTAGATTAAAGGGTAGGTGGGTGTTACGTCCAAGGACGTATTCACTTATTTATTATTTTTGTTGATCTTTTTTTTAAAAAACCTTTCATAACCCCTGAGGGTGTGGGCGTGGTTGTTGCCTGCTGTCTCTCTCTCTCCCTCTCCCTCTCTCTCTACACTCTCACAGGCCAAATCATCACCACCTGTAGCTCGTTTGTGAGCGCGTGTGCCTGAGGAGGAAGAGTATATTGGGGCAGTTCGGTGTTGGTTGCAGTGAGATGAGACGCACTTTCCCCTGCTCCAGACTGAACGTGTGTTTTGATGTTGAATTGCCATCAAAATAGTTGTGTGTGTTAGCAGTGGCTAACTGAATCTAGCAGTTGACAAGTGATCCAGTCTTACCTATAACTGAAGTAAGAAGTGGTGTGCTTGCTATTTTATTTTATTATTTCCATTGTAAGGGAAGCTGTAGGGGGAGGGTGCCTTTTTCTTTTAATACGGCTTTTGTCCCTGTTTTTCCACAGCCAGGGAGGTAAGGGAAGTTTATGTTGTTTATTTGTTTATTTTGTCTTAGGTTAGTTAGAATCCCTCCCTAAATTAGTCAGGGAACTGTTTTGTTTGTTATTTTAGGCTTTACTCTCCCCTGAGCCATTGCTCCCCCATTAATCTTTGTTATTCTCTTTTTATTTTATTGTAAATAAAATCCCTGCTTTGACCTTCCATCTGGTGTCATCCCATCTTCACTCTGGGACAGAGGATTGAAGTGTGTTCTCACCTTCACCTTTTGTTTTGTATTCCTTTTTATACTTTTTCATTTGTTACCTCCTCTCTTGACCCCCTAGACAGAGAGGGGAACGTAACAAGTGGGGGCTCGTCTCTTCGTTTAAACTAAATTGTTGGGAGATTCAGCTTTCGTGAGGTAAGTCTCCCTTTTTTGTGTGCTGTTTGGCAGTTTTTGGTGGGTGAGGAGACTGTGGTAGATGGAGTTTGATTTGATTGCATTCACTCTCCAGCCTACCACAGAAGTCTTTGAAAGTTGTAGAAAAGTTGATTTATTGTTGATAGCTGACTTTTTTAATGTTAATGTCCCTAGGGAAGCAGCTAAGA
Source organism: Pseudorasbora parva (assembly GCF_024679245.1). Taxonomy (NCBI): domain Eukaryota; kingdom Metazoa; phylum Chordata; class Actinopteri; order Cypriniformes; family Gobionidae; genus Pseudorasbora; species Pseudorasbora parva. The sequence continues at coordinate 2,349,279 of NC_090181.1, forward strand.
AAACTATTAAGGAAGTTTTGCGTGATAGGCTTTTGGAAGCTGGGATTTTACCAGAATACGCTGCTATGGAGAGAGAGGTTTCGTCTGATGTGACACATGGGGCTGCGTCGGACGAAGGCCCTCCTGCAGTAGCCGCAGCGCCGTCTTTCGATCCATTGTTAGCAATTAAAATGAAAGAGCTAGATCTCCGAATTAAGCAAGAGGAGCGGGAGACGTTACTCATTAAGCTGCGTGTTGTAGAGGCGGAGACTGATCGTGATTTACAACTCCGTCGGGTAGAAACTAAAGGTCCGGAATTGAGGGATAGACCTATTCCTTTGCCTCGGTCACGATCTTCTTCTGGTAGCTCGGCTGCTGCTGTCCCTCAGAGTTTGCATGCGGCTGATACAAACTTTGATGTCAGCAAGTATCTCAAACTGGTTCCACCATTTAGAGAGAGTGAGGTGGATGCATATTTTGTCACGTTTGAGCGCATAGCCACAAAATTGAGGTGGCCGAAAGATATCTGGGCCCTGTTCCTGCAGTGCAGTCTTACTGGGAAAGCCCAGGAAGTCTCCTCTGCTTTGCCACTTGAACAGTCTCTAGACTATGACATCGTCAAAGCGGCTGTTTTAAGGGCTTATGAGTTGGTACCAGAGGCGTACAGACAGAGATTCCGATCCCATGCTAAAACTGCCAAACAAACGTACGTCGAGTTTGCTCGAGAAAAACGCACCCTCTTTGAGAAGTGGTGTTTTTCTAGTCGAATTGTAACTCTTGAACATCTTCAGGAGTTAATTTTGCTTGAAGAGTTCAAAAATTGTGTACCTGAAAGTGTGGAGGTACATTTAAATGACCAAAAAGTGACGTCTCTTATTGATGCGGCCGTCTTAGCTGACGAATTTGCGTTAACGCATAGGACCGTGTTTACTACTGCGAGGCGTAATATATTGCCGTTAGCGGAAGACGGTACTGCTCGAGAAAAGAGTCGTGTCTTTTCTCGTGCAAAGCCTGAAACTCCTCTTAACTCACTTCGTAGGAAAGATAATAACAAACGAGTTTGCTTTTTCTGTCTTGACCCAAGTCACCTCATATCTGATTGTAGGGCTTGGAAACAAAAAGTTGCTGCATCGCGTCCTAAAAGTGCAGCTCTGGTTCACACATTAGGAGACGCCACTAATTCCACTACTGCTAACCGTGGTTATCAGCCATTCCTACTGGAAGGTACAGTGTCTCATTCATCTGATTTTGAAGGAAAGTCAGTAAAGATTCTGAGAGACACTGGATCAGTCCAGTCGCTTATTCGAGCAGAGCTCCTACCTTCGTGGTCGAATTACTCTGGCACTGACGTTTTGATAAGGGGTATCGGGATGCAATGCCTCAGCCTCCCTTTACATGACCTGTACTTAAAGTCAGATTTGGTCACAGGTCCTGTAAGACTTGGGGTTTGTTCGTGTTTTCCTGTCGACGGAGTAGACATTATACTGGGAAATGATCTCGCTGGTGGAGATGTTTTCCCACGGCCAATGGTAACTAGTGAACCGACCGCAAATGATTGTTCAAAGCTAGCACATTGTTACCCCACTGTCTTTCCTGCGTGCGCAGTGACGCGTGCCCAGGCGCACAAATTCAGCGACGTAGTTGACCTCTCTGAAATCTTTTTGGATGGTTCGGATGATCGTGTCTTATCATCAGGAAAAGCTGATCTAAATGAAAACCGTAATGTAGCTTCTGAACCGGAATTGGCTCTTGCTGTAGGAGTAGGCGGAAAACAATTGGCGGCTGCTCAGAAAACAGACCCCTCGTTAGCCAGCTGCATTGAGACTATTGGGGTGCTAAAAAGAAAGTCTAATGATAAAGTAGTGTACTTCTGGGACAATCACGTTTTAATGCGGAGGTGGAGGCCAAACGCACGTACTGCCCTTAACGAGATTTACCAGATTGTTTTACCTCAATCGTACCGTGAGCATGTATTGAAAATTGCTCATGAGCATGCGCTTGCCGGCCATTTGGGAGTCACCAAGACATTCCGACGGGTGTCCCGCTACTTTTTCTGGCCTGGGATAAAGTCCACTGTGTCTAAATTCTGTCGCTCGTGTGCGGCTTGCCAGTTAGCTGGTAAACCAAACCAGAAGCCTCCTGTTGCTCCTTTGCGACCCATCCCTATTATGCGAGAACCCTTTGAGCGCTTGTTGATTGACTGTGTAGGACCATTACCCAAGTCAAAATCAGGACACGAGTACATTTTAACCATTATGTGTACGGCCACACGTTTCCCTGAAGCTATCCCCTTGCGCTCTATCAAGGCTCCTGTCATCATCCGAGAGCTTATCAAGTTCTGTACCACTTTTGGGTTGCCTAGAGTCCTGCAAACAGATCAAGGTACAAATTTTACATCAAGGCTGTTCACTCAGACACTAGCTCAGCTTGGAGTTAAACATGTCCTCTCAAGTTCATATCACCCACAATCGCAGGGCGCGGTGGAAAGATTCCATCAAACACTCAAAACGATGTTGCGTACCTACTGTCTCTCTAGTGGGAAAGACTGGGCTGAAGCGTTGCCATTTTTAATGTTTGCCATTAGAGAAGCAGAGCAAGAGTCACTTGGTTTTAGTCCTGCAGATCTCGTATTCGGACATTCTGTGCGTGGGCCTCTCAAAGTGCTAAGTGAGCAATTATTAGCAAAAGATGCTGTTCCAGTAACAATCCTTGATTATGTTAGTTCATTTCGGGAGCGTTTGCACCAGGCCCGCAATCTTGCTCGGGAAAATTTAATAGTAACTCAGTCAAGGATGAAAAAACATTATGATAAGAAAAGTGTCCCTCGTAGTTTCCAGGCAAATGACGAAGTTCTTGTACTTCTGCCTGAAGCTGGTTCAGCGCTGCAAGCTAAATTTACAGGCCCATATCAAGTGAAAGAGAAACTCAGCGATACAGACTATGTGATCAGTACCCCTGACAAACGACGGAAGACTAGAGTATGTCATATTAATATGTTGAAGAGATTTGTGAACCGCTCTAAGCCTGTCCCTCCACCTACCCCTGTGACTGTTCTACCTGTGTCAATAACCACAGAATTGGCAGAAGTAGAAGAGACCCTTCAAGCTAGTGTGTCAACTGGTGGAAGGTTGAAAAATTCTGCTGTGCTGAAAGATTTGACCTCATTTCTTGCTCATTTAAACCCTGACCAGAGTAAGCAAATTATTCAGTTAATGCATCGTTACCCATCCCTGTTCTCTGATGTACCGGGCAGAACTTCGGTCCTAGAACATGACATTGATGTCGAGCAAGCCAAACCAATTAAACAGCATCCTTACCGGGTTAACCCAACCAAACGTAACCTGATGAAAACTGAAGTTGAGTATATGTTGCAGCATGGTCTGGCCCAATATAGTCAAAGTCCTTGGAGTTCTCCCTGTCTGCTAGTACCTAAGGCAGATGGCACGTTTCGGTTCTGCACAGATTTCCGCAAAGTCAATGCGGTAACAAAAGCGGACTCCTTTCCACTCCCTCGAATGGAGGATTGTGTGGACAGAGTGGGATCAGCTAGGTTTGTCACAAAGCTGGACTTGCTCAAAGGCTACTGGCAAGTGCCCTTAACTGCCCGTGCATCAGAAATCTCAGCGTTTGCCACACCTGACTACTTCCTACAGTATTCCGTCCTTGCCTTTGGAATGCGAAATGCCCCAGCCACATTTCAGAGGCTGATGCATATTGTTCTGGGAGATGTGGCTAACTGTGATGCATACCTTGATGATATTGTGATCTATACCAAATCCTGGGAAGACCACATTACAACCCTGGAGCTAGTTTTTAGCAGGTTGGCACATGCCTCCTTAACCCTGAACCTGGCAAAGTGTGAGGTAGGAAAGGCTACAGTGACCTACCTGGGGAAAAAGGTGGGTCATGGTTTTGTAAAGCCAGTGGAAGCTAAGATTGAAGCCATTCTGAACTTTCCTAAGCCCTGCAACAAGCGTGAACTTCGACGGTTCCTGGGGATGTCAGGTTATTACAGGGGCTTCTGCAAGAACTTTTCGTCAGTAGTTGCTCCCCTCACAGACTTGTTAAGCACAACAAGAGTTTTTAAGTGGAACTGTGAATGTGACCGAGCTTTTGAAGCAGCAAAAGATCTCTTATGTAATGCTCCTGTGCTGCTGGCCCCTGACTTTGATTTTCCATTTAAACTGCAAGTGGATGCCAGCACTTCTGGTGCTGGAGCAGTTCTGCTCCAGGAGGATGCTCACTGCATTGAACACCCTGTTTCTTATTTCTCCAGAAAATTCGTGAAGCATCAGAAGTCATATAGCACTATTGAGAAGGAAGCATTAGCCTTATTGTGGGCCCTGCAGCATTTTGAAGTTTATCTTGGGAGCAGTGCAACTCCAGTAACTGTGTATACAGACCATAACCCTTTGACCTTTCTCTCTAGCATGTCTTCTTCTAACCAGCGTCTGTTGCGCTGGGCCCTCAAATTGCAGGACTATAATCTCCAGATACAGCACATCAAGGGCACTGACAACATTGTGGCCGATGCCCTTTCCAGGGCTGGGGAGTTGGCGATATAGTGTGTATTTAGATTTGTTAGTCTAACACTTTCATAATATATGTAAGTAGATTCTACTTTGGTACCTGGTCTGTATTCTTAATGGTGGGGGTGTTACGTCCAAGGACGTATTCACTTATTTATTATTTTTGTTGATCTTTTTTTTTAAAAACCTTTCATAACCCCTGAGGGTGTGGGCGTGGTTGTTGCCTGCTGTCTCTCTCTCTCCCTCTCCCTCTCTCTCTACACTCTCACAGGCCAAATCATCACCACCTGTAGCTCGTTTGTGAGCGCGTGTGCCTGAGGAGGAAGAGTATATTGGGGCAGTTCGGTGTTGGTTGCAGTGAGATGAGACGCACTTTCCCCTGCTCCAGACTGAACGTGTGTTTTGATGTTGAATTGCCATCAAAATAGTTGTGTGTGTTAGCAGTGGCTAACTGAATCTAGCAGTTGACAAGTGATCCAGTCTTACCTATAACTGAAGTAAGAAGTGGTGTGCTTGCTATTTTATTTTATTATTTCCATTGTAAGGGAAGCTGTAGGGGGAGGGTGCCTTTTTCTTTTAATACGGCTTTTGTCCCTGTTTTTCCACAGCCAGGGAGGTAAGGGAAGTTTATGTTGTTTATTTGTTTATTTTGTCTTAGGTTAGTTAGAATCCCTCCCTAAATTAGTCAGGGAACTGTTTTGTTTGTTATTTTAGGCTTTACTCTCCCCTGAGCCATTGCTCCCCCATTAATCTTTGTTATTCTCTTTTTATTTTATTGTAAATAAAATCCCTGCTTTGACCTTCCATCTGGTGTCATCCCATCTTCACTCTGGGACAGAGGATTGAAGTGTGTTCTCACCTTCACCTTTTGTTTTGTATTCCTTTTTATACTTTTTCATTTGTTACCTCCTCTCTTGACCCCCTAGACAGAGAGGGGAACGTAACAGTGGGTCAGTCAAATATTTAATTCCAGTTTTAATTTTAAATTTAGGGGTGTTGTAATTTGAGTGCTCTAATGTAATGACTGACCTCAATGGAAGGTTTGCGTTTGTAACGGGACAGCTATATAGTAATTCTGTGATTCTGAATAATGTGTATGGTCCAAACTGTGATGACGACAATTTTTCCATCAGTTGTTCGCCAAATTACCTGACATTTCCACACATCTACTTATTATGGGGGTGACTTTAACTGTTGACTTAATTCTGTATTAGATCGTTCTTCTACAAAATAAAAAACAAAATATTCTCCCCCGGCTGCCCACTGGAGGAAGGAGCACCGCTTAGCCTGGCGTTTGGCAGGCTGAAGGGCTGGAGCGGACTGGGGCGGATTCCTGCGGCGTGCTCCGAGTAGGCTGAGGCAACTGTGTCGTTGGCGCTTTGGGTGCAGCAGCGGGCCGGTGGGGCAGTATGTGTTTTATGGCCTCAGTCTGCTTCTGTGCAGCCGATAACCATTGGGCGACGCTCTCGACCGCACCGAATAGCCCAGCCTGGGATATGGGGGCACCGAGGTAACGTGTTCGCTTGGCTGTCCCACATATCGGCCAGGTTGATCCATAGATGTGCCATAGATGAGCCATAGATGCCATAGATGAGCCATCCTTACTACCTCACACACACACAAATCTGGCAACCAACTTCCAACCTCATCTACATACGCAACTGCACTACAGAAAACACTTTGGTCAAACCCTTACACTTCTCTGATCATTACTTCATCACATTTAATCTACATCTTACTACTCATACACTTCCACCTCCTCTACCAGTTAGTTTCAGACGAAACCAACGTTCTCTTTCTCCCTTTCTCCTCTCCTTTGTGCCATCCTCTCTTCCGTCACCCACACAATTCTCCTCTATGGATGTCAACACTGCAACAGACACTTTGTTCCACTTTAACCTCTTGTCTAGATACGATCTGCCCTCTGTCTTCTAGGCCAGCTCGCGCTACTCCCTCTAACCCTTGGTTATCTGATGTTCTTCGTGAACACCGGACCAAACATCTGCAGACGATCTTGCCCATTTTTTCACAGAAAAAAACACACTCATCAGCAGTCAGTTCACACCTCCACACACACACAATTTTTTAATCAGCCACATCCACACATCCTCTCTCCTCCTTCTCTACACTCACTGAGGATGAGGTATCTAAGCTTCTCCTCTCCAGCCATCCCACTACCTGTCCTCTAGATCCCATCTCCTCACATCTCCTACAAGCCATTTCCCCTACACTCTTACCAGCACTCACGCACATCATCAACACATCTCTCTGCACCGGCATCTTCCCCACCACATTCAAGCAGGCTCGGGTAACCCCACTGCTTAAAAAACCCACATTAGACACATCACTTCTAGAGAACTACAGACCTGTTTCTCTCCTACCATTCATTGCAAAAACACTTGAAAGAGTTGTGTTCAACCAGGTCTCATCTTTCCTCTCACAGTCTAATCAACTGGACGTAAACCAGTCAGGCTTCAAAAAGGGCCACTCAACTGAGACGGCATTACTGTCAGTTACTGAAGCCCTGCGGCTGGCTAAAGCTGCATCCAAATCATCAGTCCTCATCCTCCTTGATCTATCTGCTGCCTTTGACACTGTGAATCATCAGATTCTTCTGTCCACCCTCTCATCACTGGGCATCACAGGGACTCCGCTCCACTGTTTTGAGTCCTATCTCACAGGTAGGTCTTTTAAGGTTGCCTGGAGAGGAGAGGTATCCAAAACACATCAACTGATCACGGGGGTTCCTCAAGGCTCAGTGCTTGGACCTCTCCTCTTCTTCATTTCCACTACATCATTGCGACCCATCATTCAGGCACATGGCCTCTCATATCATTGCTATGCTGATGACACACAGCTCTACCTCTCATTTCAACCAGATGATCCCACAGTAGCTGCACGAATCTCAAGCTGTCTGGCGGACATCTCGGCATGGATGAAAAAACATCACCTGCAGCTGAATCTAGCAAAGACTGAGCTGCTTGTTTTCCCGGCTAATCCCACCATACAACACGATTTTACCATCCAGCTAGGTTCATCTTTGATTACTCCTTTAGGGTCGGTCAGAAATCTTGGAGTAATCTTTGATGACCAGCTGTCCTTCAAAGACCACATCTCAAAGACAGCTCGGTCATGCAGGTTTGCATTGCACAACATCAGGAAAATCAGACCATTCCTTAAGGAGCATGAAACACAGCTTCTTGTCCAAGCCCTGGTAATTTCTACACTTGACTATTGCAATGCGCTTCTGGCTGGACTTCCATCTTGTGCAATCAAACCGCTCCAAATGATCCAGAACGCTGCGGCACGTCTTGTATTCAATGAGCCCAAAATGGCTCATGTCACACCTCTATTCATCTCTCTGCATTGGCTACCACTCGCTGCCCGGATCAAATTCAAAGCCCTGACTCTTGCTAATGGATCTTCTACAAGCTCAGCACCCGCATACTTTGACTCACTCCTACGAGTTTACACACCCACCAGAAGCTGAGCGAAGGCTTGTGGTACCATCACAGAGAGGCATGAAATCCCTCTCTAGAACTTTTTCTTTCATTGTTCCTGGTTGGTGGAACGATCTTCCGTCCTCGATACGCCCGACAGAATCACTTGCTTCATTCAAAAGATGGGTAAAAACTCATCTCTTCCATGAGCACTTAATCTTACATAAAAAAAACAAAAAAAAACCTTTCCTCCTCTATTCCGGTATACAAATCTTGGTATTTGGGGCACTTTTTGTGTTTCGTTGCCTCTTCTTGACGGATTGCTTCCTGTTCCAAAATTATATTTTGTTTGGACCCTCGACTGAAATTATATTTAGTTTGGACCCTCGACTGAAATCATGTTTCGTTTGGACCCTCGATTGAAATCATGTTTCGTTTGGACCCTCGATTGAAATCATGTTTCGTTTGGACCCTCGACTGAAATCATGTTTCGTTTGGACCCTCGATTGAAATCATGTTTCGTTTTGACCCTCGATTGAAATCATGTTTCGTTTTGACCCTCGATTGAAATCATGTTTCGTTTGGACCCTCGACTGAAGTCATGTTTCGTTTGGACCCTTGACTGAAGTCATGTCTCGTTTGGACCCTCGACTGAAGTCATGTTTCGTTTGGACCCTCGACTGAAGTCATGTTTCGTTTGGACCCTCGATTAAAATCATTTTTCGTTTGGACCCTCGACTGAAGTCATGTTTCGTTTGGACCCTCGACTGAAATCATGTTTCGTTTGGACCCTCGACTGAAGTCATGTTTCGTTTGGACCCTCGACTGAAATGACTTTTTTGGAGGTAGGGCTGCTCAATTATGGCAAATATCAATCACAATTATTTAACATGAGTATTTGTGGGCGATATGATCTTATTTCACAATGGCCCTCATTTATCAATCTTGCATAGAAACGGGCGTATATGTTGGCGTAAGATTATGCTTACACTCCTCTCATCGCCTGATTTATGAAGCTGTGCGCACCTCTGCAATCCAGGTGTACGCAATACCTGCCCTTGATAATCGCCGTGGCTGAAACGATCGTCATTAGAATAACACGCCCCTATATATTCAAGTCTCCCCCTCCTCACGCCCTCATTTTACGCCATGGACACACGGAAGACGGAAAAGAAACGAAACTTCTCCGACGTGGAGTTCGGGCGCGTCTCAATCATCTCACTAGTCCACTAGTCAGGGCACTGATTAGGACATAAGTCAATGGGCTGACTCCCTGATCAGTGGCCTGACTACTGAACTAGTGAGATGATTGAGACTATCGAGACTATTACCAGGGAAGTGGAAAAAAGCGAAATTGTTTTATTTGGGAGTTTAAAGAGTGGGATTAAAGGCACCCACAAAAACAAACAAATATGAACCCAAATTATGAGTTCTGTTAATAGTGTGGAGGTTGAGAACCGCACTCCAGCAGTTTAAAGCTGTTTGGATGATGAATTAGCTTACTTTACAGAAAGTAGTTACAGTTTACAGTTATTTTCAGGCGTGGATGAAGCAAAACTTTCTGCAGCTAAACAGCTCCAAAACTGAAGCTATCCTAGTCGGCACTCCACTTAAGGTCCAGAAGTCCGTTATCACCAGCATTGCTTTCTCTGATCAGGTCATTCCTCTTTCCACTTCAGTCACGAATCTGGGGGTCAGAATGGAATCACAGCTTACTTTTGAAGCGCACATCAAACACCTGTGTAAGACCTCCTTCTTCCACCTCAGAAACATTGCCAAACTTCGTCCCATTCTATCACTGGCTGATGCGGAGAAGCTTGTCCATGCCTTTATCTCCTCCAGGCTGGACTACTGCAATGCGCTCCTAATTGGCATCCCTAGCAAAAATCTCCAGAGGCTGCAGTGTATTCAGAACAGCGCTGCTAGGATCCTCATGAGGGTGCGCAAATACGACCATATCACCCCCATTCTAAAATCACTCCACTGGCTTCCTGTGTCGTTCAGGATCAAGTACAAGATTTCTCTCCTTACCCACCAGTGCATCCATGGTGATGCTCCCTCCTATCTCAAGGAACTCCTCACCACACAAACAGCCACTCGTAACCTCCGCTCTGTTTCGCTGTATCGCCTCAAAATTCCCACAGCCAATCTCCGTACTATGGGGGATCGGGCCTTCTGCTCTGCAGCCCCCCAGTCTGTGGAATGCTCTCCCTGACCACCTGCGGACTCCACAGACTATAGATACTTTTAAGCGTGGTCTTAAAACCCACCTTTTTAGCAGAGCTTTTAATTGACTTGCTACTTGTTTAATTTATTTTATTTTATTTTTCGGTTTTATTTATTTATTGTTGTTGATTGTTTTGTTTTTTTAAATTCTGTAGCACTTTGAGATTTTGTTTAATATAAAGTGCATTATAAATAAAATGTATTATTATTATTATTATTATTATTATTATTATTATTATTATTTACAGTGCATTATTTTACAGCACATGTTTTGAAACAATTAGCATTTAATTTCGTATCACGGCACATGTATTGGGGTGTACGATGATGTGATGTGGAGTAGCTTACCATTCATTCACATTAATAATAGCATGACAATTTGTAAGATTCTTTTTATTATATTATTATGATTTGTATTATTAATGACGCTTATTGTTATTTAGAAGAAAAATGTCGTTATTATTTATTTTATTAATATTTAAAAGAAGAAGAATGTAACTTGTATTATTTTGTCAGTCTGAATTATTCAGTCCCAGTCCCAGTCCCATGTTGTTGTTGTTTTTTACAGTGGGTCATAATCTAGCATATTTTTGTCAGTGCGTTTTGTGTTGTTAGGAATTGTTTTTCTGCGCACTTTCGGTCTAACTCAAATTGTGCGTACACCACCTCCTGAGCTGGCGTAGGATTTGAGCGTGCCGTACGCCAACGTCCATATTGATAAATCTCAAAGTCACCGTGGGTTTGGGTACGCAAGGTGTACGCTTGAAATTTGGTGTACGCACCTTTGATAAATGAGGGCCAATGTGAGTAGTTTTAAATATCAAATTAACTAATGAAAGAAAAAGGTCCTCAAAACTATTAAATGAGAAACGTAAATTGTCAGCAATTCAATAAGAATAAAGAGATCTTTTACACAAAAAATGGATAAATGTCTTTCGTGGCTTAATGCACTTTTAATAACTGTTTAAAATCAAACACATCCTTCAGTTTAGCAACAGTGGACTGAAATTTATAATTATCTCTTATTCGGCTGATTTGGAAAAGTTTGGTCTTAAAGGGGGAAATAAAAGTGCACCACTGTGAAGGAAATTATAGAGCACTGGATGAAACGCAGCAGCGGCACAATAATCGTTTTCCCACAATTATCTTGTTTTCATAATTGTTGAAAGCCAAAATAAATTATGATCAATTGCACAGCCCTAGTTGGAGGGAGTAAAAACACAATGGTTTAAAGAATCACCATCTTTCTCCCCTCTAGCAATGGCCCTGTGTATGTACATACAATTATGATCCTAAAAAGGGCCAATTTTACTGAAATCACTCAAAATAAATGACAAATATCTGTGATGAACATTATTTAAAAATGTCTGTTTTTGTGGGAGGATTGAATTGTGCTGAATATTACTGATGTTAAATTTCTTTGGGTGTTATAATCCATATTTGAACATATGCAAGTCAGAGTGACACAAACTATACTGAACCTCTTTTAGAAAACATATTTGCATCTTCAGGATAAAACTAAAGTCATGTGACTGTGGATTCAGATATTTCCGTGATATTTAAAATGACAGCATAAATTTCAACATTTGGTTACTGAAAATGCAAGACACACAAAACGTGTCAGAATCAGCAAATGACTCAGAATCAGCAAATAACTCCTGCATTATTTAATGTGTTATAACTCTGAGAGCCTCTCATGTGATTGTAATGAAGATAATAAAATGAATGAATCATAATGGACTTTCAATGGCGCAAATATTTATTCAAATCATTCTAATCTCATTCATAAAATGACAAAAATATCACAACAAGTGCCATTTATTGAAAGAAAGACAAAATATATAAACATATCAGATATTTTTTTTTCTATGTATAGTGTTAGAACTTGACATTTTCTGTACGCTATAGCAAAATAATATAAATATTGTCTAATAACCATTAATAAAGGTTATCCTTTTATAGGAATCTTGTTTCTACTATTATTAAATATAATTGTACACTTACATAGTTCTCTGTGAACAAATGTACTTGACAAACTGTACCTGGATGTAAATGAACACTGAAAGTCAGTTATATCCCAAATAATCCCGATTTTCCTGTATGCAAATGAATTGTATGTCAGTGTTTCAGCGGCTCTGAGCTACGGATATTAACCATACGGCTTCATATGTGAACGGATAAAACACCTTCCTCTTGGAATGTGGGCTTTCATCTCAAGAATGTAAGAAAATGCTTTAAGATTTATAACTAATATCAGTTGAAAAGGAAATTCAACTCTTGTGTCTCTGTCAGGATGTCTTTGGGAATTATGTCTCGGCTAAAGCAGAATTTGCTGTGGCTGATGATCGTCTGTTTTGCTTCAGTGCAGATAAGTATGTTCGTTTAAAAAAAAGTAAATAAAAAAAACATCACATTCTATGATTTTGTTCAAAACAACATAATGATTGTAAATGTGTAATCTGGCATCTAAAATAGAGTTTTAAATCATTATGTCATAAATTATAACAAAAGAGCTTTTTAATGTTGTCTTTGTGCAGGCTACTCAAAAAAAATTATAGTTGGTGAGGATTAGCACAAAATTACTGTGTTTAATCTCTACCATCTTCAGGGTTAGGCCACGTTTTTATCAACATCACTTCTGATATTATCCAAGTCGATGCACCTGGGATAAAACCACTTGTTATGTCAGATTCACCCTTGGCAATTACGAACTGTGATGTCCCTGCAGCCAGCATCCATGGCTTCAAGGAGGGACATCTGTTCCTATGCATGATGGTCATAAACCTTCCACCTCCATGCAGAAAAGAGCTCCTCTATGGGGTTGAGGAAAGGTGAATAGGGCTCCTTGACTCTCTCAGTGTTCCTCTCAAAGGGAACCGTGTAGAGCTGCTTCATCCGCGCCCGCGTAATGGTTGTGAGGCTAATGCTATCGATATTGTCAAAAATCTCATGGTCCTCCACAATTCTAGCTTGAATAATCATGTCTACAATGGCAAGCTCTTGATCATTATTGAGGAGCGTTCCTCTTCTCCCAGAGGGTGGAAGACGTTGTATTCTTTAGAGGGACAAAACATTCTACACATGCATTACTGTATGACATTATTGACATATTGACATGTTAATTGAGAATAGAATTATTATCAGCTGAGATATATTATTTTTGAACTGATAGCATTGCTGAAGCAGGGTTTTTTATACTGTATCTAAGGTTTGGAATATTGTTTTTTCTATTGTGGGATGTTGTGTGTTAGCATTTGCTACAGTATTTCTCAATTGCTGTAGCCCCCCCTCCCCTCTTAGGATGTCACCACTCCTAAGTTCTATTAGGGGGGAGCAGCGGGTTCAGAAAATATGTCTCTCGACAAGTTATTATTACTTATTTCCTACCTCTGGTATTAAATTAGTTATAAACTGATCCTTAACTTTTTTGTTGTTGTAATGAGATGTGTGGTAAAAACGTTAAAAGACGTCACAATAATAATAATAATAGATTTTATTTATAATGCACTTTTCATTCCGAAGAATCTCAAAGTGCAACAAGGGGGGGGGGGGGGGGGGGGAAAATAACAACAAAAAATGAATAACAAGTAAAAATATAGAATACTACAAACAATCAACCAACACAGAAAACAGAACAGAAACAGAGCTGATGGTGAACAGAAACAGAGCTGATGGTGAACAGAAACAGAGCTGATGGTGAACAGAAACAGAGCTGATGGTGAACAGAAACAGAGCTGATGGTGAACAGAAACAGAGCTGATGGTGAACAGAAACAGAGCTGATGGTGAACAGAAACAGAGCTGATGGTGAACAGAAACAGAGCTGATGGTGAACAGAAACAGAGCTGATGGTCAACAGAAACAGAGCTGATGGTGGACAGAAAACAGCTGATGGTGGAAGTCTCTGTAAGCTCCGCAGCACACTGTGGTCCACTCCATGTTTAAGATTTCTCCCAGCGGCAGTGTCCCGATGACATCGCCGAGCACGACAGCTGAAGACCAGATGATGGGTCTTCTTCATGATGATTCAAACGACGGGGACCGCTGCAGCACCATGCAGGAGGCAGAACATTCCTCCGGGCACTTCTGTGGACACACCGGGGCTGGCGCAGATGTCCAAGCCGCTCCACGGTCGCAATGCAGGACAGAACAGCGGCGCAGCCGAGAAGCAGAACATCCCAACATCATGCCGGACGCTGACGACGAGAGCCCGGATGACGCTAGCCCGGTGCAAACTTCAGCCACCATGCAGCCCAAGCCCAAGGGAGACCACCAGTGAGCACCCGCGGCGAGAAACATCAAATGTCCTCCAAACCAGAAACCAACCGCAGCAATTCAAATGTAAACATTAGAGAAGCGGTTGAAAACGGCGAAACGACGAACAACGACCTCTCAGTGGCTGCCAGCAATCAGCAACAGCCCCAATTGTAGCTCTGACTGTTAGACTAGTCACAAACATAAGGAAATAAAATTAAATGTAAATCTAATAGTACATTAACATGATTTGTTGTGGGTGGAGAAGCGGCGAACAGACAACGCCAGCGTCCTCTCCCCCACGTTCTAAACAATACAATACAGGTAAACAATACAGGTAAGTATAGTTAAATATCACACTACAAGGTTTTATTATCACAGAGCGTAGATATAAAATACTTAAAAATAGGAATAAATAGATAAATATGTCAATAAATAAACCAATACAATAAATAGTAATAGAACAAGTAATATACGCACCCCAAATAAAGGAACTGTAAACTTTAAATTCTCTACTGAGTAGATTATTTCAACAGCAACCCTATATTCTCATAAAGGCAGGAAAATTAGACCCTCAGTCTATGTAATGTTAAGGTTTGTTGTAACCATAACGAAACAATAACAACAGTAAACATATAGACATCAAACTTAAATAAATGTGGGCCCACACACACACACGCGCACAAAACATTATTTCTGAAACCTTGCTCCATTTCTTGAAACCATTAAACACAAAACCTCCTCTTAAAGCACTATTCACAAAACCTCTGGCTCCTCTTGCAAAACGAAACTTTCGCCTCAAAACAGTTTAAAACAGTCAAAATCAAACACTGCTCTCAAATCATAAACAAAGTGATCAAAATGATAAACACTATCAAGCAATCAGTAAACAATACAGCAAAAAAATATAAAACAAATCGTTCAAAACATAGTTCTCAGGCAGAATTTTTAATCTCAAAACAAATTTCATATTTTTCTGTCATTGTCTTGTGATGAATGAATAATTTCTGACCAATTTTGAGCTACTATGATGGAACATGTTTATGTTCCATCTTAGTAGCTCAAAATTGGTCAGAAATTATTGCTACTCTGCTTTGCTTTGCAAATTTTTTGTTCTTCCTCTTGCTTATACACTGTAAAAAATACTGGGCCCAATTTACTCAATAAAATTGAGGACACTATTTGCATCAGCATTTTGAGTATTTTAAACTCCTTTTATTTGAGTATATCCTATTAGTCTTTTCATGTTTTCAACTTGTATTCTTAAGTAAAGACAACTCAATTATATTTTTTCTCAAGTTTATCCAACATAAAATTTTAAGTAATATTTACAAATGTGTCCTTGTAAGCCACACTAAGTTACTATATATATAAATATAATTTTCTATTTTTTTTTAAAAAAGTACCATGAAACATAAACAAGGATCTCAATACAAGACATTTATTCAATTTAAAATTGCAATACAACAGTGAATAAAAAACTTTATGTAATACAAGAGAGTAGCAAAAGCATTTCATATTCATACAAGTTTTATCAATGACAATTGGCATTTAACCCACTGAGAACAGTAATTCAGTCATCTAATTAAAACAGTGCTTTGAACAATGTTAAAACATCAAATTCAAATACATCAGAAACATTACATCAGCAGATACAAATTAATCACTAATAAAAGTGAACACCGATTTAAAGGGCTAGTTCACCCAAAAATGAAAATTCTGTCATTAATGACTCATGTCATTCCAGGTAGGAAATAAGGTAGGTAGGAAAGGTAGGAAATGCGTTGTTAAAATCATCCATGTGACTCCAGTGGTTCAACCTTATGTAATGAAGCGATGAGAATATGCTCATCGCTTCATTACAATAACAACAAACATCGCTTCATTACAATAAGGTTGAACCACTGGAGTCAAATGGATGGTTTTAACAACGCATTTCCTACCTTTAAGGCCTTGAAAGAGTTAACTGTTTGGTACCATAGTGAATGAACTGGGCTTAGTGGGCTAAGCTAAATGCTATCAAATCGTCACAGCGCGTCAGAGATTAAGTGCACACACTCAGACGAGAGAGGTATGTATCAACTCATTTTAGTTAAGGGAACAGTGGCGGCTGGTGATGGAAAAAGTAGGGGGGGGGGCTCAGGGACAATGTGGTTTTAAAAATTTTATTTTAACAATTGAACAATTTCTGCTGTTTATTTATTACATTAACACCAAAGTAATGATTTAAAAACAAATAGCATCTAATGTAATTATTAAAGTATGAATTTAGAGTGTCCTTGTAGATTTCAAATATTGTTACTGTTATTACATGAAGTAACCACTAGATGAGGAAAATTACCAATTGTAATGGTGAGCATTTTTCTCAGTTCTTAATGTAGACTACCTTAAATTAATATGTTTCAAGTTTTTAATACTCTAATCAACATGGGTATGGATAAATATGCATGCTCTATGCAAATGTATGTTTATAGTAAAACCATACTCAGAGCATGAAGACAAGACATGTTGCAAAGGTCATAGATGTTTTTCAAATAACTTGTTGATGTCTCTTAAGCCTAAGCTTAAAAAATAATAAATATCAATAACACATTACAGTCAGTTTACAGTAACGGATGCTACTTTTAATGTGTCATTCTTGGTGACCCATGATAGATTTATTTTCGTGTCTTTCCTAGAATGGACAGTTTGTGACATATTACAAAACATTCAGTGGCACATGCCAATCAAACACAGATGTGACACAAATAACATGTTTGAAAAAATATTGCTGACTTGAATGCGTTTTATTGATATGTAAAATATTACACAATTAGGCTATTTATTTAGGACTTTGTGTCATAATTACATCAGTATAGGTGCTCAATTAATCTGTCAGTCACTACTGGAGGTGTCAGGACACACGGCGACATGTTCCGCGACTCTGTGTCAGTCAGGTGTGTGTCAGTGTGTCACGATAATATCAGTGACACTATCCACTGGCACATGCCAATGAAGACCTGATGTGCCAATACGCATAGTGACGTGCCATTGGCTTCTGTGCGTCAGATGCGTGTCACTTAATGTTAATACCGTCTCCTGATAAACATCACATTCTCATTTTAGGGTGAACTGTCCCTTTAATGCTACATTGTTAGTAAGAAACAATTTTAAACAATGAATTTACTTCTCAAGTTGTGAACCTTTGAAGTGAGATTTCCGATGTCCAGCTCCAAAAATACTTTCTAAAACACTTCAAAGGTGTATTTCAGTTCCATGGGGTATCTAAGATTCAAACCATATACAAGACACATAAGGAAGGCACTACATTGGAGACATCTGTAAGAGCTTCTACTCCTTCAATGGCAATCCCCAATGTGGGACTGGGGTCATTGAAACCCTTGCTGATCATGACGACTTACAGCACTTGTGACGTCTTCTTTGATCTGGATGGCATCTTCTTCATCCAGTTTCTGTGAAGTAAACACAGTGTAAACAAACAAAAACTTATTTTTGCTTCAAAAGATGCACTGTATGAACAAACAGCTAAAATCTGATTGTAAAGGCTTCCACTTCCATACTGAAAAAAGTCACGTACATCTTGGATGGCTTAAAGTAAGTAAATCGAGAGAAATTGTTCTTCTATGTAAACTCATCTTACGTTAAAATCACAAAAGTCAATTTAAGGGTTAGTTCACCCGAAAATGAAAATTAGCCCATGATTTACTTACCCAGCCATCCTAAGTGTGTATGACATTTTTCTTTCAGACAAATACAATCAGAGTTCCCTTTCGAAAGGGAACTCGCGCTGCGTCAGCTGACGCTACGGGGAACGCCTTCAGCGTGACAGGTGTCTGAAATCGCTATCAAATCACAATCCTACTGACCGTCGGCAGCTGGTGATGTCATCACCGTGCGACCAGGAAGTATAAAAAGGCACCGTGCCAACATGACAACATCCTTTCGTCTTCAGGGACTGTTTTGTCTGGTTCGCTGGAAAGTCAGAATGAAGTGCACACGCAAAGTGAAGGGAGCGTACAGGAAGTGCGCTGATCCGTGTCCCAGGTTTATTACGCCTGAGGACACACACACCCTTTGTGTGCTCTGCCTGGGGGAAGAGCACGCGCGGGAGGTTCTCGAGGGGGCCTCCTGCGCGAACTGCGAGCGTTTTCCGTTGAGGACGCTCCGCTCTCGCCTGGCCTTCTTCTCGAGGGAAGAAGAGCCAGCATCTGGGAGCGGTCCCGCTCAAGCTGAGGCTGAGCGGCACCGTCTGTCCTGGGGCTCCCAGATGGACCTGGCTCATCGTCTGGAGAGTACAGTTCTCGCGGATGATCAGCCAGGTCGCGAGAGCAGGCTGACGGAGGAGGAGTCGGATGGAGACTCCTCCTCGTCGTCAGCCCACGCTCTTCCGGTCGATCAGAGGATGGCTGTGGAGGGGGAAAATGAAGCTGAGGCTGAATCCTCCCAGCCATCCTGCCCCGTGTATGGGGAGCTGTATGATGTAATGGGGCGCGCGGCGCTGAGACTTCAGCTGCCGTGGCAGAGAGCCAGGGGAGAGGCCGCCCGCCCAGACAGATTGGGCGATCGGTTTCTCCCCGACCATAGCCGCCCAGCTCCCGGGAGCCTTCCATTCCTCCCCGACCTTCACGAGCAGGTCGTGGGGGCATGGAAGAAACCCTACTCGGCGCGAATCCATCGGCATCAGCGGTTTAACTTCGCTGATGTCGAGGGATTGGCCGAGGCAGGGTATGTGTCGATGCCGCCCATCGACGAGACGTTCGCGAACTATCTCGCGTCTGGGCGGCCATCGACACTAAGAGCTCCTGCCCTGCCGTCTAAACCATTAAAGACGACCTCGCGTCTTAACGGCAGGGCATACACGTCGGCGGGTCAGGCGGCGGCGGCCTTGCACACAATGGCAGTGTTGCAGGCCTATCAGGCCGATCTGCTGAGGGACCTCGATCAGGGGGAGGGCCTACCCCCTGATGCGATGGCTGAGTTGCGCCGCACCACGGATCTCTCTCTCCGGGCGGCCAAACACACAGCAGTCGCCATCGGACGGTCGATGGCGGCTATGGTCGCCACGGAGAGGCATCTGTGGCTGAACCTGGCGGACATCGGGGGGAAAGAAAAGGCTTTTCTCCTTGATGCCCCGGTCTCGCCCTCTGAGCTTTTCGGCACCTCCGTCGAGGCGGTGGTGGGAAAGTTCAGAGAGGCGAGGGCGCGCTCAGCGGCATATAGAACGTGTATTCCGCTGAGGTCCGGGGCGGCGCCCAGGCAGGAGGGTGTCCCTGGCCCTTCGAGGTCCGAGGATCATCGATTGGGCCAACGCAGCAGCGTAGCCTCTCGGGCGCCCCCTCCGTGGAGGAGTAGGACGCAGAAGAGGCGGGACACCCGCAACAGGAGGAGGGACATCGGGGAGAAGAGCCGCTTCCAGCGCCGGAAGCGGGGTGGTGAGTCTCCGCCCCCGAGGGCGCGGAAGTGATGTGAATATGTCCCCTCCTTTGTTTTTCTGTTGTGTTTCTTTTCTCTCCCCGGGCGCGCTTCACACCAGGCCGCGCGGGCCGATGATGAGCGGATGTGAACGCGGCCGCCTCCAAAATCGGCCTTGCTTGAGAATGAAGCGCCCCACCCTCAGGTTAGTGCGCCGAAGCATGCATGTTACATGAAGCGATGAGGCACGGAAGACAGCGGGTGAGTCCCCTTTTAGGGCAAACATTCTTCTTTTTAATGCCGTATGTTTGGACTCTATGCGTCCCTGAGGGATATTTTGTCTACAAAAGATGAAGAAAAGTGTAACAGTGGGCCTGTAGTTCCCCGGTAAAGGTGGCTAGAACGATGTTTTGTATAAACACAGTGTGTTTATGTAGGCTGTAACTACGTTTGCTTGTGTAGCAACAGTAGTTTATAAGGCTGTTTCTCTTCTGGATATGTGTAATATGAGCAGTTGAGGCCACCGCACATGCCGCGGGCATGTAGCGGCGATATAAACTGACGTATGTTCTCCTGGCGAACGTTTTTAGCTGTAGCCACCTCTGGGTAGCGTTGGCACCTCTGCTAGTGAAATATCTAGATGAATTTGTGAGGTTAGGCTAGCGCATGAACTACAGTAAGGTCTGTCCCAGCCCTGTTTAGGGCCGTTGTGTGTGGGATTATCAGACCGATGCTAGTGCATCAGGTTGGCCTAGGCTGTTGATGGGATGACGGTGGCGTCTCGCGGTGGCTTATCGCCCTGGCAGTTGCCCCGGGCTCCTGTCGGTGGTCCCGTAGGAGCATTATATCCCTACCCGGCCTCCCCGCAGTAGGGTCGTCCGGCCAATGCCCACCCCCCTTCTGCATTTGGGGGTTATTATTAATGCATAAAGGTGTTTAGCAGAATAATCGCGACTCAGCCAGTGGTCGTGGGGACGGGGTAGGCGTCTCTTCGCGGTGCGCAGTTAGACTGGTTTTGCTAGCCCCGCCCCCCAGAGCTAGTGCGGCCGCCACTTCTGGGCGGCCCCCCGGCTTGGTGCAGGAAATGGCCGGTTATGTGTGTGTGTGTTCAATATCTTTCACTTTTTGCTCTGTGTCTTCTGCTTCACCTTTTAGGCTCGGGTCGAGCTGTACTTCGCAACCATCTGAAAGCATCGGTTGGTAGGATGCTCCCCGGGAGTCGAAACACTGTCACGGCTGATGCCCTTGCGCGGACGGCGGACCGCTGGACGACCAGACGGCCGCCCTGGAGGCAGGTGGCGTAAGTTGTACTCCCCTCGCTTTAGAGGGTTCAAGGCGCTTTATGCTGAGTGCACTGCTGTGGGCATTGTGTTTTAGGTCCACGCTGGTAGGCGCTGCCTGAGAGACTGCGCCGTCGCAGAAGGCTGCTATGGGCCGCTGGGGCGGACCAACTATAGAAGGCTGGCTGGCGGGAGACGCCAGCCGAGGCAGTCCGGGCAGTTAACTCTGGGTCAGGTGGTAGGCCTCAGTAGGCCTCCCTGCGGGTGAGTTCCGACGTCGTGGCCCATGTGAGCGGGGAGGGTTCTCCCCAACGATGTCGGTTGCAGTAGAAACCTCGTCATAAGTAGGCCCCTAACGGCCTCCCTGGGGATGAGTCCCCAGGTAGTGACTGGATACCCAGTCCTCATCAGCCAGCAGACAGCCACTGTCAGCCCGACTTTAAGGGCTCGCTGAGTTTCAGCACGCCTCACATGGCGTCCCCTGAGGGGGTGACCTAGGGTTCCGACCATTGGTTGACAGGATCTAGGCCGCTTGAGGCCGCCTGTAGGGTGAGCCCCGGTTCCCAGGTCTTGCAACAGTGTGCGCGGGTGCTAGCCAGGCGGCTAGCATAGTCTGCTATCAGGGACGGGCCGTTTCAGGCCGTCCTATGATCGTTTCCCGGCCCTGCGGGGTTTCCGGTGGGATTTGCCATCGGATAAGCACCGTATGTCACCGATCTAATAGGGAACTGCCATTCGGCAATAGGCCTCTCCGGGCCGCCCTAAAAAAGACCGGACTGTACGTAGGCATCAAACAGGCCTCCCTGGAGGCGAGCCCCGGGAACACAACAGCTCCCAACAGTTTGCACGTTGGCTGACAGGAAGTAGGCCGCTCTAGGCCGCCTGAGGGTGAGCCCCCGAGCTGGGACGCTCGGTAGGCCAGTGTATTATGCTGTCAGGCCTCTTTTGGCCTTTTTGGGAGGGATTCCCGGACCAGGTCTCGGTGACAAGCTAGCTATTAGCATGGGTGGCTTCTGGCGCTATAGCCTCATGAGCCCCCTGAGGAACCAGTAAAGCCACCTGCCTGCAGGCCACCTGAGGGTGAGCCCCGAGCTGGGACGCTCGTTAGGCCAGTGTATTATGCTGTCAGGCCTCTTTGGGCCTTTTTGGGAGAGGATTCCCGGACCAAGGTCTCGGTGACACGCTAGCCATTAGCGTGGGTGGCTTCTGGCGTTATAGCCTCATGAGCCCCCTGAGGAACCAGTAAAGCCACCTTCCTGCGGCTTTTAACAGCAAACAGCTAACACTAACGGTGCTGGGTGGAGGCGCCTCATGGCCTCCCTGGAGGGGAAACGGTTCCTTGAAACAGGAACGTATAACTGGCTTTGGGCTGACAGCTAGCGGCTGCCCCCGGTGGGTCCCGGCCTGCGCCGGTATAACTCAAGGGCGGGCTTATGCCCTAGCACAACGAGACTCCGTTTCTGCTGCGCAGTCCCTTCAGGACAGGGACTGGCTAGCCTACAGCATGGGTTACCTACCAAGCTGGCTTAAGAGCTCCCCTCATTGAGGGTCGTCTGCGAGCTTACGGCCGCTTGAGTCTGATCAGACGGGCAGGCCCCCCTCGGGGCCTCCCGGGTAGATCAGTCCATAGGCCTTTTTTAGGCCTCCTGAGCACCCCTGTAATAAATGTGCTCAGTAGATCCTAGGATCGAGCAGAAGAGACTCCCCTCGATGGCAAGGGTAAGAAGCACTAAGCTGAGTACTGCTCTCCAGGATTCCCGTCTCCGAGTTCCGGTCTGAGGAGGACACTGCCACTTTGCAGTCCCTCAGTCTGGATGCTCATGAGTAGAGCGATGTCCGGAGGCTCTGTTTTGACAGACAGGGTTGGCCAAGCTGGGGTGTCCCACAGAAGTGATGCCAGGTGAGGCCTCCCTGGTGGCATTCGGTGAAGGGTTTTCCCGAATTAGTGACGGCTGGTGGCGCCCTCGGGTCCCCTAGCCACATTCCCTTAAGGGACTCCTTCCTTCGAAAGTAGTAGGTCCCAGGCCCTCGAGCAAGCCGAGAGTAGGAAACCTCAGTTAAAACTTGTTTAGGTTCTCTCTTAGGCATATAGCTTGGGCTATGACCGTAGGGAATGATGTCACTGGCAGCCTGTGTGGCTAGAGGGGGAGTGGTTCAGACTTTCCGCGAACACTCGTCCAGGCAGTTCTCACTGCCAGTAAGGGGCGTGCACTCCCCTCAGCATGGCGGCGTGGGTATATCGTTCCCCGTAGCGTCAGCTGACGCAGCGCGAGTTCCCTTTCGAAAGGGAACGTCCCCGGTTACGTATGTAACCTTAGTTCCCTGAGAACAGGGAACGAGACGCTGCGTCACATGGCCATGCTTCAAGGTGTGCCTGCCCACAGTCCCTTCAGACGAAGCGGATGTTGTCATGTTGGCACGGTGCCTTTTTATACTTCCTGGTCGCACGGTGATGACATCACCAGCTGCCGACGGTCAGTAGGATTGTGATTTGATAGCGATTTCAGACACCTGTCACGCTGAAGGCGTTCCCCGTAGCGTCAGCTGACGCAGCGTCTCGTTCCCTGTTCTCAGGGAACTAAGGTTACATACGTAACCGGGGACGTTTTTTGTTTTGTTTTGTTTTTTAAATGCCCTGGCTCTTCCAAGCTTTATAATGGTAATTAATGGGTAGTTCTGTTTTAAAGTCCATAAAAGTGCATCTAGGTGGTTAATAACGACCTTCTGAAACAAAGCGATGTATTTGTGTGGGGAAAAATAACCATATTTAAAACTTAAAAAACTAAAATAACTAGCTTCCGGCAGACGGCCTATGCAAGTCGACATACAGCAAAAGAATAGTGATGTTGTTCATTTTGAACGAATCTTTAATATGACACGGGAACAATGAGTGATTCATTCATTTTGTGTTGACCGTGCAAGTGCAAGATGCCATTGGTTCTGTACAGGATCATTTCTGTTTCTGCATTCAGCTTATGGGGCAGTGAGTCGTGAACAAATGACTCAAACCCAAAGACTCGAGAGGTGTCACGCGTTTAGAATTTAACTATTAACCATTATTTAACTATATTTCAGCATAAACATACATCACTAGACAGATAATGAGCACAATATAGAATTTAGAAATTATTTACACCTAAAATGTATACAAACTGTATATTTTTACCTTGTGAAAGAAATCCATTGTTCAATCCATCTACAATGAGGAGGTTTTCATGTCACTAAAAGTATCAGTGTACCGATGTGTAGGGTTTCAAGGTCTTTACTGACCATAACAGTGCACCTTGGTTGTGTTTACACTGGCACAATAAATACATCAGATTTTTACTCTCATCTGCCACAGATCAGAATTTGTTGCACACGTGTAAACAAGCAAAAAAGCACGAAATCTGATTTTCTTCCCCACATCCAATCTGAGCCACTTCCAAATGTGGTTTGAAAACCATATCATGTCCAATATCCAACCTATACAGATTCAAAAACCGGTGAGAACCCATAGGCTACTTCAATTTACTGTACTATTTACTGTAGTATTGCTGAAATACACTTCTGTGTATACATTTATAGTAATTTTACTATACTATAGTATTTTTTTCATGTGCGATTTAAATCTTTAAAAAGTTAGAAAACCGTTTCATAAGTAGGCTACTAACGTTACAAATCAAGACAAAAGTGACGGGAAATAATTGATTATCCTATTTTATTTTACGTGCAATAAAGAGTTAATTTGTGTAAAACCAAATAAAAAATACATCCATAAATATATAAAGCATTCAACAATTTGTCAATTTATATTTATTCTATGTCTTACCTTTGTCGGTGCAGGCGGCTTCTAACGGATAATGTTAAGATTTGTGACTGATGAGCCTCAGCAAACTCCTTAAAAAGGACAAAAAACAAGTAGGCTATGTTATGTAACCCAAACGCATACACTTCTCCATTCCAACATATTTGTTCAAACACTTAGGCCTACCTACAAGCTTTATTCAAAATTGAAAAACAGACATTATTTACAGGTCTATTTAATCTGAAAATTAAGGAAAAGACTGCTTTTGCAACGCAGGCCTTTTAATTTAGTTATATTAAACACGCAATCCAAGTTAAAAACTACACACATAAACGCAATTATCCCTAACTATGGTAACTCACATGCTTAATCCCGACGGGATAAAAACGTTAAAAGTAATATGCTTTATAGTGACTAACGTTACAGAAAACTATGCAGAAAACGAGTGTGGAAGCGATATCGATTGTAACTGTAACTTCACTGTTAATGTTACTAAGCTGAATTCGGCTAATCAAAGAATTGCCACATGCGACAGTTTAGGGAACATACTTCATGCATTAAATGCTCATTTGTTTAAAATTACCTAGCTTTATCATTGCATATTTTTAAAGCATTCGACCAGTAAACTGATTACTTACAGTGCAGTTGGTTACAGAGAAGATTTTTAGCCCTGTCCCTGTCAAATGACGCTGACGTTATGGTCATAAATGAGAACACGAGTTCGAAGTGAAACTTTATTTTGAGAAAAAAAAAAAAAAAACGATTTGACAGCATGATACAACTCCAAACAAATACAGCCATTTCCAACTGTTCACTCATTTATGACGTTTGTACATTTTCAACGCATTGAACACACCCAAATTACAACAAACTAAATTACAAATGTAAAATCCAAATGAATCCTTATCACACGCTTAATCCTGAAGATAAAATATAAAAATCAAAGTAGCCTAAGTTAGTCAACGAAAAACGCGGGCACGAATTCTTTAGTCAAGCCATGCATTTCCAGGCAAATGCAGGCTATTTATCAATAAAACTAACATTTAGCCTTATTATTGTATATAGGTTAATATTTAAAGCATCATCCATTATACAGTTCACATTTAATGTCATTCTTCTTACCTTTTTTAGTGTCTTTGGGTTGCCAGCAGTGCAAATCCAGTCCCGTCACCCATAAAAATGGCCTCGGTCATTGTTGTTTTAAATAAATTTTACTTAAAAATTATCTCGAAAAGGCACACATCTAAAAAGCCTAATAAAGATTACTCAAGATAATACACACAATATATAATTGCAAAAGACATGTATTTACAGCAACATTATATTAATTTCATATGCAAAATATTAAGTAAAGTACCAAACATAGATTAAGTTGTGGACGATACAGATTTTTTGTTTGTTACAATTACAACCCCACTGAGTCATTTTTCCCAGTGTAGCCCTATTTCTACCATCTCATTCTCATGAAATGCATATACATCACAAATTGTAATTATTGTGCGATTTATAAGGCACAATTAGTTTTTATGTGCATATGATTTGCATTGTCACCCCATTGGGTAGGTTTAGTTGTTTGGAGTATGTGCACACGTATCATATGCACACGAAAACTGCGTAACATATGCACATAAAAACTCATTTTGGCATAGCCTATAAATCGCACGATAAATACAATTGGTGCTATAGATATGCATTTTCATTAGATTAGGCTGATTTTTACAGTACTGTACTCTGCATCTCACAAACTTGTCCTTTGTTTCTGTGATACTGTAATACTTTGTTGATGTGAACCTGCAACCGGTCAAAATCTATTGAGCAGTCAGTACTGTAAACAAATGGAAAGCAACATGTTCAGGGCAACACGATTTGTTCATTGTACAGTATACAGCCTACAATGCACTGTACATATACTGGTTGTGTCTCATCATTTGAAACAGGTTAAATCAGTTTTGAGTGGTTGTGTTCAATCAATGACATTGTGTTCTCCATTTTTATTTGTTTGTTGCCACTTGTGTTAACCCGTATGAAGGCATGTGCATTAGTGTGCAGAATGTGTCTTGACAATGAGAATGTGTTTAGAGTTTTGCTGAAAAGTCTAAGTGAGATCTGCAAATTGTGTTTTACCATGTGAAATGGTTTAAAGTATTGAAAACAGACGAAGTATTTGTTCAGCCGATGGGTTTTAGTGTTTTAGCAATGGAGAAAAACTGTAATACAACAAAAACAATCTATAATTTTGTTGGGAGGCATAGCTTGTCTGTTAAGAAAATGTAAGCATTGTGGAAATGTGTTCACTGACTGCATATTTTGAGAAAACGACATGAAATGTGTGAATGGTATGGCTACAAAAGACTGATGCTGTGCTAATTGTGTTTAGAGTTTTGAAAATGTGACAACTGATTGGACAAACGCTTGTTAGCGACTGAAAAAAAAACTGTATTAAGAAAAAAAGTTTTGGAATCAGATCGTGAAATGCCTAAAGACTCCCACCATTACTATACAATGACTTATTGCTCATCCTTTTTGAATAATACAGAAGCTAAATAGCTTTAAAAAAAAATATTAAATCGCAATATGGGTAAAAAAAAAAAAAAAAAAAAATTCTTCAGCCCTAGTGATGACTGACAGATCAAGTTCCAAACTCATTATTTTGATTTATTTTTTATTTCAGATCTGCAACTGAGATGTCCACCAGCTTGTGAAACAGTGATAAACAATTTTTGCACAATGAATGTCAAAATAAACACATCTTCTCTAGGTAAGAACGTGTGTATTTTATCTTTTAACTCTTCACGAGTTCAAACTCTAACTTCAAATTCCTCAGAAAGTTTTTTTTTTTTTTTTTAATTATCAAATATTCTCCCTTGTTCACAGGACAGTGCAAAAAAACTGACACAATTAGAAGTTTCAACATAACAAATAATGGAGGGAATTATGAAGTAAGAATGAATGAGTCGTGTAAAAACACTGAGCTGTGGTTTTTGCCAAATGATTTGAAATGTAAAGTCACAAAACCAGGTGCGTGTAATCTTAAATTCAAGGAAAACGCTTTATTTTTTTGGAAATCAGTGCTGTTCTAGTTGATCATTGTTGTCAGTAATGATGATGATGTTACCACTGTTTATCAAAGAATGCAAAGCTAAATTTAATACAAACAGTTTGTCTTAGGTGTGTTTATTTTCTTAAAATCAGACTATTTTAGACTAGTAATATTTAGTAAAATGTATAATTTTGCAAAATTTGCTTTTGTTGGATTATTAGCACACTCTGAGATATGCAAATGTAACAACAAAGTCTGCACCCCTGTCTGCACCCCAACTGGAAACCCAAACAAAGGTAAGATTTTGTCCACTTTTAAAAGTGTTTTTAATTACAGTTTATGTCTTCAATTTGGACAGGACAATGCTTATTATGAGATATATACAAGGCCTGTATCTAGTGCTTTTATGTGCATTATTTCATTTTTATGATTATTATTATTTTACTTATAGCACCTTACCAAAACCTTACTTTACAAAGCACAATACACATACCAAGGTCTGAAGAGTAATATACAGAGGTCACTTACAAAGTTAGGTTAGGGATACGAACAAACAGCTGGATACAAACAGGACTGAGGAGTGCAAAAAAATAGGGAAATACAAACAAATAACATAACCATAAGAAGTGTCATGATCCCAGCCTGTCTGTCAGAGGATCTTTGTGTCATTTCTTTGCCATGTTTTGTAGATCTTTGTAGTTTTTAATGTTAATTAGTCGCCCATACAAAAATAGCACCAAAGACAGCCTAAACACAAATAGCAAGAGTAATAACATCTAGCATTAATGCACAAACTATTCATTGAGCGCTAGCAAAAGTTTTGTTTTCCAGTAGATGGCAGCAATCTTCCACTAAACTATGGCACATTTCATATTTTCACTAGGAACAAACTGAGAAAAGTAGATCTTTTATTTGAATTTGACATAAAATGTTGCTATTATATAAATATTATTACAAATTTACAATGTAAATTACATTATATATTTAATCAAGTTACATATGAATTTTAATTAAAAAATTGAAATAAATTAACAAAATTACACAAAACTACACAACTGTAGAGTAAAAATATTAATAAAAAAGAAAAAAACGAATATTACCTGCAAAGCATTTGGCTGGGACGGGCAGGTGGGCGGAGGATAAAAATGCAGCGCTCTGATTGGCTGAAAGCTTTTCACTTCACGCTGTGGTTCAGCGGCAGAAGATTGCAAAGATACTGAAACCGACAAGATGCAACAAAATGCGTACCTAGAGAGCAGTGAATTCTACAAGTGTACTTAAGGGTCAAAATGCACGTCAAGTATGAAAAATCTGTACATTTTGGCAGGTTTGGTGTTCCCATTAGAATTTACCTCTGCCCCCTTGTTAGCCCGTGTATATATTGCCCTTGTGTTTCTCTTGTGTTTTGTCAGTCATTGTTTGCTGTTCATGTTCTCATTCCACGTTTCCTCTTTTGAATTATTAAACATTAAGTGTAGGGCTGCACGATTATGACAAATTGTAATCGTGATTATTAAATACGATTATCACAATTTACATTGAATGATGTTTTGAATTGCTTTATACTAGGGGTGTAACAATATACTTCTGTCAAGCTTCAAAATAAATCACGATACTTAACTTATCAATACACTTGATATGGACAAAATAAAGAGTTTTATTTTACTTTTTTATATTATTAGGACCCACAGATATTCTCCCATTGCATCATTATACATTATATTCAACATTATATATAGTGGTTTAAGCACCGGGGAGCAAAAAATGTCTTGTGTTGGAAAAGAGAGAGTCAATAGTTTGTTGCAAGATTTAGTTCCTCTAGGCTATCTGAGATGCTGAGGAGATGGAAAAAGATGAGGAAGATTTACAAACTATTTACTATAGGAGGGTGGTATGCTGCAATAGCTGGCACGTATACTATAAGCATTGATGGAGTGTGTCCACCATCCAGCAGCTCCTGCAGGAATGAGAGTATCACTGTGATAGAGGGGTCTATATTCCAGGCTGACCATTATAGACCAATAGACCATTTTTGGATACTTAGTCAAAGGCACCCTCGCCTCAAAGATCATGTTTATGACCTCCTGGGTTATGAGAAGGAATGAGAGGCCATAAGATGGAGGCTCCACAATTTCGGGTTGGGGATGCCAATTGTCTTTCCCACTTGGGAAAGGAGGGTCCACCTAAATGGGGTTTGCCATGAGCCTGCTGTATGCAGCTGAACCATCTAAAGGATCCACGGCTGGTTCTGTCAGAATGGTGCCACTAGTAAAAACCAACCATCTGTCCTGCTTAATTTGAACATGATCTAAGGGGACAGAGTTACCACAGGGAAGGCATAAAGGAACAGAGGGGGGCTCTGAGCATTCAACACATCAAGTTGGCTTCAACCCTGTGACCCCCGCCCCCTCCCGAAATTGTGTAGGTGAGGCTTAGCCTAACGTTGATTTAAAAAATATACCTCTCGTTAAGACACACAGCAGCATATCGCATATTTATCTCAACATAGCCTACAATCTGTACGTGTTGAAATGAAGCAGACAATTGACTCCTATTTTAAGAAGGGAAGTTCAAGTGTAACAGAACCATCACTTAATGTCGATGCGACATGTCAAACGGAGCCTGTGAGTGAGAATGATGAAGCTGAGAAGGATTCATCAGGGAAAGCTCACACAGGAAAAACGAAACGGACTTATGAATTTCGACACCAGTGGCTCGAAGAATACCAGTGGTTAAGGTACCAAGACGGAGCAATGCACTGTGTACTGTAAATTCTATGGGCCTTCAAATGAAGGACTGTCCAAATTTGTAACTGCGTCAAAACAATTCAAACAAGAATCATTGAAGCTTCATAATGACAGTATGAAGCACGTGAAGTGTAGAGACAGGTACATATCCCGTGACACAGCAGCACTCCCCACTGCATTTCGGCATCGGATTTAGCAAACAGAGCAAGTGAGGAATCCGAATTGATAATTAAGTTCAATGTAGCTTATAATACAGCCAAAGAGGAAATGCCTTTTTTTTTGTATCTTTAATACAGAAAAGTCGATTGCTGCTGAAAATCTATTATTTTATTATTTTATGGATTATATTTATTTTATTTTTCCTTAAGAGTTCATGAGTCTGCCCATCTGTGCCAACCATAGCATGTTGAAATCCAAAAGAAAATCATTTTGCACTTTATTGTGTATTTTTTTTTTTTTTTTAATTGCAGTAAATCTATCCCCACCAATGTTAAAGAAAACAAGGCATGTGGTTTAAAAGATGGCAAGTAAAATAAAAAGCACATCAGTATGCAATACTATAATTAATCAATTAAATAATTATTGTTCATTATTATCCAGAGTGGCTTACTATAAATAATTTGTGCGACCAAATCATGTTTTGCGCCAGTAACTGAAAAAGTCAGTAGTGCAAGTGCCACCAGTGGAAAAGGTTAGTGTAGTTCCCTGGGGACCCGAAGTAATAGATTGGGACCTGACCCAGACGACCATTTAAAATATAGACCCAAACCTTTACGGGTCTCAGGTGCTCCATGTAGAGCTCTACTGTGATACTCACGGCGAACCGTATGCCTATATGAAGTGCCAGTTTGGTCTGTGCAGATCTCATAAGTCAAACACACATACGGAGTGTTATCAAAGCAGTTGTCCCAACACTCCTCCCCTCTGCCATTTGTCAGATCCATACCTGTCAAGTATCCCGTTTTGGCCAGGAAAGTCCTGTATTTTACCCTTCTTTCCCGCCATCCTCCTGTATTCGTATTTTCCCGTAAATCTCCCATATTTTAACCTGCATTATTTAAAAATAATAATACCGGAGTAAAAAAAAACAAAAACATTTCCAATCTGAGCTCTGTAACTAGCCTCGTGATAACTGCCATCTGCAGTAGCCTACACTTTAGGTGGCCGTTGTTGCGAGGTTAGTGTGTGAGGTCAGATGACGAGTGACAACACAGGGAAAAAAACAAAACAGAGATGGATGATGGAGGATGGACGAAACTAATGATAGAGATGAAAGCCATTCCTGCCAAAAAACCCAAACCCTCGTGAGTCGTGTAAATACCTTGATCAATGGTACAGCGAATTCAATTTTCTGAAGAGGAGCAGGTGGGGGACAGTCACTCGTTTTGTAACTGTGATTTCATCATGTGCGACAGTG